>NC_139635.1:8002173-8137173 GCF_964638095.1 Poromitra crassiceps | reverse complement strand
AGCGCGTGCCCGCTACAGCACGAGTCCGTTCCAATCCCCAGCGCGTACCTGATCTGCATCCTCATAGCAAACGGCGCTGATAGACGGCCTTTTGAACAAGTACTAAACATAACACTGATTTTTTTAAAGTGCAGACATTTCAGTCGCACACTGTGCGTCTCAGCAGCGCAGCATGTCAGCATGTGTGTTCGCTGCTCTCAGCAGGGTGTGTGGTTGTGCACCCGCCTATACAGAGACACATAGCCTATTACTATCTTGCACATTGTGGAGTTAGAGGGAGCACCAACAACATCTTTGAACAACACGTCTGTTAGCAGAGTGGGTTAATGCAGCAGTTCTCGCGTGCACTCCCAGAGCAGCAGCAAGACGGAGGAAATAAATATAACACGAGGAACAGTTTCTCTTTCTCTCTCTGTGTGGTTCTTCTCCCATGGAGCTGGGTCAGAGACACACACACATACATACGTTTTCCGTGCATGTCATTGGCTGTCACCACCTGTGTTGCCTTCAGGTAACATCCTAAATTACAATGCTATACATTAGCATTGGTTAGAGGGCCACTCCAGAGACCAGAATCATTCATTATTGACGCCTAAATGGGCCGCTACCGGCCCAATCAAATACATAATACATACTTTTTCACCAACCTGACCGGCCCACTTACCCAGCGGCCCAGCGGCCATTGCACCGGTAAGAATACATTGCAGTCCAGCCGTGTTGGGGAGGGAGGTCATTGATATGGGGTTTTTCACCTCTTTAGTTTGGGAGAAAGAGGTGATGGTCAAAATATGTTATTTTCTTTTATTACTACTATCAGAGTATGTGTAATTTTTTCACATTTTTACAGATGAAGAAGGGAACTGCTCTTGCGTTAAGACTGCTATTTTATTTGCTACTGGCTGGATATCTAGGTATGAACAAACAGACCAAATGGGATATATATAGATTTATAAACCCTAAAACTAGCTAACATCATCACCTTTCCTGATTTTAAAACTCAAGTCGCAGACTTTTTAAAGAATGTGATGGGTCAATGTCACTGCTTTTCTGTATAAAGTGTGTTTAATATCTTGTATACAACCCCTCCCCACCCAACCCCCTTTTCCTCATTCCTACCTTTTACCCTAACCCCCTCTACCCCCCCCCCCCCCCCATCTCATCTCCCCTTTTTCTTAACTGCTCCGACCCACATTCAATTCTCCTCATGACTGTATTGCCTTTTATGTTCTTGTTGTGCTTGCGTCTTGTTGTTTTTTGTTTTTATGGATGTTGCCATTTTGGCCAGGTCTTACTCGAAAAAGAGATCTTGGATCTCAAGTAATTTTCCTGGTAAAATAAAGGTGAAATAAATAAAATAAAATAAAAATATAGGTGTCTGGTTTGGAATGTAAAAGGGGAAAAAATTATGTGAAGAGGAGACGGATTCTGAGTTATTTGAAGCAGCATACTATTTATATAGCCTTATTGAAAGAGACACACCTAACAGACAAAGAACATGTTAAATTAAAGCAAGGGGGCTATAGCCATGTATTCTTCTCATCATTTACATCACAGGCTAGAAGAGTGGCCATACTACTGCATAGAAATGTCCCATTTCAAATAAACTCAGTCACTACTCCTTGGGAAGATATGTGATAGTGCAAGGGCTAATAAACTCAGAGCCCATAACACTGGTCAATGTATACAGACCTACTATTAACACATTGAGTGCCAAGGACGTCTGTGGACGTCCTAAAAAAAAGTAACGAGGAGTGCCAAGGACGTCTGTGGACGTCCTAAAATCATAATTCATATTATTCCATAATTCTGCTGTTTAAGGTCGTACCTAGCCAGTGAGCATGAATCCCTTCAAGGGATCACACGGCGCCACCTTAAACATCGTCACAGGAGCTGCTCCACCCACCTCAGATCCTTTACTTTGTACAGGAGACAGCGGAGAAAGCCGTGATCAAAGTGGAAACCGATGCATGCTTTCTGCCAGAGCCGTATATATTGCTCTGTCTACAGCGGAGACTGGGCTCGGCTGCATCCGCGCTCACAACTGAGCTCTTATGCTTCTATCTATCTCCACACGATTTCCTAGAAAGCCAGCATCCGAAGCCGAACGGCCAAGCCTTTTCGTTCAGTCGCGTTTGCCAGCGCGCATCATTTCCTTGATGGGCGCTGGGATCTGTCCGGGGCAAAAACGGAGTCGAGAAAACAAACTCTGTGCGTGTGGGAGGAGCCCGCAGCTCAGAGGTGGAGAGGGGGGGGGGGGGGGGGGGGGGGGGTGGGGGTGTGTGGCACACAGGCTGCACAGAAACCACACCACACGCCACCACATCAGAAAACACCAGCCAGAGTCAGTGAATGTGCTCGAAATTAGAGTGCAAAAGGTATTCATAAAAGGGACTATATCTTGGAAAGTAAAAAAAAACGACAGAAAACCCTTGAAAGTGCACTTTTTTGAGAGGCTGTCATTTCATAATGGAACTGTCTAGAAACAAAATTTCTTCTTTGGAAGAAGCAGGAGTGTTCAATGTTTCATTAAAGTCCAGCCCCGTTAATATAGCCATAATAGAAAAAATTCTATAGCTGTTTTCAACTGAATGGAAGTGAATCTGGCACAGGCTCCAGACAATTTTACTGAAGCGCTGTGGCACTCAATGTGTTAAAGACCCCCAGTTCTTTAAGAAATGGTTTCACCTCGTCTGACCTAGACACAGCAGTCTACATTGGAAGAGGCTGATAGATATTCGCAGAGGACTAGCACTTTAAGACAGAGTGCCACATTCTTAAAAGAGGAGATTCACATTAGCTGGACCTTACTTTTGTTTGCCGTGTGTGGGGAACCCTCTGTTACAGAGCCCCGACCGGCCGGACTTCTCTAATCCACAAACAACAACCTGAGCTAAAGCTAGGCTAAGCTAGGTGAGTAGCCTAGAGGGCTAGCAGCACCCGGATACTCCCACTGGCCTGGTGGTTTGCCTGTAACCTAGACAGGCTAGTGGTGAGATTTCTCTTATCTCTCTGTGTACAATCATGCCATACGATCCATCATCATGTATGAACTGTAGTCTTACCGTGTTTGAACTGGTCAAAGATGTCTCCCGGTTGCAGGAAATCACAGAGAAGAATCGGTCCATCAGGAAACTCACATCCACACTGCAGTCATTTAATTTAATCCCAAACTCCGATGTTGACAGTTTGGGCATCGGAGATGACACCACTGTCCCGTTGCTTAGAGAATCCCTCCACACCAGCAATGTTTCTTATGGGGAGGATCCGTGGCGTAGGCTTGGTGCCAAACCCAAGCAGCCAGTCTGCTCGACCCCCTCCACTGCAGCTGCTGCCTGGATCTCAGCTACCCGCTGCCGCGATAGACCCCGAGGATCTCGTAGCCTCGTAACAAATTTAAACTCCTGGAAGATGAGACCGATAACCCGCCTGGTCCCCTGTACTCCTCAGTACTTCCTCCGCCGGCCGTGCCTCCCAGCCCGGGAGCACCATCCAACTTACGGAGCAGCGCCCAGTTTCCACCACTGTCCAGGCCTTCGTCTCCTTCGTCTCCACCGATGTCCGTCGGCTTGTCTGCAGTACCTGCTCGTCCTGCTCGGACCCGGTTCGGCACCCGGCTCCGGCTGCTGAAGGAGGCCGTTTCCAATCACCCTGAGCAGACCAACGGGAGTATTCCAGCTGGGCCCCTCTCTTCTCCCGCTGTGGGTCCTGGTGCTGGTTCTCTCTCTCCGCCCGGCCCTGGTTCCCCTGGTCATTCGGTGGTGTCACCGAACCCGCCATGTTCGAGGGAAGTGGCCGCTAACGTTAGTTTGGTCACTAACATTAGTTTGGTCGCTAATTCCTTGAAGCCCAATCAGTCTACAGGTCCCGACCACCGTTCCTCACCCCCGCCTCCGCTTTTCCCTCCAACAGTAGCAATTATCGGCGACTCTATTATTAAAAATATTCGTTATATTAACCCCATCACGTTTTGCTTCTCCGGGGCCACGACAGTTGAAATCATAGATAAACTCCCCGCCATCCTCGCCTCACTCCCATCATCTGTCAAAAAACGAATTCTTCATGTGGGCTGCAATGACACTGGCCGTCAGCATTCCGAACAAACAAAACAAAACTTCATCCGCCTTTTCGATTTGCTCACAGCTAGTGGAAAATCCACATATCTGTCTGGCCCAATCCAACTCTCCGTCATGGTGACGTGCAATGTAGTCGTCTGTTCGCGCTCCATTACTGGCTCCAATCGTCCTGCATCTCCCACGGCATCACTTTCATTCATAATTTCAATCTATTTTGGGAACGCTCCTCCCTGTACGCTGCAGATGGCCTCCACCCGAGCTCTCTAGGCGTCCAAATGCTCAGTGCAAATCTCCGTCACGCTGTTGCTGTCCACTCGGCCATGCCTGCTTGACTGTCTGCCCCTGCTGCTCACGCTCACCTCTGCCCTCCCTCTCCCTCCCCCTCCCCTCCCCACCTGGACACTGGTCAACAGCCCACACACTCCTCAGATGGAAATCCTCTCACCAGCTCCCCCTGGCGGAGAGGAGGACGTATCACCTCCACACCAAGATTCAAGACTCAAGATATTTATTGTCACTCCATGGTACAAGTATCACGTGTGAAATTATTGTGCTGTAGACTCCGTTTACGACATAGTACAAATATAACAATGAGTGCAAAAACAATAAGCAATAAGGCAATAAGCAATAAGAAATAAGCAACAATAAGCAATAAGGCAGTATAGTGATAAGACAGTCCGAGACAGTGGCATATTCACTGCACATAGGTGCACATGTCATGTGCATACGTTAGACGTGCTTAAACATTTTACATTCGACGTATTTGACATACAGGTGCAAATAGCATGTACCTTATTAAACATACAAGTAAACATTAGACATACGTAATGGTAGCAGCTGCAGTACGGTACGGTACGACTACTACACTATTTGTGTATGTTAAGGAGTCTCGTGGCCTGCGGGAAGAAACTGTTCCTCAAGCGATGTGTGCGTGCTTTTGGAACCGTGTATCTCCTCCCTGAGGGTAGCAGGGAGAACAGGATGGTTTGTGTCTTTGATGATCTTCAGGGACCTCCTGAGGCACCGCTGGTTATACAGTTCATGCAGTTCTGGCAACTCACATCCTGTTACGTGCTGGGCCGCGCGCCTCACCCTCTGTAGCACCCTGCGGTCCATGGTGGTACAGTTCCCGTACCAGGTGGTGAAGCCACCAGTCAGCAGGCTTTCAATGGTGCCTCTGTAGAAGTCCCTGAGGATTTCTTTCCTTAGCCCAAATTTCTTCAGGCGCCTGAGTCCGTGTATTCGCTGTTGGGCCTTTTTGACAACAGTGGCGGTGTGACCGGCCCAGGTCAGGTCCTGGTGGATGTTGACTTCCAGGTACTTGAAGCTGTCCACCCTTTCCACCACTGTGCCATTGATGGTGATTGGGGGGTGTGCGCCCCCCCCTCTCCTGTAGTCCACAATGATCTCCTTGGTCTTGGAGACGTTCAGAGAGAGGTGGTTGTCCTGGCACCATTGTTCCAGGGCCCTCACCTCCTCTCTGTAGGCCGTCTCGTCGTCCCCCGAGATCAGCCCCACGACTGCTGTGTCATCTGCAAACTTCACGATGGTGTTTGAGGTTTGAGTCGCCACGCAGTCGTGGGTGTAGAGGTCGTACCAGAAGGGGCTGGAGACGCACCCCTGGGGAGCTCCTATGCTGATGGTCAGTGGGGAGGAGGTGAGGTTGCCCACCCTCACCACCTGGCGGCGGTCTGTCAGGAAATCCAGGATCCAGTCGCACCATCCTCTGAAATTCCTACCCCCCCCCCTCCAACTAGTAATAGTAATCTAATTTCCATCCCCCTCACTGGCGTAAGCAGTATCAAAGCCGCTCTCCTCAATGTTAGATCCCTATCCAATAAATCTCTTCTGATCAATGACCTAATCATCAACCACAAACTGGACCTAATGTTCCTCACTGAAACCTGGCTGGATTCGAATAGTCGAATGGCTGTTTTGACTGAGACTGAGAGTTGACACTCCCAGGGCTGGAAAGAGGGGAGGGGGTGTCGCAATCATTTTCTCTGATTTGTTTCAATGTAAGCAGGTGACATTTGGAGACTTCCCCTCATTTGAATACCTTGCTGCTAATTTGAAATGTTCTACTACCATCTTGCTGTCTATAGGCCCCCTAGCCTAGCCACTAGCTTTCTCTCTGAATTTGCTGATCTGCTCTCGCTCATCTTCATTGATATTGACTGTATAGCTCTTGCCGGGGACTTCAATGTCCATATTGATAACCCCAATAACAATTTTGCCTACGATCTGAACTGTTTACTTGACACCTTTGATTTGTGCCAACTTGTTTCTGGGCCCACTCAGAGCAAGGGTCACACCTTGGATTTGGTCATTACTAAGGGCTTCAAGTCCTCCTCTGTGTCGACCGTTGATGTTGCACTGTCTGATCACTTCTGCATCTTTTTCGAAATGGAGATCTCCCCTGAGATCATAAATAGGTCACGTACCGTTAGAAAGCGACACATCAACGCAGGCACCAGCACACTGTTTATGGAAAAACTTTCCTTATCCCCCCCCACATCAGCCTCTGTCAATGACATCCTTGATAACGTCAACTCAGCTATCCTGTCTGCCATTGATAGCGTGGCACCTGTAAGGTTAAGCACGCTGTCTGGCAAGGCTAAAGCACCCTGGCGAAACTCTCCATCTGTTAGATGTAAAAAACAGATATGTAGGAAAGCGGAACGTATGTGGCGGAAAACTGGTCTTCATATTCACCTTGAAATCTATAAAGAAAGCCTCCAATCCTACAACCTCGAACTGAAAAGCTCGAGGCAATCGTTCTTTTCTAACATCATTAGCAAAAATGTGAACAATGCACATGCTTTATTTTCCACCGTTGACAGACTGACCAACCCTCCCCTCAGTGTACCACCTGAGCTTCTCTCCACTGTCAAGTGTAATGAGTTCGCCGCCTTTTTTACGGACAAAATTGCTAATATCAGGCTGGCTATTACCAGTGGCTCCACGCTAGCAAATGCTGGGGCTTCATCCTTCCCACCGATCCCTAGCCTGTTAAAATTGTCCCAGTTTGATACTATTGACCCCAAGCTTTTGGAAGAAACCGTGCGAGGCCTTAAATCATCGTCATGCTGTCTCGACATCCTTCCAACGAGCTTTTTTAAGAACGTTTATAACTGCCTTTCGTCGGACCTACTGCACATAGTTAATACTTCTCTCCTGACCGGCACCTTTCCTGAGTCACTGAAAACTGCAGTTGTCAAACCCCTATTAAAAAAGCGTAGCCTAGATGCTTCCATTCTCAATAACTACAGACCAGTATCTAATCTAATAATTGAAAAGGTTGTCTATCAGCAACTCAACAAATTCCTAACCTCAAACGCACTTCTAGATAAGCACCAATCAGGCTTCCGCCAGCATCACAGCACAGAAACCGCGCTAACCAAAATCATAAACGACATCAGAATGAACACAGACACAGGCCAAAGTACAGTTCTAGTACTACTGGATCTGAGTGCGGCATTCGACACCATCGATCACGCAATCCTACTTGATAGGCTAGAGAACTGGGTTGGGCTCTCGGGTGCGGTCCTAACCTGGTTCAGGTCCTACCTCCGCGACAGAAAATACTTTGTGTCCTTGGGCAACAACAAATCGGCCATAACTAGTATGACCTGTGGGGTGCCGCAGGGATCTATAATGGGGCCTGTTCTCTTCAACCTCTACATGCTCCCTCTCGGCTTAATTATGCAGAAAAACAATGTGGCCTATCACACCTATGCTGACGACACGCAATTGTATATTGCTCTCTCTTCAGCTGACTACTCTCCAATAGACTCGCTCTGCCGGTGCATTGACCAAATAAATGTCTGGATGAATCAAAACTTCCTGCAGTTGAATGGAGACAAAACGGAGGTGATCGTTTTCGGACCAGAAAAGCAGAGGCTCAGAATTGCCGCGCTCCTCGAGTCGCGATCCTTGAAGCCCAAGGACCAAGTCAGGAATCTTGGTGTTATTATCGATTCCGACCTGACCTTTAACTCCCACATTAAGTCTATTAGGAAATCAGCCTTCTATCATTTAAAAAATATAGCAAGAATTAGGGGCTACATGTCCAGACAAGATTTAGAAAAATTAATCCATGCCTTTATCTCTAGTAGGTTGGACTATTGCAATAGCATTTTCTCCGGCCTCACTAAAAAAGAACTTGGACAACTCCAGTTCATCCAAAATGCTGCGGCTAGAGTTTTAACCAGGACTAGGAAAGCTGATCACATCACTCCAGCTCTTAGGTCCTTACACTGGCTTCCAGTATCCTATAGAATAGATTTTAAGATATTGTTGTTAGTATATAAATCGCTAAATGGCCTTGGTCCAAGTTACAAAAAAAAAAAATTACAAATGTAATTAAAAATATTTTGCAGTGCACTATGTTCCTTTCTTGTTTAAGAATGTTTCGGGAAATGAAAATGTAGCCTATTTAAATAGAATTATCAACAATAACAATCAAGGAAGTTACATGCTTGTAGGCTAGAGAAGAAGAAGAAGCGCGCATGCACGCACATGTTGTGTTGAACCAACCAACACCCAATACGACTTTGTTTAATCTGGCAATAAAGAAATGTGAACTTGACATGCTATTTTTATAGCCTACTCAAAAATGCACCTCCCACTATACAGCAAAGAGAGGAGTCAATGTTTCTTGATATATGCCATTCAGATCAGAATAATTAGTCTAGTCATTAAGTTTGCTGATAATATTTCTATCATGTTAAGTCTGTGTCATGTTAACTGGTGTATTCAGAGCAAATAGGGAGATATAGAGCATTATCATCATGCTATATATCTCCCTCTTTGCTCTGAATGAGTGAGAAAAGGAGAAAATACTGAATAATTACATCACAACAGTATCCTAATGTTAATTTAAAATGAGATATTCCTATAAATATGGCCAAAAAATGTAAAAAAAAAACGTCCAAATTTTTTCCGCGGGCCCCACCGAGAGTCCCTTCCTCCCAGCACCCCCTGCTTAAAATGACTTCCAGCGGCCCTGCTCAGGTATGCCCCGACATTACTTGCCTTCAAGAATAGACTTAAGACCCTGTTGTTCTCAGTCGCCTTTGACTGTTAATCAGCTCTTCCACTGCCACTTTTAACTTTGACTCATGTTTATGTGTGTGCTGTCATGTTTTTAATCTGTCCCTAGCTCTTTTTTATTTATTTTATACATATATATACTTTTATTATTATTTTTATGATACATTTTATGATTCATTTATTGTCATCATGTTCTGTCCTATTTTATTTTTTGATTTTAAATAAGGCGTTGTGTGCCTTTGTTTCTCCTTTTGTAAAGCACTTTGAGTTGCATACTTTGTATGAAAGGTGCTATATAAATCATTAAACTTGAAACTTGAGATGCGGGGGGAATGGGATTGGTGGATGTTTGGCATGCATTGAATAAAACTACTAGAGAATACAAATTGTATTCCCCTGTTCACAATAGTTATTCCTGCATAGTTTTACTGCAGATACCCTCCTCCAGGGTACACCAAGTTAGTGACTTGTGAGTATGTGACAAGGACCTTATCAGATCACGCTGCCTTATTAGTCACAATATCTGCATCCTAGCGTATTTACGCACAGCTCTCCTCTGCCGATCTCACACTCTCTCCCCCTCTCTGTCTCTCTCTCTCCCCCTCTCTCTCTCTCTCCCTCTCTCGCGCGTCTCTATTTCTCTCTCTCTCTCTCCCTCTCTCGCACTCTCCTCTGCCGATCTCACACTCTCTCCCCCTCTCTCTCTCTCCCTCTCGTGTGCGTCTTTATCTCTCTCTGCATCTCTATCTCTCTCTCGCCCCCTCTCTATCTCTCTCTCTCCCTCTCTCTCGCACGTCAGACAGGCACAAAGACCGATGGAAAAAAGTTGTTATATCTAGTTTTGAGCCCCTGTCATTCAGAGGCTGTTGAGCCACATGTGAAATCTCCCAGCATGCATTGAGGCTAATCCATTTCGACAAGAAATATCAACCAAATCAGCCTAAATTGCCTAAAGTGGTAGATAGAAATAATGTTTATGTTATCACAACATGCAATTGTAGAACATTTCAATATTGGACAAAATAAAACATAGAAATCAAAACACAACCCTATGTAAAACATATATGTAATCCAGGTGGTATATATATCCCTCGCAGACTTAACGTGATTTAAATGAGTGACAGCCGTAACACGGTTCTACTGTGATGTTGCTCCAATAAGACTTGGCTTACTTCACATTTACTTTTACAATAAAAACACATTTATGCAATGACTTTACATAATGTAGGCTATATTTATGTGCATCATCCTACCTGTGCAGCAGGGGAGAAGAAAACGTACTGAGAGAAAACTATATCATTCTGGACAAACTTTCACCAATCTAATCTCATCATGACATAGGGATAGGCTATATTTTTCTAGCCAATGCATTTAGAACATTCTTTTCACTTTGATCTTGCTATAGCGTATTTACATGCTTGCAGTATTTAGACTGCAGTGAGATTGGTTTGAGAAGCATAATGGAATATAATATATGGAGACAGACAGGGATGAAATGGGTTTTCTTACCGGACTGGATCGCTCCGTGGAATTGGAGCTTAAAAGAGAAGCTTGTGATTCGTTTACTGCACTTCTCCAATGAGCAGATTGTGCCTAATTTTATGCTTAAAAGGCGTGGTCATAATGCTTAAGGCCGCTTGTAGCGCCGACACCAACATATCGAGTGTGCTGGTCCACACCCACTGATCTGCGCTGCGCCTGGCACTAAGCGCAGTTTTTAGGCCGTTGCAACGATAGATGGCAGTAACTAAATGATCTAATTTACAAAAGAAAGTCTGGGGGGGAACAATTGGTATAGATTGAAAAAGGTAGGACAGTGTGGCGAGAGTGTTCATCTTAACAGCATTGACCCAGGCTACAAGGGCTAAAGGTAACAGTGACCACCTCTGGTCCTCCTGTATCTGGACCACCACAGGAGCAAAGTTGAATTTAAACAAGTCCTCAAATCTATCCCTGACCTGAATACCAAGGTATGTGAAACCCTGCAAGACAATGTTGAATTTGAAATCTCGCAAGGAGTAATTTTCTTCTTCTTTCTTCTTCAACATTTAAAGGAAATAACTCACTTTTGTCCAAAAAAAGTTTATACTCTAAAATGTGACCAAATGAAGTAAGGATGTCCAGAGCAGCAGGGACCGAAACCAAAAGATTGGAGACATATAAGAGCAAATCATCTGCATAAAGGGAGACCTTCTGCACAAAACCATTCCCGGTTATTCCAGTTATACGGGGGTCTGACCTAAGTGCAATAGCGAGTGGTTCAATGGCAACGGCGAATAAGAGAGGACTCAAAGGGCAGCCCTGCCAGCTGGAGCGGTGCACAGGCAAGTGTTCTGAGTGGGTGTTGTTGGTTCTGACCGAAGCCATAGGGGACGAGTAGAGTAGATTCACCCAGGCAATGAACTTCGGGCCAAAACCAAATTTCTCCAATGTGTAAAAAAGATAGTTCCACTCCCCACGATCGAAAGCTGTCTCAGCCTCTAATGAGATCAGAGCCTCTGGTGCAGACGAGGTGGAGGGATTATGGCTTGACGGAATTTCTTCCAATTTGGCTCAAACGTCGACTTGGAATCAAGGATGAACTGATTACATTTTGGTGGTCAAAGGTCAGGGTCAGTGTGACCTCACAAACACCATTTTCAGCTTGGTAACGCCATATATCAGTAACATCTTGACGAAATTTCTTCTCATTTGGCTCAAACGTCAAAGTCTGGACAGACATGCATGTCGACTGCTCAATTGTTGGCGGAGGCATACATCCACAGTGCGGTAGTTTCTAGTTGTGTATACGTGTGTGTGTGTGTGTGTGTGTGTGTGTGTGTGTGAAAGAGAGAGATGTATCTATATTATGATTATTGCTATGTATTTACTGTTTTCTATAGTTGCAATTTGTCTCTTCATTATTTTCCTCATTATTCCTCAGTATTATTAAACCTCATAAGCCCCCATCTGAAGCTGGTGGCCTGTAATTGTAATTTAAATCAATAAATTAATGCAAAGCAAAAGTTAAATAATTATATAATAATGATAAACACATGTGTATTAGATGAGAAGCTGCTGCTTTATTGAGTTTTGTTCTCTCCATCAGATGCCTGTATACTCCCACTGGGCCCAAACACAAACAACCTCCTCCTCTCTGAAGACAACAGAAAAGTGACATGGGTGAGAGAGAAGCATCCATATCCTGATCTCCCAGAGAGATTTGACCACTATGAACAGCTGCTGTGTAGAAATGATCTGACCAGTCGCTGTTACTAGGAGGTCAAGTGGGAATAAGCAGTTGTTTATATAGCCATATGTGAGGAGATGTTCGGATAGGATAGGATCATTCTCAATTATGTCCCGAAGGAATTTTGTCTTGGACACATGCAGTATCTGCTGTTAAAAATACAAATATTGCATACGATACATACTGTGCACAGGCTGTCATTACAGTATATGCACACACAAATACATAACAAACAAGACAAGATTGTACAATGCCCACCAGGGCTGCACGATTAATCAAAATAAAATTGCGATCTCGATTCATCCAAAGCGCCAATCTCATTTCTAAATAATGTAGATTCTGCCGCATTTTCATTCGGGACATCAGGTGCAATAAAACAATCGCTCCTACTTTCATGACGAAGTGAGCAGGCAATATATTCAGCAGATACCAGTCAGCAGATACCAGGCACAGAGTGGCGTGGCTCTGACCGGGCACTGAAGAGAAAATGAAGGCTCTGGCAGTCAGGCAGACCTCCGCAGATGTACAGTGAAGTGAGAACGGCCCATTGAAAAGTGACAATGCATGCAGTACTAGTGCAGTTTCACTCTCAAATGACTGTATCAGCACATAGAATAGACTAACCAGACTTGTAAATAGGCATTTCAATTCTCAGCCCCGATAGCCTATGTGCTGATGTATGTGCGCTGCAAAACGAGGGATTTAGGAAGCGCTACTCAATGTCACAACTTTCAAACGTTGCATTAACTGGTATATACAATCAGCAGTGAACAAACATGGAGACATAATTGCGGGGGGGGGGGGGGGGATATAATGTTGCGACAACAACAGATTTATGGTCCAGCTAAACTATCATGGCATATATGACGGTCCATTTGGTCGATAGTGACTTCACCATGAAAACTCATGCCTACAGACTGCGTTTCTCCCCGAGGATCACACAGGCAAGGCTTTAGTCCAGGTAGCCTACTGAAGGAGACTCTTACCCTCCTCCTTAACTATGCTATTTAGTGAAATTAGTATGATAATAATAATAATAATAATAATAATAATAATAATAATAATAATAATAATAATAATAATAATAATATAGCTGCAAGCGGTGATTGACGGGGTCCAAGCATCCGGTGACCTGAGTTGATATGTGCAAAGGGGCACCAATTTTGTGTTATGTGTTGTGGTCAGTCATGGTGTTGTGGTCACTAAGGCCATTGTGGTCAGTCAGGGCATTGTGGTCAGTCAGGGTGTTGTGGTCAGTAAGGGGGTTGTGGTCAGTAAGGGCATTGTGGTCAGTCAGGGTGTTGTGGTCAGTCAGGGTGTTGTGGCCAGTAAGGTCCTATGCTTAGCCCTGTTCTTAGCTTGTAGCCTGTAGCCGGCTAAACAAGCTGCTTTTATCGAACTGTTTTTTACAATCGGATTTTACCTGTCCACTCCGAGACGTTTTCCCAGAGGAAGCCAATTCAGACAAACTTACCAGCGCTGATCAATCCGCAGCGGGCCCTGTCATGGGCCCTCCGTGGTAAGTTTCTGCTGCACCCCGCTCTGCCTCTCCTCCCTGGGCTGAATTCAACTCTTTCCTGCGTGTAAGTTTCTCCCCTACTCCTCGCCCGCTTGCTGTGACAGCTTAAAATCCTGTGTGGCTCCCTGGCTCTTCCCCTGTCTGTTGCCTGTGTCTTATCCATCTGTTGCAGCTGTGATGGTCACATCGGCGGAGATCACCGAGCTGAAAACTGAACTGCAGTCCATTGAGCGGCTCATCGAAGAACTTATCCAGCGACAGACGGAGCTGAGTTCCCAGCTATAGCACCTCGAGCCAGCGGCCGGTCCGAGTCACGCTCCTGACCGTCCTCCTTCCTGGGCAACGATAGTTAAGGGTCGCAATAAACACAACAATGGGCTCCCACTCCCACTCTACGACCCGTCCAGTATCGCCGACAAATCAATCACACTCTCAAACTTCTTCTCTCCGTCGGCCTCCCAGGACACGTCTCCTCACCTATCCTTCCTCCTGCCCGCAGATCGATCACTGTCCGACAGTCTGTCAATAAAAAGCGTACTGCTGCTAGCCTCTCCTCTCCCACGGGCTTGCTCTCCCCTCCATCAGTCCCCGCCGAGGGCAAACGAGCTAGTCTGTCCCTTCAGCAGCCGGACAATGTGCATGACCCAGCGTACACTCCGAAATCGTCCTCTCCTTCATCATCACCGCCTGCTGCCATCCAGCCCCCGCCCACACCCACGGAGTCGCCAGTCCAGGAGAGCAATCACCCAGCTCACCTGGTCTCAGCTAGCATGTTAGCAACTAGCGTTAGCCAAAATGCTAGCCTTAATGCTAGGCTCGCGGTTTATACATGTAACCCCGAACCTGAGCGACCCGAGATTTTAATTGTTGGAGACTCGATCATCAGATTCGTAAAGCTTCCCAGTGCAATTACATTCTGTCTCACGGGAGGCAAGACTACTGATTTTAATGAGCTAATTCCTGCCCTCCTCGATGTCCACCCCTCTGTCCACACTGTGATAGTGCATACTGGCACAAATGACGTCATGTCCAGGTTATCATTGAAACTTCATGCTGATCTGGAGTCAGTAGTGACCACAGTTCAGTGTTGTATATTAGAAGCTTCTTCTTTACCTTGATAATGACCAGAACGGGTGGGTTGAACTGAAACGTAGCTGCAGCATGAGGAGATAAACAGTGGACCGCACGTCCATCTTGCAAACACAATACACTCTATCGAGGTTAAGCTAGTTCACTGCATAAGGCAGACACATCCGTCTTGGAGTTTCAAAGTAAAAGCACCTATGCATGAAACAGGAAATGAACATGAAATAATCCGTGCATGACAAGTAAAAAATAAATTAAATTATCATTACCAGATTTCTTAATACATGTCGCATTTGTAGTAAATATAGTAACTGTAAATACTGTAAATATCACATATTTTAGCTATGATGAGAAACTATAACCCTTTGACTATTTATTGATATTTATTATATTTATTACTATTAATTGCCTTATTTAATTACTCAATCAAAACAATTCACAACATTCTCCCACCCGATGAACAACTGTTCATCACTCCTTATTAGTCAATTTCTTTAACTAATCTCCAAAGGATATATCAACTGAACGGGTCTCTTCAATAAACTGCCCCTGGTGGTGCGAACAGTACATGAACGTACGAGTCCATCTCTCCCTGGAAAGAGCTCTGTTATCCTGCCCATTTTCCAGGTCTGCCAGGGTACATTGTCCTCACCGAGCAGGACGACATCTCCCACCTTCAGCACAGTGGGTACAGGTGTCTCACACTTGTGAGCCGATTTCAAGTCCATCAGGTAGTCCTTTCTCCAGCTGTTCCAAAAGCTGGTTCAGGAGTCTTTGCCGGTACTTCCACCTCCGACCCATATCCTCTCTGCTCACATTGGTTGCCTGAGATGGTGGAAGCATATTCTTTGGTGGCAGAGAAGTTAGTCTTTTCCCAACCAGGAAGTGTGAGGGTGTAAGTGGCTGCAGCTCTGATGCATCACTGTCCACATACGAGAGTGGCCTGGAGTTTAACACAGCCTCTACCTCAGCTAGCATGGTTGTCAGTTCCTCAAAGTTTAGTGAGGCCTTCCCCAGGGTTTTCTTTAGACATGTTTTTACAGATCTCACAAGTCTCTCCCAGAAGCCCCCCCACCAAGCGGCTCGCTCGGCAATAAACTTCCAGGTGATCCCTTTGTCAGTGAAGAACTGCGTTAGCTCTGATTCTCTGATTAACTGCCACAGCTCTTTCAGATCCTTGTCTGCTCGTTTGAAGGTCTTGGCATTATCTGAGTAAATAACTTTACACAGCCCTCGCCTTGCAATAAACCTCTTTAAGGCTAAGAGAAACCTTTCAGTTGTCAGATCTGTGACATGCTCTAAATGCACTGCCCTGGTGACAGCACATGTGAAAAGTGCAATATATGCCTTAGACTGACCACTTGACTGACCACTAGACTTGACATATAATGGTCCTGCAAAATCTACCCCCGTAACTTCAAAGGGTGGGGACTCTGTGACTCTGTCTCTGGGTAGTGGCGCTGTCACTTGCTGCGCTGGTTTCACCTTCAGTCTCCTGCAGATGTAACAGTGTGAGACCATTTTCTTCACTAGCTGTCTCCCCTTTAAAACCCAGTATCTTTCCCTCATCTGTACTAGAGTATCTCTGACCCCAGAGTGCATCAGTCTCTCATGGCAGTCCTGAACTAGTAACTCAGAGTATCTAGTCAAGTCAAGTCAAGTTTATTTATATAGCCCTAATTCACAAGCATGTCTCAGAGGGCTTCACAGAAAATATGTCTAGCTAATTCTAGCTGACACAACAGTAGCAAATTACAGAATAAAGATAACATTTTGAACAATTGATAGAGAAATATAGAAAATATAGAAATTAAGGATAGAGCAGAGGAGAGAGCAGGAGAAGGGAGGAGAGCAGGGGGAATGTGAGAGAGTGATGGGGTGGGGAGGGAATGGGAAATGTTGGAGGGTAGAGGGGAAGGGGGGGAGCGGGGGGGGGGGGGGGTGGGGGAGAAGAGAGGAGGGGGAGGGAGGAGGTGGGGAGAGAATGGGAAATGTGGGAGAGGAGAGAGCATATCGAAGAGTATGGGAGTATGGGAGACTATATGGAGAGAACAGGGAAAGGAGGGCTAGCTGATACAACAGTAACAAATTACAGTAGTAATAATAACAACACATCGAACAATTATATGATAGAGAAATATAGGGTGTATTCACACCTATCTCGTTTGGAGCAGTTGTTCCGAAACAGAGAGCATTTTCCCCCTTGGTGCGATTCGTTTGGGGGAGTGTGAACACAGCAATCGCACTCGGATGCGGGACAAAACAAGCGGACCGAGATCGCCAAGAAAGGGTGGTCTCGGTCCGCTTTAAACGAACTCTGGTGCAGTTCGTTTGTGGTGAGAACGTGAGCCGACCTCGATCCGCCACAACAGCAGTAAACAGTGCGCATTTTTGGATAAACCAGCTGCCGTAGTCAGCTGCGCTGTGCGTAATGGCCTGAAGAACGAACATTTTTATCGTTTAAAAACAACATCTTTCAGATCCTGTTTTGGCGACTTGTGACTTGCATCGATAAACTTTGGGGGATTTTTTGGATCATCACATCAGCAGTTTGAACTCAATCAACTTACCTCGGACCATGGGAAGCAACGTTAATGTGTTGAATCTCTACGGATTTTGCCTGTAAATTGTGTGCGGTGTGCTGCTGCGCAGCGGGTGCTGCTGGCTCCCTCTCTCCCTCCCTCTCTCTCCCTCTCTCTCGCTCTCTCTGGTCTCCATTCAATAAATTAAAACAAATTGTGGTAATCAGAGCCAGCCTTCTTTGTGATAAGATTGTCTGGTTCAATCAGACAATCAGATTGATTGCATGTCTTCCTCGAAATGTCCGTTATTATTAAATTATTTATTAATATTTTATTCCTGACAGGACAGGTGTTCATATAGCCTATGTCTCGGCTAATCCTCATCTCCGTGATAGTAGCCTAATAGCAGAATTTGCGAGGGTCTTTGATCTTCTATCTCCAAATTCCCGATAGCCTAAATAGGCTAAATAAATACATAGGCTTACATAGGCTACATAGCATACATTAATAAATAAATAAAGAACTTTCTCCCTCTCTCTCTCTCCCGATCCCTCCCTCTTTCTTTCTTTCTTTCTCTCTCTCTCTCTCTCTCTCTCTCTCTCTCTCCTCGCACGGCGGATGCCCAACATAGCCTAAAATGTAGGTCTAACAAAACGCATTTTTATAATCATATAGGAAAATCTCTGGGAATTATTTTGTCGATCCCGAGAGGCTATTAGCCTATCAGAGTGTCTGCTGGCCAATCCAGGAAGTTTGACAATACTATTTGGACCGTTTCATTTGTGGCTGTGTGAACACAAACGAACCAAGGCACAAATGCAACAATTGTATCAATTAAGTACCTGAATCGGAACAAAGCAAACGACCTACAGGTGTGAATACACCCATAGACACACATTTTGCAAACGGACATATGTCGATTTCTTAGCAAACAAACTATGCTTAATTTAATTGGCTGCAAGGCCAAATAAACCCATGTTCACATATAGAGCTTATGGGTGCCTCGCTTTAGGGTAGAATGGGTGCCATGCTTTAAATAGTGGCGGAATAGTGGGAGGGGATAGAATGGGTGCCATGCTTTGGAGTAGAATGTGTACTATGCTTTAGAGTAGTGGGGGAAGGGGGAAGAGGAGAGAGCAGGAGAGGGGAGGAGGGAGGGAGAGCGGGGGGATGTGGGGGAGGAGAGGGCAGGGAGAGCGAGGAGGTGGGGAGAAAATGGGAAATGTGGGGGAGGAGAGAACAGAGAAGGAGAGGTGGGAGGCTAAAGTGCAGGAGAAAATGGGAAATGTGGGGGAGGAGAGAACAGAGAAGGAGAGGTGGGAGGGTGCAGGGAAGGGAGAGCAGGGGGAATGTGAGAGAGGGGAGAGCAGGAAGTGGCAGGGAATGGGGAAAATTGGGGAGAAGAGGAGAAGGAGAAGGAGCAGAGGAGGGGAGAAAGAGGAGAGAGCAGGAGAAGGGAGGGGGGAGAGCGTTGGGATGTGGGGGGAGGAAAGAGCATGGAAAGAGAGGAGGTGGGGGGGGGGTGGCAAATGTGTTTTGTAGGTAGCACCCATGGGTGTTGCTCCCTGAAACTAAGATCTGAGTGTTGTAGCCTGCCTCCTACACTAATTAGGCCATTCTCATCCAAGAATGGTTTCAGGTCTTTGATTTTTGACTCTCTCTTGATGTCTTTTCCAGATTTCAGCTGACTGAGTTCTTGGTGGAAGCTATGCTCTTGTGTCACCTTCACCCAATACATTTCTGCTGCACTGAGCTCCTCTGCAGTTAACTCTCCCTGAGTCCTTTGACTAGAGCGGGCATTGGCTATGAACCTTCTCACCCATGCAGTTATTCTCAGCACCTTTTTTAACCTGCTGTATACTTCTCTAGGTCTAGCAGTGGCTCAGCTTGTTCAGTACTGGTGAACTGTACTACAGCCTGAAATTTAGACCTAAGCTCAGTGTTCATCTCACGTGCAACACAGTCCTCATCAATGCTCTCTGAATCCTCAGGTGATGACAGTGAAGTGGGTCCGCTTCACCACAGCTGGCTCTGGATGAGGGTCTCGACGCTCTGACCTCTTGTAGGTAGATCTGCAGGATTGGTCTTGCCGCTGCAGTGAGACCACGACCCTGGATTTGTGAGACCTTGTATTTCAGTCACTCTGTTTGCCACGAATGGCTTCCATTTCTGTGCTGTGCTGCGTATCCAGTGGAAAACAATCATCGAATCAGTCCACATGTTGAGCTGATTTGTTTCCAGGTTCAGGGGCTTGAGAAGATTGTTTCCTAACCTTGCTCCAATCAGTGCGCCCATCAGCTCCAGTCGTGGCAGGGTCATTTTCTTTAATGGAGCCACCTTTGACTTGGATGCTACAAAACTGCGGTCACAACTTCTCTTTTCTTATTGTGTCTTTGCAGATACGCAACAGCACTGTATGCCTTTTCACTCGCATCACAGTAAACATGTAGTTTCATTTTCTGTGAGTTTGGTTGAATCTCAATTTGGTGCCATCTCGGAATGGCCACCAGGTGGAGCTTCGGCAGCTCTTCACACCATTTATCCCATTTTTCAGCTAAGTCTGTAGGAAGCTGCTCATCCCAACTGATTCCCCTTTCCCACAGTTCTTGAAACAAACACTTCACTCGTATGGTGAAGGGAGTCAGAAACCCAATGGGATCAAATATACGAGCTGATGTCTGTAGCGCACTTCTCTTTGTATTTTCCTTGCCTTTTAACATGTTTAACACATTGAATGCCAGCCATGTTTTCATTCCTGTAGGTAAGTTGTGCCAGGGGTGTTTTTGACGATTCTGGCTCATTTTAGAACAGCCGAGGATTCTTTTCTGTTAAGAATTCATGAACACCAATCATCTAAAAATAACTAATAGAATGTGTGCTTTCTCTGTCTAAAAGAGTTAGTTTGCAGAGTTAGTAGTTATGTAGATATTAGCCGTTGAGTACAGCATGGTTTCAGCGTCTGGAAATTTATTCAGAGATAAATGGCTTTTTGTGAAACAGTCACTTTAACCATTCATTTTTGGCATCAGTAAGACCGTCAGACATTCTAAACAATAGTTTTGAACAGTAATTTCCTCCATAACAACAGGAAACACCCCTCTCATTCAAACTCCTCCCTCCGTGTGTCTTCTCCTCCTTCCTCCTAACAGCGGGCGTGTCAGAAGCGCGTTGTGCTGCCTGCCTGTCTGTCTGCGTGCCTGCCTGCCTGCTTGCCTGCGTGCGGGGACGAGTCTGAAATGGATTACTGTAAAATCGCCAAGCCATTTCCTTGAATGGCTTGCTCCCGCGGTGTGTGTGTGTGTGTGTGTGTGTGTGTGTGTGTGTGTGTGTGTGTGTGTGTGTGTGTTCGCGCGTTGCTCCGCGGCTCTGGGGGGAAGAGATCTCTGTCCGTTCTGTGTGTGTGTCCGGGCTTCTGACTGTAAAATCGCCAAGCCATTTCCGCGGGAGGCGGCTGCTTTTGGGTCCCGTGGCTGTGGCTTCTCTCGGTCTCTGTCGCCACTTAGTGGTCGGTAAAATAGATTACACACATGCTCTTGCTCCAAATAGTTATCTCGAAGATGTAAAAGGGGTTGATTGATGTCCCACCGTCAAAAAAAAAAAATGTTTATGTAAGACGAGTTAGCTCGTCCTTGGCACTTAAGCGCTGGATTATGTAAGACGAGTTAGGTCGTCTCTGGCACTTAATGTGTTAACAGTCCCTTTAGGTCAAACGCAAAGTCATCCTTCTCTGGTCTCCACACTAATCCTAACACCTTCAGCACATTTCCAACTGTGTCTGTTTCAGTTGCATGCTCAAATCCCTTTTCTGTCCACTTGGCTCTTAGCTCTGGTGTATTTGTAACCCATTTGCACAGGTTCATGCCTGCATGTGACAGAATCTCTTTTGCTGTTGTGGTAACAGCAAGTGCCTCATCCACAGCTTCTGAGCTGGAGATAAAATCATCTACATAGAGAGACTCTCTCAGCGTCTCCACTGTCTTAGACTGCTCTGTTTCATACTGCTTGATATGTTTTCTTATTGTTGCGGCTAACAGGAATGGGCTGGGTGAGACTCCAAATACTACTCTACTCATTCTCATGATGCGCAGCTCATTTTCACAGTCTTTGGTTGGAGGTCCATGTAGCCACAGGAACCTAACAGCATCTTTGTCTTTCTCTGCTAGAGCTATCTGCAGAAAAGCCTTGGTAATATTTGCAGTGAAGGCTATCTTATGGAGTCTGAACTTGATTAGCACATCTAGCAGATTTGGGTTAAGGTTTGGCCCTGTCAGTAAACAGTCATTTAGGGATGGGCAGCCCTCCTCGTGTGATGACGCATCAAATACTACTCTCAGTTTTGTAGTTACCTTGTCCTCTCGAAGAACAGCATGATGTGGCATGTAGTATTTCACAGTCTCTGTTTGTTCTGCTGCTGAAGTGCTCTTTGGTACATCCTCACAGATGCCTTGCTCCAGGTAATCCTGCATGACATCATTGTACCTTGAATACAAGGTTGCATCCATTTTTAGTCTCCTCTTGAGGCTTTCAAACCGTCTTTTTGCGACCCTGAAGTTGTCTGGAAGAGCTGAGCTGTAGGGGCGCCATGGTAACTCAACTTGGTAGCGGCCATCCTTGTATGTTGTAGTCTGTTCAAAGTTCTGAAGAGCCTCTGTTTGCTCTGGGATCTGAGTTTGTTCATTAACAATTCCCAGTGACTCTACCTCCCAAAAGGCGTGCAGCTGTTTTGAGATCTGGGTTTCCTCGCATACACTGATGTGCATGCATGTGGCGTCGGTTACACTGGATGATGAGACTGGCCCTTGTAAAGCCCAGCCAAAGCTGCTTTCTATGGCTATTAGTGTTTTTGTTATCCTCTGGACCTTGCCAGACACTATTTGCCAGTAATAGTCTGATCCTATCAATACTGACAGTTCTGGATCATTAGCGCCCTCCAGAGGAAAATCAGCAAGCTGCAGACCATTTTTCTTTAACTCTTCTTGGATGGGTAAACTAGGGACTTTTATTACAGCAGTGCACACTTGAGGGGTTTCTACTGCTTCGATCACAATTCTTTGCTGTGTGTTCCACATGTTCTCCAGCGATACCTTCACAATGTTGCGTTGTGCTGTTACAGGAGCAGTAGATCCAAAGGTGTGTAGATTCAGTGTCTCTTGCCTCACCACTGGAAGTTTTAGCGCCTTCACCACACCCTCATGAATGAGGCACAGTACTCGCTGTGTGCAGTGTAGCTGCTGAGGGCATACTCCATCTTTTAGGTCTGGTTTCACTGAAGGAGGATGGCTTACTGAATGAACTACTACTTGGCGGAATGTCCCTTTGATCTGGTCTGGTTTGATTTGGTCTGGTTAGCTGAAGTGCTCTCTCTCTGCTTTGCACTTCATTTTGGAGGAACTGTATGAGATCGAGCACCTTCCATTCACCGCTGGAGTCTGACTTGCGTGTGTAGGCTAATGCTATGTCATCTGGTATGAGCTGCAGTAGTACTGGGCATAGCAGGCAGCCATATGTGTCACTGTGAACCCCTAAGGATTCTAGACTGCAAATCTGTATTTCACATTCATCGTACAGGTGCCTGAGAGCTACGATATATGCAGATCTTTTCACTGGAGTTAAGGTGAGTAATTTTGACATATGTGCACTTACTACAATGTATTTTCTTCCAAAACGGTTCTGTAGCAACTCTATTGCTGCATCATAATTTCCATTGGTCATACCAAGTCCTGCTACAGCTCTTGCTGCTGCTCCAGTCAGATACGATTTTAGGTACGTGAATTTCTCTCTCTTGCACAGCATGTTGTTGTTATGAATAGCTGTTTTATATTGAGACCAGAATTCTTGCCACTGGCCACTGTATTTCTCTATCACTAGCTTGGGCAGTTTAACCAACACAGTCTCACAGAAAATTGTATAATACTAACGTTTTGGACCAACGTTGCTATTTTACAATTTCGCCTCGAAAATTGTAAAATAGTAACGTTCTGAGATTTTAGGGTTAGGATTAGAGTAGGGGGAAGGGTTAGAAACAGAAAATATCCGTAAACCACGCCCAAACCACGCCCACCGCTGTAGACACATACGTTACCATTTTACAATTTCTTAGCCGAAATTGTAAAATAGCAACGTTTGTCCACAAACGTTGCTATTTTACAATTTTTTGGGAGATCGGGTTGGTTTAACAGTCTTTTGACTTGGTGATCTGACTGAATTTGAACTTGCATCGCTCACCCGCACTCTCACAGGCTCCTGTGTCTTCTCAATAAGCCTGCTGGCTCGAGCTTTCCACGTGAGAATGCGGTCCTGGTAGTCCTGTGTGCTTGCAATCTCTGCCTCCAGATTGTCCGTATGAGTTTTATCCTCAATGCCTTTGTCTTAATCCAGTAAAGTTTCTTCTTTTGTTGACAATACTGAAAGCATTTCACGGAGTTTCTCATAGTCTGGCAGATTTTCCCCCACCTCCTCTTCCATGCTAGCAGCTTTGTTGTTGAGGCACGGATCGTCCCCCGTTTCTTCTTCATCCGTTCAAAGAGCTCGGCCATTTCTGTTGTTAGCGTTAGCTACCGTCAGCTAACTTAGCTTCCAACTTCAAAGTTCAATCATGTATCGATCTGATTCCCGCGTTTTCGGCACCAACATGTTGTATATTAGAAGCTTCTTCTTTACCTTGATAATGACCAGAACGGGTGGGTTGAACTGAAACTTTATTTTCTCCAATGTAGCTGCAGCATGAGGAGATAAACAGTGGACCACACGTCCATCTTGCAAACACAATACACTCTATCGAGGTTAAGCTAGTTCACTGCATAAGGCAGACACATCCGTCTTGGAGTTTCAAAGTAAAAGCGCCTATGCATGAAACAGGAAATGAACATGAAATAATCCGTGCATGACAAGTAAAAAATAAATTAAATTATCATTACCAGATTTCTTAATACATGTCGCATTTGTAGTAAATAGAGTACCGTAACTGTAAATACTGTAAATATCACATATTTTAGCTATGATGAGAAACCCTTTGACTATTTATTGATATTTATTCTATTTATTACTATTAATTGCCTTATTTAATTACTCAATCAAAACAATTCACAACATTCAGAGCGTGGGAAGGAGGTGTGTCCTGTCCGGCCCCATTCCCTCTAGGTCCAAAAGCTCTGAGCATTTTAGTCGTGTTTTTAATTTACATATATGGGTGCACAATTACAGCTTAGCTACTGGTCTTGATTGCATCAGTAACTTTGACTCTTTCTGGACCAAGTGGAGCCTGTTTCAAAATTATGGTCTGCATCCTAACAGGAAAGGAATAGGAATGCTGACCCATAACTTTATTAATTGTATTGCTTTTAGCCTTAAGTGACAGTTTTCCCAGCAAGACCCTGCCCAGCATTCTGGCTCTGCATTGTTTAGCCCAGGACCAGAAAATGCGGGTCCTGCTGGCACTATGCCTCCATCAAGTTGTAATCCTTCGCGTATTTACACTATCATCTCCTCTCGTGGCTCCGTAAGGATCCCTAGAAGAATCTCAGCTGACTCAAATAATCTAGTCTATATCCCCTGTCAGACAGTTCAGCCCTTAGTGCCGTCCTCAGTTAAGCTTGCATTGTTAAATGTAAGATCCCTGTCTAATAAATCATTTGTTTTAAATGATTTTATAATCTCTCAGAATTTAGACTTTTTATTTCTTACAGAGACAGGGATCAGGCCCGGTGAAAATTGCACACTTATTGAACTGTGCCCCCCTAGTTATATCTTTTTTAATTATCCCAGGCTCACTGGCGGTGGCATTGCGATAGTTTTTAAGAACCACCTAAACTGCAGTCCTGTCACTGTAGAGGAGTTCAAGTTTGAAGTTTCAATGTGCAGAATCAACCTTGACAATCCCATATGTTGTATTGTGCTCTATCGCCCTCCTAAATCTAGTTGTAAGTTTTTAACTGAATTTTCTGATTTTATATCATCTGTTCTTCTCAAATATGACAGGGTTATTATGGTTGGGGATTTTAATATTCATGTTGATGATCCCTCTAACTCTTTTGCAATAGAATTCTTAAACATCTGTGAATCCTTCAATCTTACACAACATGTATCAGTGCCTACACATGACTGAGGCCACACTCTCGATCTTGTTTTCTCCCTCTGTCTGCCTGTAACTGGCCTCTCTATGGTCGACTTTCTGACCATAACATAATTCTTTTTGACTCTTGTTTTTATGTTGCCCCTTCAAATATATGCACTATACGCTCTCGCCTTTTTAATAACCAGTCTGCTGCAAAATTTTCCTCTGTTTTTATTGAACGTTGTAATAGTCTTCTCCACCACTCTGATATAAATGACCTGGTTAGCTGCTTTAATGACGTTTGTGCACAAACTCTTGATGCCATCGCTCCTCTCACCACCAGGTCAGTGCGTGCTGTAAATCCCTCGCCATGGATGAATGACCGTATAAGGCTTTTGAAAAGAAACTGTAGACAGGTGGAGCGCATTTGGAAGAAGACTAAACTTCAAGTACATTATCTCCAAATGAAATAACTTTTATTCAATCTCAATTGTACTATCAAGGATGCGAGATCAGAATATTTTTCAATGTTAATTGATGCGAATAAGCATAATTCGAGATTCTTATTTAACTCTATTAATCACCTTCTTAATCCAGCCCCCCAGACTGACACAGCTTGCTCCAAAATCAACTGCAACGATTTTTTATCCTTTTTTGTGGAAAAGATAAATACCATCTGAATAAATATCACCCCCCCCCCCCCCCCTTTTTTATCTGCATTTCTAAATGGTACTTGCCCTATTCTCCTGACCCAATTCACCCAGATTTTTCTGCAAGACTTATTTGATGTTGTGGCTCATATGCATTCATCCTCTTCCCGTTTGGACTGTTTACCCACCAACTTTCTCAAAGAGGTTATTGCCGTTATCGCACCATCCTTGCTGAGCATTATCAATACATCACTCTCCTCTGGTTGTGTCCCAGATCACTTCAAGCTTGCTAGTGTCCATCCCCTCCTTAAAAAACCACCCTGGACCCATCCCAACTACAGAACTACAGACCCATCTCAAAGTTACCATTTCCATCCAAAATTCTGGAAAAGGTGGTTGCTAAACAACTCCTGCAGGTACTGAATGAAAATACAGATCCTACAGATCCTAAAATTAAACATCAGGGAATCTGTCGGTGCCGACCGACACGGACGCCCAGAGTGCTACATGCTAACTTCGTGGCTAACACGCGACCACCATTAGCCACCCCATTCAAGCTCAGCTGCTAGCTCAGCGGGACTGCTCGTCACTTTTACTGGGCTGTGCACATACCATTGCTGTGCTATGTCGGCACTTCTGACTTTGCTGGTGCTTTTCCTGGTAGTTGGCAAACTCTTATGCACGAGCTGGCCTTCACACACCAGGGGATCGGACATGCACCGAGTCTACACAAGAGAGGCCCTGCTAGCCCTCCGGCACAAAGGGGACATATCGCCGGGAAACCTACCGGACGATATCTCCACCATGGGAGGAAAGCTGCCTGGGAGATCGCTTCGGAGGAAAAGGGGCAGCAGAGGAGGCGTCAGGCAACGGCTCCGGAGAAGGGGTAACAAGCCTCCCCTGCCTGCTATCATCTTAAGCAACGTAAGATCACTTCGCAACAAAATGGACAAACTACGGGTGAACAAACGTTTCTGCCATGAGTACAGAGACGCAAACATGATGATCTTCACTGAATCCTGGCTTCGCCAGGATATACCGGACTCGATGCTCGAACTGGAGGGCTTCTCCTGCATAAGGGAAGATAGAAACGCGACTTCAGGGAAGTCTAGGAGGAGGCATTTGTGCTTACGTGAGTAATACCTGGTCTAAACAATACACAGTCAGGAATACGTCCTGTGACCCGGACTTAGAGCTGCTCTGCCTCTCCTTGAGACCCTTTTATCTCCCCCAGAGAGTTCGGGAACATTATAATTTGTGCGGCCTATGTTCCTCCTAGTGGAAACGCTGCTAAAGCTGCTAAACAGTTAGCTGATTGTGTCCACACTCAACTGCAGTGCACCCCGGGGGCTCCTGTCTTTTTACTCAGTGATTTCAATCACTGTAGACTAGAGATTGCTCTACCTGGGTTCCACCAATTTGTTAAATGTGGTACGAGAAAAAACAGTGTCTTAGATAAGTGCTACGGTAACATTAAAACTGCTTACAGAGCGAAAGTCCTCCCCCCCTCTCAAACTCTGACCACTCCACTGTATATCTCATGCCAACTTACAGAGCTGCTCTTAAGTCTACTAAGCCCCAGAAAAAGACTGTGCTGCAGTGGACTGATGAGAGTGTGGAAACACTGAGAGGCTGCTTTGAGTGCATGGATTGGAGCTTATTTCATAACCTTGACCTAAACGAGGCAACGGAGACAATCACTGACTATATGAAATTCTGTGTAGATAACGTGATTCCCAAAAAGGACGTTCTCCACTACCCGAACAACAAACCTCACATAACTAAATAGGTAAAAACTTGTATCAACAAAAAGAAATGGGCTTTTAAGAACGGGGACCGGGGGACCGGGGGACCGGCTGCAGCACAAAAAGAGCTAAACCAGCTCCTGAAGGTGGCCAGACGGAAACACAGAGCTTCACTGGAGGAGAGTGTTAGCTCAATGGACAATAAAAGGTTATGGGACTGTATGAAAGAAATGACAAATATGAACTTAAACAGAAAGCGGAGTGTCACTGTAAATGATCTTGAGTGTGCAAATGAACTAAATTACTTCTTCCCGAGATTTGACACTGATTCTTCTCAGAGGGAAACAGAGGGGTGCGATATTGATTTGTAATTCCTCTGACCGTCTTGTTATCGCACCTGGACAGGTTCAGTCTATATTTAGTAAAGTATGTACTAAGAAATCTGCGGGGCCGGATGGCTTGCCCGCCACTCTACTAAAGAAATGCTCCTCAGAACTTACGACAGCTTGGTGCCCTATATTTCAAAAGTCACTGGACAGCCACACAGTCCCTGCTCTGTGGAAAAAGTCCATAATTACTCCAGTCCCAAAACTATCTTGTCCATCTACAAATAAAGATTTCAGACCGATTGCTGTAACTAGCGGGGTCATGAAATGCTTTGAGAGAGTTATAATAAACATGCTTAAGACGGAGGTGGCAGCTTCTCAGGACCCTCTTCAATTTGCTTACAGGGAGGGGCGAAGCACTGAGGACATTTAGAGGACCCAAAAGCCTATGCACGTGTTTTATTTGCCGATTTTAGTTCTGCTTTTGACACCATCAAACCTCACCTGCTTGTCAACAAGTCAAAAGACATGAGTGTAAATCCTTTTATTATCAACTGGTTTTATTCTCTCTTAACAAACAGATCACAACAGGTGAAAGTAAATGGTTCCCTCTCTGCAGTTAAATACTGTAGCACCGGGGTACTACAAGGAGGCGTGAGCTCCCCAGTTCTTTTTACAGTCTACACAAATGGCTGTACAAGTAGTCACCCGAATAACCACGTAATTAAATTTTCGGATGACACAATTATTTTAAGTTTGCTAAAGGGAGAAGACTGCCCTTCGCAATATCATAGTGAGATCGCCACTTTCCAGGCCTGGTGCGAGAGTAACCACCTTATTCTAAATACTAACAAGACAAAAGAAATTATCTTTGACCCAAAGGAGCTGAGAGACCATGACCCAGTGGTCATTGATGACAGCGTTATTGAGCGGATAAATTCTTACAGGTATCTGGGCATCCATATTGAAAACTCTCTCAAATGGAACGTCCATATTGATTACCTGTGTGGTAAACTGGGCCAGAGGCTCCACTTTCTTAGAAGGCTCAGACTGTATGGTGTCAGCACCAAGATCATGGAGACCTTTTATAATGCCGTGCTGGAAAGCCTCATTAGATATGGCATGGCAGCATGGCACGGTACACTTCCCGTACAGCTCAAAACGAGACTTGTAAAAACTGTAAATACAGCAATGAAAGTGATTGGAAAGAGAGACTTTGCACCTCTCCAAACAATCTTCGAGAAAAAGGTCATCAGCCTAGCACTCAAAATCCTGAATGACCCATCTCACCTTTTATTCTGTGACTATGATCTGCTGCCCTCGGGCAGACGATACAGAACGTATAGATTGTAAGAGTAATCGCTTCAAGCTCTCTTTCCCACCCACTTCTGTGTTATTGTTGAACAAACAGGCGGCGCTGCCCCTTCCCCTAGGAGGGTGTTCCCCACAAGAAGAGCGGGTAAGGACTCAGTCGTAGGAGGCTGTTCACTGCTGCTGTAACCTCTTTTAAAAACCAGGTCATATGCAGGTTGGGTTCTTCTCACTTTTTTATATTTTATTTATTTTATTTATTTTATTTATTTTATTTATTTTATTTATTTTATGTATTTTATTTATTTTATTTATTTTATTTATTTTAATTATTTTAATTATTTTATTTATTTTTATTATTTTTATTTTATTTTATTCTCTTAATTCTTTTTTATTCTTACTCTTGTTTTTATATTGAGTTACTGGTTTTATTTAGTTGAGTACTCCACTGCTCTTGAGGAGGGGTCTGTACCTCCTAAAATTGTATTTATTTTATCTTCTTATTCTTTTACATTATCATATGGGAAATTGCAATGAGGGTTGTGCAATAAACCCATGATGACTGTGCAATATGCTTACGAGCAATTAGGATGAAGTGTTGAACCAATGAACCAACCAGTGTTCGCTGTCTTTATTTTTATACTACACCGCTTGCACAAATTCCCAGTGGAAGTGCATGTTAGCAAGGGACTACACTGTATGTTCGATGTGTTTTTTTCTGTCTGTTGTATGTATAGTGTCAAAACCTCTATGTACTTGCGATATGTGGCTGTTGTATGGCACTATATGCCCAAGACAATTTCCCCCTCGGGGACAATAAAGTTAATCTCATCTCATCTCATCTCAAAATGACATTTTTGATAAATTTCAGTCTGGCTTCCGCCAACAGCACAGTAACAGCAACTGCCTTGCTCAGAGTAACAAATGACATTATTATGCATGCTGATGCGGGGGATCACTACATTTTAGTACTGCTTGATTTAAGCGCAGCTTTTGACAGCATCGATCACTCCATCCTGCTGGAGAGGCTAAAGAAATAGGTTGGCATCTCTGGAACTGCATTGGATTGGTTCTCCTCCTACCTCTCCAACAGATCTTTTTCTATGTGTTTTGATGACTGCATCTCAGCTTATGCTCCTCTGCTGTGCGGGGTCCCTCAGGGATCAATCCTTGGCCCCATCTTATTTGCTTGTTACATGCTCCCCCTTGGCCTGTTAATAAGCAGCTTCCAAAATATGTCCTACCACTGTTATGCAGATGATACGCAGCTTTATTTGTCTATGAAGCCAAATGACCAGAGCAACCTATACAGTATATCCTCCAGGATTGCTTGGCTGCCAAAATTGGATGTCGCTCAATTTCCTCCAACTAAATGCAGATAAAACTGAGATTTAGATTTTTGCTCCTGATCACTCTGCCACTGATATAAGTCACTGTATAGGCCCTCTTGGAAACAACATGAAAGATTCATCAAGAAATTTAGGTTATTTTTTACCCTCACCTCAATTTTGACTTGCACGTTATTGATATTTACACAAAAAAACTGTTCAATCCTGCTTCTTTCATCTGCGTAATATTGCAAAAATTAAATCAGTCCTCTCTGCTAAAAATATGGAAACACTCATTCACGCCCTAATTTCGTCACGCCTTGATTACTGCAATGCCCTCTTTACATGCCTCAGCGATGCCACCTTGTCCAGGCTTCAACTGGTCCAAAATGCAGCTGCAAGGCTTTTAACCAGGACACGCCGTAGGTCTCACATCTCCCCCATTCTGGCCTCCTTACACTGGCTGCCAGTGAGACAGATAATTTATTTTAAAATACTTTTAATCACTTTTAAAGCTTTGCGAGGCCTAGCCCCTCGCTACATCTCTGAACTCCTGAAGCCATATAATTCAGTAAGGCCACTCAGGTCATCGGCCCAAGGACTGTTAACACATTCACTGCCAACAGTTTTTTCCAATCGGTAGGTAGCTTCTGCCAAGGTTTTTTTTGAGGATTCTGGCTCATCTTTCAAGAGCCTAGTCCTAGCCTTTCTGCTACGACTTTGTGAACACAAAGTATCTCAAAAGAACTAATAGAATGTGTGCTTTCTCTGTCTAAAATAGTTAGTTTTTATCATGTTCTGTTATGTAGGCATTCTCAGTTGAATACAGCATGGTTTCAGAGATTTTCAGAGAGTTTTGAGATAATTGGATTTTTAGAACCACCTCACGTGCCTGTGATTATGGGCGCCCTTGGGCAAGTGTGTATACTGTATTGTGTGTGTGTGTGTGTGTGTGTGTGTGTGTGTGTGCGTGCATGCGTGGGTGCGTACACTTATTCCACAGTAAGCATAAGCTAAGAGAGAGAGAGAGAGAGAAAGAAAGAGAGAGAGAGAGAGAGAGAGAGAGACTAAACTACCGAGCACCCCCCCCCCCCCCCCCTCTCCTGCAAACTCCTCCCCTGTGTGTTTCTCTGGGGCTCTGCAGGCAGGCAGAGGCAGAGTGTATGCCAGGCGATTCTCTGCCGTCTAGATGGCGTTTCTGCGGTTTCGGGTGCGAGCTGGGATGTGAGGTGGGATGAATCTGCGTGCGATCCTGGGCTTTTGAGTTTGCTGCTGCGTGTGTTGCACCCAGAGTGTATTTAGGGAATCCCCCATGTTGTGCGGCAGCTCCAGCGCGAAAGCGAAAGCGTTTTCGCCGCATTTTCCTCACGCTGTTTTTGCTGGCTTTCTCTAGTCTGGAGAGCACTGTCGCCACTTAGTGGGTCGGTGGAATGGGTTGTACACGTTCGGTGGCTCCCATATTTTTATAGGAGACGTAGGGGGCATGGATCCACGTCCCACCGTCAATTTTTTTCAAACAACACTACCAGTTAACAGAACTCACCCTCCCCTCAGTTTCATCTTTAGAACTCCTGGCTTTCAAAACCTGCTGCTCCATCACTGTTCTACTCATTTACCGTCCACCCAAACCCCACCCATCATTCCTGTCCGACCTCACCGAAGTCCTCACAATAGCCTCATCTCTCTCCTCCCGTCTACTCCTCCTCGGCGATTTCAACATCCACATTGATTTACCCACCTGTCAACCTGCATCCGACCTCACCTCTCTTCTGGACAACTTCAACTTCACCCAACACGTCACCTTCCCCACCCATGTCAAAGGCCATATCCTTGACCTTGTCTGCTCTGCCAATCTACCGGTTCCCCACTTCCACCCTACTCCATCCCTCTGGCTGACCACACTCTCATCCAGTTCACTGTCTCATCCCCCTCCTCACGCCCCCTAAACCTCAGAGAAATAACATTCCAGAACACCAAAGCACTCGACCCTCTGCAACTCTCCGACCTACTCACCACAGCTCTCACCCTGCACCCAGCCTCCTCACCTGATGATCTCACCAATTTTCTCAACGACACACTGTCTGCCTCCCTCGACTCCCTTGCCCCCCGCAAAACCAAAACCATCTCCTTCAACTCCTCCGGCCCCTGGTTCACACCCCACCTCCGCACCATGAAGCAAACTGGCCGCCAGCTGGAATGTCTCTACAAGAAAACCCCACTCACCGTCCATCTTCAAGCACTCAAAATCCACCTCTCCACCTATAAAGAAGCCCTCACTGCCGCCAAGTTTGCCTACTACTCCTCCATCATCAACGACCCCAGCCACAACTCTAAAACACTCTTCTCCACCGTCAACAACCTCCTCAAACCCCGCACCGACGCCCTCCCTACCTCCACACCCGACCTATGCAACTCATTCCTACAGTTTTTTACAGACAAAATCACCACCATCCATCAGTCACTATCCCCCGTGTCTGACCCAGCAGCCCATTACATTACATTACATTACATTACGTCATTTGGCAGACGCTTTTATCCAAAGCGACTTACAATAACACATTTTCTGTCAGCAATAGAGCAATCAACTATGGAGCACAGTCTATGACAACTACAACTTCTGAAGGAACAGTGGTACAAGTTTAGGTTAGTGGTACAAGGTTGGTTATTTTTTTTTTTTTTTTTTTTTTTTTTTTTTTTAGAAAAAGTTAGATCAAGAAGGGCCCAGATGGAGCCTGAAAAGGTAAGTCTTTAGTCTTTTCCGAAAGATCGGCAGTGATTCAGCAGTCCTGACCGAAGGTGGAAGCTCGTTCCACCATTGAGGTGCCAGGGACGAGAAGAGTCGAGATCGGGATGAGCGACTTTTGAGTCCCCGTAGAGAAGGAGGGGCGAGGCGACCTGCACTGGTGGAGGAGCGAAGGGAGCGCTGAGAGGTTTGGAACCTGACCATGGATTGCAGGTACAGGGGAGCTGACTGGTGTACTGCCCTGTAGGCCAGTACCAGTGTCTTGAATTTGATGCGGGCCGAGATGGGAAGCCAGTGGAGCTCCTGGAAGAGGGGAGTGACGTGAGAGAATTTGGGTTGGTTGAATACCAGACGGGCTGCAGCGTTCTGAATGAGCTGAAGCGGTCGGATGTCGGTGGCAGGTAGGCCGGCCAGGAGCACGTTGCAGTAGTCCAGGCGGGAGGAGACAAGAGACTGGACCAGTAGTTGAGTCGCTTCTCTTGTGAGAAAGGGACGGATTTTGCGGATGTTGTAGAGAGAGAACCTACAGGAGCGTGCTGTAGCAGCTATGTTGGCAGAGCAAGACAGCTGGTTGTCAAGGACCACCCCAAGGTTCTTAGCTGTTTGGGAGGGAAGTACAGTGGTGTTGTCAATGGAGATGGAGAGATCTGTGAGAGGGCAGTCTTTTCCTGGGAGGAAGAGTAGCTCTGTCTTACCAAGGTTGAGCTTGAGGTGGTGGGCAGACATCCAGTCGCCAATGTCTTTGAGGCATGCAGAGATGCGAGCTTCGATTTGAGTGTCGGAGGGGGGGAAGGAAAGGAAAAGCTGGGTGTCATCAGCATAGCAGTGATAAGAAAAGCCATGAGAAGAGATCACATAGGCAAGAGATCTGATATAGAGAAGGAAAAGTAAGGGGCCCAGGACTGAGCCCTGGGGGACACCGGTGGTAAGAGGACAGGATCTGGAGAGGGACCCTCTCCATGAGACCTGGTATGAGCGGTTCGAGAGGTAGGAAGCAAACCAGGAGAGTGCAGAACCTGAAATGCCGAGGTCAGACAGAGTGGAAAGAAGGATTTGGTGGTTGACTGTATCGAAAGCAGCAGACAGGTCAAGGAGGACAAGAACAGAGGAGAGGGATGAGGCCTTAGCAGTGTGAAGGGCCTCTGTGACAGCAAGAAGAGCTGTCTCAGTGGAGTGAGAGGCCTTGAAACCGGACTGCAGAGGGTCCAGGAGGTCATTTTGGGAGAGATAGAGAGAAAGTTGTTCGGACGCTGCTCGTTCGAGGGTTTTGGAAAGGAATGAGAGAAGAGAGACAGGTCTGTAGTTGTGAATAGCAGTAGGGTCAAGGGAGGGTTTCTTAAGTAGAGGCTTGACTCTTGCAGTCTTCAGAGCAGGCGGAACAAGACCAGAGGACAGAGAGGAGTTAATGAAGGTGGTGAGGAAGGGAGATATGTTAGGTGAGATGGTTTGGAGGAGAGAGGAAGGGATAGGATCGAGGGGGCAGTAAGTGGCTCGGTTCGAGCTGATGAGTTTAAGCACTTCATCAGGAGAGAGGGGAGAGAAGGAAGGAAATCCAGGGACAGGGGGCCGAGGAGCAGGATTGGAGTCGGGAGTGTTAGTGAGGGTGCCTGGAGGATGGAAGGAGGAGCTGATGTCATCCACCTTTTTAGTAAAGAAGGTTACAAAATCATCAGCAGAGAGGGAGGAGGGAGGGGGAGGGGAGGGGAGGGAGGGTTGAGGAGCGTGGAGAAGGTGGAGAACAGTTTACTGGGATTGGATGCAGAGGACTGGATTTCAGAGATGAAGAAGGAGGTTTTTGCTTTAGAGACAGCATCAGTGAAGTTTGAGTGGATAAGGTGGTAGGAAGAGAGATCTTCAGGGAGATGTGATTTTCTCCATTTTCTCTCAGCTGCCCGAAGCTCAGTTCGATAAGTTCGCAGAGATTCAGTCAGCCAAGGAGAAGGGGGAGAAGATCGGGCAGGCTTAGTGGTGAGTGGGCAAAGGGAATCAAGAGCGGAGGAGAGAGAGGAGAGAAGAGTGGTGGAAGCCTCGTCGGTGGACAGGAGAGCAAATTGCTCGGCAGGGGGAAGTAGGGAGAGGACGGTAGAAGAGAGGGAGTCAGGTGAGAGAGTTTTTAAGTTGCGTCGGGTGGTGGTAGAGTGAGGGGGAGATGGGTGGGAGGAGGGGAGGGGGATGGGAAGGGAGAAGGTGATAAAGTGGTGGTCAGATACAGGAAGAGGAGTCACAATGAGATTAGAGGTGGAGCAGGATCTGGTGAAGACCAGGTCAAGCACATTCCCTGCTTTGTGAGTAGGAGGAGATTGAGAGAGGTAAAGGTCAAAGGATGAGAAGAAATTAAGGAAAGACAGAGATTGTAAGGTTACTGGCTGGATGTTGAAGTCTCCCAGAAGGATGAGTGGAGTACCATCCTCAGGAAAGACGGAGAGGAGGGTGTCCAGCTCGTCCAGAAAGTGACCAAGCGGACCAGGCGGGCGGTAGATTACCACAATGTTGAGCTTGATGGGTAGGGATACGGCAACTGCATGGGACTCAAAAGATGAGATAGACAGATGAGAGAGAGAGGTGACAGTGTAGGTCCATTTGGGAGAGATGAGGATACCAGTGCCTCCGCCACGGCCAGAGGCTCTAGGAGTGTGCGAGAATGAATAGGCAGCGGAGAGCGCAGCAGGAGTAGCAGTGTTTTCAGGAATGATCCAGGTCTCTGTGAGAGCTAGAAAGTGGAGGGTTTGAGATAGAGCATGAGCCGAGATGGTCTCAGTTTTCTTAACAGCCGACTGACAGTTCCAGAGACCTCCGGCAATAGTAAAAGGACTGTTTGTGCGCTTAGGGTAGGAGAGATTAATGGAGTTACTACACCTGAAGCAGCCGTGTCTACGGCGTCTGTGGGCTGAGGTTACAACAGGGATTGGAAGAAAACACATAGTTAGGTAGATGAGTAGGTAGAATAAGAGAGGTAGCAAAAAAGACCCTATTCTATGGCCTCCCCTCGAAGGACTCGGGCACAAAGACTTTGTGCCCGAGTCTTCGTGCCCGAGGCTACGTGCCGCTTACCGCTGCCGCTGTAGACTGACAGTGTTCAGAAATACTGGTTCAACAGGGCTACAAGCCACACCTATCCAATCAGCCCCGCTCGTTCACAGGAGTGTTGAATTGATGTCACCTGAGAGCAATTCACCGGCTGCCCACAGTTTCACTCAGGAGACACAAGCTAGCCTAAAAGCAACTACTTTTTAAAAATAGAAGATAGCAGACAGAAGTAACACAACTTAAAACACTTACCCACTGAAGCCAAAGTTTAAATCACAGACAGGTATCCAGAGAAGATCAGCTCTTTGTCAGACAGCTAAAAGTGTACTGACTAGACCTTTCTCTAGGTAGGCTATATGGGAGCCACAAGCCACACCTATCCAATCAGCCCCGCTCGTTCACAGGAGGGTTGAATTGATGTCACCTGAGAGCAATTCACCGGCTGCCCACAGTTTCACTCAGGAGACACAAGCTAGCCTAAAAGCAACTACTTTTTAAAAATAGAAGATAGCAGACAGAAGTAACACAACTTAAAACACTTACCCACTGAAGCCAAAGTTTAAATCACAGACAGGTATCCAGAGAAGATCAGCTCTTTGTCAGACAGCTAAAAGTGTACTGACTAGACCTTTCTCTAGCTAGGCTATATGGGAGCCACAAGCCACACCTATCCAATCAGCCCCGCTCGTTCACAGGAGGGTTGAATTGATGTCACCTGAGAGCAATTCACCGGCTGCCCACAGTTTCACTCAGGAGACACAAGCTAGCCTAAAAGCAACTACTTTTTAAAAATAGAAGATAGCAGACAGAAGTAACACAACTTAAAACACTTACCCACTGAAGCCAAAGTTTAAATCACAGACAGGTATCCAGAGAAGATCAGCTCTTTGTCAGACAGCTACAAGTGTACTGACTAGACCTTTCTCTAGCTAGACTATATGGGAGCCACAAGCCACACCTATCCAATCAGCCCCGCTCGTTCACAGGAGGGTTGAATTGATGTCACCTGAGAGCAATTCACCGGCTGCCCACAGTTTCACTCAGGAGACACAAGCTAGCCTAAAAGCAACTACTTTTTAAAAATAGAAGATAGCAGACAGAAGTAACACAACTTAAAACACTTACCCACTGAAGCCAAAGTTTAAATCACAGACAGGTATCCAGAGAAGATCAGCTCTTTGTCAGACAGCTAAAAGTGTACTGACTAGACCTTTCTCTAGCTAGGCTATATGGGAGCCACAAGCCACACCTATCCAATCAGCCCCGCTCGTTCACAGGAGGGTTGAATTGATGTCACCTGAGAGCAATTCACCGGCTGCCCACAGTTTCACTTAGGAGACACAAGCTAGCCTAAAAGCAACTACTTTTTAAAAATAGAAGATAGCAGACAGAAGTAACACAACTTAAAACACTTACCCACTGAAGCCAAAGTTTAAATCACAGACAGGTATCCAGAGAAGATCAGCTCTTTGTCAGACAGCTAAAAGTGTACTGACTAGACCTTTCTCCTACTCCAGTAGGAGTAGGAGTAGCCCCTACTCCAGCCCCTCTCCTCTCCATCCCTCTTGACCTGCCTACCCCTCCCCCACACCGCCGCCTCTCCTGCTTCACTCCAGTTACCGCCTCAACCATCTCCAAACTCATCAGTTCATTGAAACCCACAACCTGCTCCCTCGACCCCCTCCCCACCCCCCTGCTTAAATCATGTTTCCCAGTCCTCTGCCCCTACCTCACCAATCTCTTCAACTCCTCCCTGTCCCATGGTATTGTCCCCTCCGCCTTCAAAACTGCCTCTGTCACCCCAATCCTCACGAAACCTTGTCTCGACCCCTCCACCCTCAACCACTACCGGCCCATCTCCAACCTCCCCTTCCTCTCCAAAACCGCCTTGTCGCCACACAACTCCAAACTCACCTGCACTCCAATAACCTCTTTGAACCCGGTTTCCGCCCACTCCACTCCACAGAAACTGCACTCCTCAAAATTCTCAACGATCTCCTCACCTCTGCTGACACTGGATCCCTCACCTTCCTCATCCTCCTCGACCTGAGTGCAGCCTTCGATACCGTGAGCCACGCCATCCTGCTGTCCAGACTTGAGGCTCTCGGTATCGAAGGCACCGCACTCAGGTGGCTCCACTCCTACCTCTCCAACCGCTCCCACTTCATCTCCCTCCACAACCACTCCTCCGCCCCCTCCACAGTCTCACACGGTGTCCCCCAAGGCTCCATTCTCGGCCCACTCCTCTTCCTCATCTACATCCTCCCCCTTGGTAAGATCCTCCGCCACTTCAACCTCAACTTCCACTGCTACGCCGATGACACCCAGATCAACTTCAGCACTAAATCCCCTCAGAACCCACCCCTCTCCCATATCAACTCCTGCCTGTCTGCAATAAAAGTCTGGATGCAACACAACTTCCTTCAACTAAACAGCAATAAAACTGCACTCCTCCTCATCGGCTCCAAATCCACCCTCAGCAAACTCAACAACCCCTCACTCACCATCGACTGCACCACCGTTTCCCCATCTCCTCAGGCACGCAACCTTGGTGTAATTTTTGACCCCACCCTCTCCCTTGAGCCCCATATCCGCCATATTGTCAAAACCTCTTTCTACCATCTCCGCAACATCGCCAAGATCCGGTCCTCTCTCTCACACCCTGCTGCTGAAACACTCATTCACGCCTTCATTTCCTCCCGTCTGGACTACTGCAATTCACTCCTCTACTGCACCAACTCCACCCTCATCAATAGACTCCAACTGTAGTAGTAGTAGTAGTTTATTCAAGAACATATTGCATCGAGTTCACACTAGATTAATTTCATGTCCTTTCAATTGTCCATGTCCAATTTCATGAAAAAACCACACAAACACAAAACATCATTAAAAAGAGGGCTCAGGTAGGGGATGGTGGAGTTCCTATAGTGCTCAGTTCTTGTTCGCATAGATTGGAGCTTACTGGCCTGTCTTGTGCTGCGGCCAAAGACAGAGCCATTGGAGGGGGTGAGGAGTTCTCTCAGGTGGGAGTTTTGGACATGGTGAGCGTAACTCCGACACAGGTCTTCTCTTCTCTCCGAGAATCGGCAGATGCCGAGGATACTGAGGGAGGGCTGGTAGTGTTCGTACTCCCAGCCCAGAATAATGTGACAGGCTCTTTTGGGGATTTTCTCCAACTGCATGGATTGGAAAGCTGATAGGGAGGAGTGCCACACTGGAGTACTATATTCTATGGTGGGTCGGATGTATGTTTTGAAAATGGTCACTAGATCAGCTCTGCCTACACCGAAGCGTTTTAAGTCTACGCAAGACATGCAGCTTACGGGTGACTTCTAGATGGTGGTCATTCAGAACCAGGGGAGTTGGGGGGGAGTGGATGGCGGGTAAAATTTACATGGACAACTTTACATTTACTAGGGTTTAGCTGCATATCCTGGTTTGAAACCCAGGAGGACAGCTTGTCCATGACAGATTGCAGGGCGGAGGGCTGAGTGAAGTGGCGCTGTTCTGCGATGGTCATATCATCCACATACTTCCACCTGGCTACATGGGAGCGCAGAGCACTTTCAATCACGGCCAAGAAGATGACTGGACCTTGCTTAGTCCCCTGTGCCACTCCACAGGTCAGGTGGAGCCATGAGGACAGACAGCCCTGGTATCTCACCTGCTGTCGGCAATCAATCATGAAATCTAGTACCCAGGTAATAAGCTCCGGCCTAACTCCCAGTTCAATCAGGCAGTTGGCGGCAATGTTGTGATTAACCTTATCAAAGGCTTTAGAGAAGTCAGTGATGGCCAGCGTCCTGCAGGTTTTTACTTTATCTGTAGATCTGTGAAGGAAGTCCATGAGACTAGTTAGGGCATCTGTTGTAGACCTCCCTTTTCTACATCCATATTGTTTGGGGTCAAGATGACCTTCGATGTCCTGCCATATCCAGTCAGTCACATAACCTTCAGCAAGTTTGGAAAGCTGAGGGGTGAGGGAGATTGGCCTTAGTTCCTCAAACGTGGGGGGTTGAGATTTAGGCACTGGGACAACAATGGCCTCTTTCCATTCCCTTGGTACTGATGCTTCCTGGAAGGAGGAGTTCAGGATATCAGTCATTGGGGAACAGAGCTCCACAGCAAATTCCTTGAGAATTTTAGGGGGGATAAAATCAGGGCCTGGGGCTTTGCTACAGTTTAGGGCCTGTAGTTTGTGCAACACATCCCAGACTTGGATGGTAGGAAGTTTGCTGGGGGCCGGTAGAAATGCAGGTAGGCTTATCGTATCCAAAGGAGGCAGGGATTGAGAGACAAGTGCAAATTTCAGATTAATGGCTTCAGCTATTGCCTTGCTGTCTCCTGGGTCACAGTTAGGGGCCTTGATCAGGCATTCCGATTTTTTTTGTGCCACACATGGCCTGGATGTTTCTTTGCCCATTTCTAGCATTGTCTCTCTTCAGCTGTTCTACTTTGGATGGATAAAAAGTTATTTTTTGATCGTTTGATTTCATTTTGGACACGTGCTCTGTAGAATCTCCAAGTGTTAGATGATCTGTCATTTATGAAATATTTCTGCCTGAGAGCGATACGATTTTTAATCTGGGGTGTTTATTTTATTTTATTTATTTGTTTATTTGGACGGGACAGTGCAAAATTAATGAACACAGAAACCACAGAACAGATAGTAAAACCTGGAACATAGTAAAAGTGTAAAAATTGCCGGATTTAGCACGAGGCTAATTTCCATCCGTTGTCCCCATAAAACATAAAACACAAAAAACATAAAGCGTAAAATGTAGAACATAATAAAACATACATAGAACATAGGTATACAGCAGTACACTCTAAAACTACGTAAAACATGAGTAGCAACAATACACTCTAAAATACATGGCAGCAATTACTCTTAGAAAAATAAAAAAATACATAAGAATAATACACACAAAAAAAGAGAAGAAAAACATACTACCTGTGGACACATGACTGGTTTGTCTTCAGCCATTTCTTAAGTCTACCTTTAAAAGCGGCAAGGGTGGGGCTGTCCCTTATGGAGACGGGGAGGCTGTTCCATATTTGGCTGCCTTTTATCGATAGAACATTTTTGACCAAACGTGGTCATTCTCCGATGGACCTTGCAATCACCTCTGGTGTCAGATCTAGTGCCGAGTCCAGTTATTCTATTTTTTTGGATGAATTCCTGTAAAGGAGGGGGAGCTAGTCCATGTAGGCATTTGAAGAAGAAACAGGCACTCTTTAAGACCTTGAGATTTTCAAAGCTCAGGAAGAGATGTTGTTCCAGAATGTTACAGTGGTGGTATGACAAAGGTTTTCTAGCAAATGCCTTGATGGCTCTGTAATAAAGCTGTTCAATAGGTTTTATGACAGTGGCACCTGCAAAACGACCAGTTTGTGAAGCAGTATTCAATGTGAGAGAAAATCATGCAGTGAAGATATGTTTTAGCTGCATCAACTGTTAAGAAAGGCCGGATTTGTCTAAAATTAACTAAGTTAAAATTAATTGTGCTTTTCATTTTTTTGATGTGTTTCTTGAAGGAAAGGTTCGAGTCCAAAATGACTCCAAGGTACTTGAAATGGGAGACCAATTCCAATTCCTCCCCCTCCAGAAACACATTGGACCTTATGATACCAACTGGTCGTTTGCTGAACATCATGCATACAGTTTTTTTTGTATTTAGCAACAGGCACGTGTTTTGCAGCCAGTGTTGGACCTTTTCCAATACATTTGTGAGTTTACAGGAAATCAGGTCGGTTGTTTTTCCCTGTACAAAAATGACCGCGTCGTCAGCGTACATCTACACATTGAAGTCAGGGCATATGTCCGGCAGGTCATTGATGTACAGGGAAAATAATAATTGCCCAAGGATCGATCCTTGTGGCACACCAACAGGGTTATCAAGAAAAGGGGACTTGACACCATCAACCATGACACACTGTTTTCTGTTTGTTAAGTAGGACTTAAACCATTTTATAGTATCAGCAGAGAAATTGAAATGAGATAATTTACCCAGGAGTACTTGGTGGTTGACAGTGTCAAATGCCTTTCTGAGATCCAAAAACACAGCACCAACATATGTGTTTTTGTCGAGCATATGCTTAACCTTCTCAATGAAGAGACAGTTAGCTGACTCAGTAGAGTGATGAGCACGGAAGCCAAATTGTAGTGGGTGGAGTGGGGTGTGACCTTCGTCGAGGTGTTTAATCATGAGTTTCGAAACCCATTTTTCAGCAACCTTAGATATGGTGGGTAGGATGCTGATTGGCCTGTAGTTGGCCACTTGTACCCTACTACCTGATTTAAAAATTGGGGTCACAATGGCCACCTTCCAGGATGATGGTACCTCCTTTAGTCTAATTGATTGGTTCACCAATATGGGTGTCTCTGGCCTTAGAGCGTTTCAGTGCCACAAGGATTTTTCTTACCTCTTCCTCTGTTATTTCCTCCAGCTCAAAGAGGGGTCCAGCGTCCACAGTTGGGCTGGGTGAATTACCAGAAATTTGTTATTTCAAATACACTGTTCAAAAAATACTCGTTAAAAGTACAGGCTAATACAGTGGGGTCTTTAGTCAGGACGTTATTGACTTTTAATTCCAGGATATCGTTAACCTGTTTGCTCTGTTTACCTAGTAATTTATTTAAGATCTCCCATACTTTTTTACCGTTTCCTTTTGCACCTTGCTTCGATTAAACTGATAAATAAGTTGGCTTTGGCCTTTCTTAAGGTCCAAGTCACCTTATTGCGTACATGGGTGAATTTCTGCCTGTCCGTTGACAGCCCAGATTTCAGGCTTTGTTTAAGGAGTGCAGTCTAAGCCGCAGTGAAGAACTGTGACTTTTGTTCCACCAGGGGAGATAATGCTCCTGCCTGGCCTTTTGGCGCCCCTTCCTGGAGAAAGAGGATATTGTTTCATTGATTTTTTCTGTGAACAGATTACAGTTTAACTCTAAATTGTCAGAGGAGAGGGTTTCATCCCAGTTTATATTTTTAAGAGCATCTCCAAAGCTTTGTTGCATGTTCTTTGGGATGAAGTTAAAGAAAGAGCAGTTTTTGTTTGGGGCATTTAGGGACCGTTTTTTGTTTAGTTTCCTAGCAAAGAGAATAAGATTATGGTCTGAAAGACCATTTAGCAAGTTGTAGGTTTTGGCAATTCTATCAGTTTTGTTTGTGAATAAAAGGTCTATCCTGGTTTGGGAGGTGTTAGTTACTCTGGTCGGTTGTTCAATTAATTGTGTTAGATTATGGGCATCCATGGTTTGTTTAAGGTTTTTTCTATTATGTTTGTCATCCCAATTTACGTTAAAGTCCCCTAAAAAATGGTCTCTTTGTTAGGATCACAGGATCTCAACAGGAGCCTTAACTGGTCATAGAAATCCACTTTAGCAGTTGGCTGTCTATAGAGGCAAATCAGAGAGAAAGACATTTCATTTGATAGGGTGATGTCTACACCAACACAATCAAAGTTTACATCTGACCAAATAATCTCTTTGCAGACAAGGGTGCTCTTTATATAGAGTAATACACCCCCACCTTTACCCTTAATCCTGTCCTTTCTGAAGACATTGTATTCTGGCATGGATACAAGGGCTTCTGGAGAGGACTGTTTCAACCAGGATTCTGATATACCTAGACAATCAATGTTGGAGTTATGTAGGAGATGCTCCAGTTGTTCACGTTTGTTGCCAAGACTGCGAATGTTTAAATGTCCACACAAAAGTCCCTTTGGCTTACGCTGTGGATCCCAGACAATTTTAGCTTGGTTAAGAGTACGAAACAGTTTTGAGCAGCGGTACTTTTTTAAAGCTGGATTTCTGGGTTTTACCTCTGATACACCAGGCCGCGGGGGCCCAGCCCACGCCCATGTAGTGGTGGCCGGACAGCCAGTCGTAGGCCGCGGGGGCCCAGCCCGCGCCTGTGTTGTTGTGTTGGCCGGGTGGTCAGACGTAGCCGCGGGGGCCCAGCCCGCGCCCGTGTTGTTGCGGCCGGATGGTCTGGCGTAGGCCGTGGGGGCCTAGCCCGCGCCCGTGTTGTTGTGGCCGGATGGTCAGGCGTAGGCCGCGGGGGCCCAGCCCGTGCCCGTGTTGTAGTGGCCGGTGTCGGTAGACCATCTGGGGCTGCTAGGACCGCCTGGTCCCTCGACGCGGCCCCGCCGCAGATGGACTCTGGATGCCGAAATGGCACCGTGGCTGCCGCTGCTACAGCCCCGCCGCAGATGGATTCTGGATGCCGAAGTGGCACCGTGGCTGCCGCTGCTGTAGCTGGCGCTGCTAAGCTATCGCCGGTTGACAGCTCGATGGAGGCTCTAGCCGGATGGTCAGCAGTGGGTCGCGGGGGCCCAGCCTGTGCCCGTGTTGTAGTGGCCGGATGGTCAGCCGTCGATCATGGGTGCCCAATAGGCCTTCCTAGCGGCCTAGCTAGCGGCCTACCTGGTGGTAGGTGGAGAGCGCCTGTGGCCCGATCAGAGCTGTTCAACCATCCAAACATCGGTGGGGGTAGGTGAAGCCACGCCAGCAGATTGTCGACTGGCGTCCGCTGCGGTTGCGGGGCATATGGGGGCTGCGTGGGCCAGGCTAGGCGAGCTAGCTGGCTAGCCGGGCTAGCTGTGGCTAGTTGGGTTGGCCGCCACATCAGCTGGCCATCGTTGGTGAGCCCTGGACCCGTTCCCCCAGAAGGACCGGGGCACGGATGAATGTCCCCCGATAGCAGCAGGCACACGGAGATGATAAGTCCGTTGTTCATATTTCCCTTTCCTATGAGCGGCCGCCAAGCTGCCCGCAGCAGGGAAGTGAAAGCCGCGGCCTGTCCGAAACCAAGGTGTTTGCCGGTGTGGTTGTTGTCCACTGGCTCGTCTGTGATGTAGAAATTAGGCATGTTTTCCATCGATTCGCCCACCACCCTCCTTCTAGTAAGCACTTTGATGTTTTTCAGCGTCAATAGAATTAGGAGGATGGCGCAGAATTGCCGAGTACAGCGGGCTGGTGACATGGCTACGAACGCAACCACCATCTTGCTACCACACATCTTGCTACCGTGTGATCCACGGTTTATCAGTGGGATGTACTTTTGTGGTTTTGGTTGGGAGATATAGGTCTATGGCTGTTGTCATAGTAGAATAGAAGACAGTCACCGTACATTGAGTAGAGCGAGCCTCATACACCTCATCCCATGGGTGGTGAGTGATCCATCTGCCAAAGTCTGTGAGGGCGGTCACCCCTAGGGGGCGGTACTCCACCTTCTTGCTCTTTTTTGGTCTCAGTTTGGTTTTGGGGGTCCAGAGCACAGAGTTGTGGTCACTTTGGCCAATTGGGGGCAGTATTTTTGGTTTAAGGTAGGATGATGATAGATCAGTTAAGATAACATCCAACACAGCATTTCCCCTGGTACCCTCGGAGACAACCTGGGAGAAACTGCTGCCCCGACAGAGCGATTGGGTGTTTACGTGGTTTAGGTCACCCAGGATGACAATGCCAATATTGGGGTAGGTGGTCCGCAGTGTGTCGGATGCCATGACCAGGTGATCTATCAAATCAACAGCGTGAGGTGTTTTTGGGGGGGCATACACAACACAGATTGCTATGGATGATAGTGGGCGCTGGAGACGTTGTGGTCTTACCCATAACCACATGCACTCCAGATGGTCAGGGACATTGATAATGGGTAATGGTCGGGAAGGAATCTGGTTGCGGATGTAGACTGCCACTCCTCCTCCAGTTGTTTGGGTGTGACTCTTGGAGTATAGCTTAAATCCATCAATGTTTAACATTTCAGGTGGTATCTTGTTGCTGAACCATGTTTCTGTGACAGCTGCTATGTCCACTTTATTGTCTAGAAGTACTGTCTGGAATTCATCAAGTTTATTGACCAATGATCTCGGATTGGTCAGAAAGAAAATAGGGAGGGAGGGCTGGGTCTCATTTACTATGGTCTTTATTTTGGTCAGATTGGCCAGATCAGAGTGTCTTTTTAGGATTGGTGTACTCACAGTTTTGATAGCTTGAGAGACTGGGTTTAATGGTTTTGGTCGGTGGCCATATATTGTTTCAATCCTCCTCTGGGTGTTTTTTCCTCCCTTTCTCCCCCTTGGGCGAGATTTTATCCGTGCCACTCCCAGATTAATTCATTGCTGTTTCAAAGGAAGGCTTTTGGTCTGGAGGCTGTGAAGGAAGTGACTGGTGTATCTGAAGATGTTTGCCATGGTCGCTCAACCTCCAAACAGGGCAAACATATATTCTCCCAAGAGAAGGTCAGGATCTACTCCAAAATGTCCCCTCCAAAAAGTGGAAAAATACACATGTTATTTACAAAGCGAAGACTCCCAGAAGTAGGTCATAATCAGCCCAGATCCAGTCTGTTGGGTTTGGCGGAGTACTGAGGTCAGGCTTAGGCAATCCACAGAAGAGAGTAGGCCGACATCAGTATATCCATCAAAAATCACAGTAGATACAATCCATCCAACACTTTTGGTTCCATGAGAGCGCTCCACTCACCCTCCAAGATGTATAAAATCGTATATAAAAATAAAAGGACTAAAAATAAGGTAAAAACACATTAAAATGAGAGCCAAGACAGAAGGCTGAGATTCCTGCGGCTGCCCTTAAAAGCGCCACCTAGAGGTTAACTGGTCCAAAAGGCAGCCGCCCGTCTCCTCACCCACACCAAATCCTGGCCCCACATCACCCCAGTCCTTCAACAACTCCACTGGCTTCCCATCTCCTCCCGGATCACCTACAAAATCCTCGTCATCACTTACAAAGCTCTCCACCAACTGGCCCGCCCATATCTCACCAACCTCCCTACCAACCCTCCCGTTCCCTCCGATCCACCTCTACCGGCCTCCTCTCCACCCCCAAATCCAACCTCCTCAGTTTCGGCGACAGAGCTTTCTCTAAGGCAGCTCCCAAGCTCTGGAACTCTCTCCCCCAGACATTAAAGAATCAGACTCCCTCACTGTCTTCCAATCCCGCCTCAAAACCCATCTCTTCTCCTAGCTCCCTCTGCCTATCCCTGTGTGCCTGAGTCGTGTTTGTCCATTGTCTGTTGCACTTACGTCGTCCCTGCCCCTTTAGTGTTTATTTTTTGTAAAGCGTCTTTGAGTCCTAGAAAAGAGCTATAAGAAACCCATGTTTATTATTATTATTATTATCCTACATGCTCTAATTAATATGAGGGGTAGCCCTCATAAATCCCGGACTCCGATCCAGACCCAGACGCCATCCTATGCGGACCCAGCCATATAACCTACAAATCATTGAGGAGGCTATTATAAAAAAAATCACGGAGCATTTCTATTTTAAACTGCACCGCTTTATAGCCATTACGGTACTTGTTTATAAGCACAGGGAACTCGCTGACCAATGCATGTGTTGTAAATCATCACAAGTGATTCTACTCAGCCAATCAAATGGGCTGCCTATCTTCCCTGCGAGTGACGTGACACACAGGGGCAGAGCAATGATGAGAGCATTCGCTCAGGGGGAGAGATGAGGCTGCAGTCGGGGAAATAAATGCGAGCGAGAGGAGTTATTTCACATGAACACACACACACACAGCACACACGCATGCACGCACACAAATCCAAACACACAGGGCACACATTCACTGCCTAACAACATGCTAACGATCATTGACGGTCAATGATAGATAGCGTTAGTTAACTATAAGAGCTCATTTCTCTCACTGAACAAGAGAAAGTGGGGAGTGGGGGGAGGGTGAAATACAGAGAAAAGGTGTAAAATTGTTAAAATGTGTTAAATGTGTGTGAAATGGAGTTAAAAAAGGAAGAGAAAAACTTATTTTTCTAAAATTATTATTATTATTCCCCCCCCCCCCGATTTTTATCCCATTTTATCCCCTGTTAGTGCTCTTTTTTTTATTTCTCAATCCTGGTTGCTACTCCATCCTCTGCTGATCTGGGGAGAGCCGAGACTGATTCCATGCTTCCTCCGAGACATGGGCAGTCAGTCAGCCGCTTCTTTTCACCTGACAGAGGAAGCTTCACCGGTAGGACATAGCACGTGGGAGGTTCATGCTATTCCAACCAGTTCCCCTCCCTCTGAACAGGCGCCCTTAACGACCAGAGGAGGAACCACACTAGCAACAAGGATATTGCATGTTTTTGTGAAGGGGGTTCCTATATGAAGGAAACCCCCGGGAGGCACGGGGAGAACATGCAAACTCCACACAGAAAGGCCCTTTTTGCCGACCCCACCCGGGCGGTGGGCACTCGAGGACATGCGGACGGGCACGCATTCCTTCAGCGTTCACCTCGTCCCCAGGTGGGAATCGAACCCACGACCTTCGAGCTGTGAGGGGATAGTGCTTACCACTCCCATTTTTCTAAAATTAAAGCAATACATTTTAAGATGCACATTTACCCAAAAGCTCTCTGTTATGTTATTTTTAAATACAGCTCCTATTTTGCTTGAAAAGTGAAAATAACGTATATTGTATTATAATATAAAATTAAAATCATTATTATATTATAATCCAGTTAAATGTGAAAACTGACAATAAACATTGTTGAAGTTTATTTGATTTAACAGCCCATTGTTGACTACACATACGTTGATACTATTATATATGGCACTGAATCATAACACAAGTTATAGATATACACGTTCTCCGGAACATCGCATACGGTGACAGTGTTCCGGACCTTTGCTTGAGGAAATTTTCGCTAGCTGGACCTAGACTTTGAATTTTAATTGAGTACCCCTGTTATAGGCTATCCAATGCAAAGATAATTCGGAATGCATTTCCAAATGGTTCAAAGTGATTTTCCTTTTTAATTAGCGCTATTAACACGTTCACTGCCATTGACAGATATCTCGGCTTACAAAATCCAACGGTTGACTGCCAATGACGAGATATCTCGGCTTAAAAAAAAAAAAAAAAAATTTGACGGTGGGACGTGGATCCAACCCTTTTACGTCTCCTATACAAATATTGGAGGTATTGAATGTGTATAATCTATTTTACCGACCCACTGAGTGGCGACATGTCTCTCCAGAGTAGAAAGAGGCGAGCCAAAACTGCAGGGAAAAGCGCGAGGAAGCCGTTCTCATACTGTAAAATGGCGAGCCAAAACTGCAGGGAAAAGCGCGAGGAAGCCGTTCTCATACTGTAAAATGGATGGCGAAAACGCTTTCGCGCTGACGCACAGCGGTGGCAACGGTGGGGGGTTCCAAGAATAGACTGGGTGCACACTTTGAAACACACAGCATAAATAAGCCCAGAATCGCAAGAGCTTCATCAGAGCTCTCAACCGAAACGCCAAGAAACGAGCGAGCTCCATCCAGCGAGCCCCATCCAGACTGCCAGGCAGCAGCCAGGCAGCAGCAACTCGTTTGTGACAGACCCGCTGCAGAGCCAAGGAGGGCGGAGGAGAACGCCCACGGAGGGAGGAGTTTGAAGCAGAGGGGGGTTTCCTGCTGTTATGGAGGAAATTACTGTTCAAAACTATTGTTTAGATGTCTGACGTCTTACTGATGCCAAAAATGAATGGTTAAAGTGATTGTTCTATCGAATTTCACAAAAAGCCGTTTATCTCAGAATAAATTTTCAGACGCTGAAACCATGCTGTATTCAACTGCTAATGCTTACATAACTACTAACTCTACAAACTAACTCTTTCAGACAGAGAAAGCACACATTCTATTAGTTCTTTTGAGATATTGTGTGTTCACAAAATCCTAACAGAAACGAATCCTCGGCTCTTGAAAGATGAGCCAGAATCCTCAAAAAAAAACCTTGGCAGAAGCTAACTACAGTATTGAAAAACCGCTGGCAGTGAATGTGTTAAACCAGAAACAATAATTGTTATAAAGCCTGTTAGCATGCTATCTCGACTGAAAGGAGAACAACCAGCAGATCAATGGATGAACAATTAAATGGCTCAGCTATCGATAACAAACAATGGACACGTTTCAGCATGCAGCCACCATCAGCTGTTAAAGAGCGGCTAACGTAACTCACACGTACAGCTCTCTGTATCATGTGGGCAAAGGTTGATGCAGAATGCACCTTATGAGATGAGACCATGCCACATGTGCTAACGTTTCAATTGTTAGCAATAACAGTTGATAACAATGCATTTCGCGGTATTTTGCACATACAACACTGCAGCTAGCAACATGTCCACACAGATAGAAGTTAGACAGTGCTGTCTGTACAGCTGATTGACACAAGCCATATGAGACAAAGCATGACAGGTATGATAATAACTTTAGTCAAGACTGTTTTGTCAATCAAATTTATTTCAAACCTTGGCTTACTGTACCTCGTTGCGTCCATAAAAATGAGGGTTATCGAGTCCAGTCGACGTAGTCGACTCGACATTAGTTACGCACAATTGGTACAAACCAAAACATCGCCAATCGTGTCTGACTGTGATGACGTATAACGTTACACACAAAGGAGGGGGCTCTGAGCTGAGCTGAGGACTGGCTGCTGCCTGCTGCTGCTCACTTCCACATATTTAAAGTGACAGTGAAAAACAGTGACGAAATTGATGGTCAAAAAGGGGGTCATATGTTCCCCGGGTCCTATGTTCCCCGTTCGCTATGCCGACCACCCGCAATGCCGACCTTAGGTTTAGGCGTGGGGGTGGGAGAGGTTAGGTTTTGGGTTAGGGTCTGGGGGAGGTTAGGTTTAGGCATGGCGGGAGGTTAGGTTTGGCGTGGGGGCTGGGAGAGGTTAGTGAAAAACGGGGAATATAGAACCCGGGGAACATAGAACCCGGGGAACATAGACATGATCCCTCAAAAAGTAGTCGGCTGGAAATTGTTTAATGTACGGCTAATTAGCCGGTGGCCGGCGCTTATGGAAAACACTGGGTCACTAAGGGCGCTGTGGTCAGTCAGGGCGTTGTGGACAGTTAGGGTGTTGTGGTCAGTAAGGGTGTTGTGGTCAGTAAGGGCATGGGGTCAGTAAGGGCGTTGTGGTCAGTAAGGGCACACAATCATTAATTATGTCTGTTTTTGATTATGGTGATATTGTTTATATGCATGCAGCACCTACCATCCTGAAACCACTTGGTGCGGTGTATCACAGTGCCCTGCGTTTTATAACGGGTGATAGATTTATTACGCATCGTTGTATTCTATTTGAAAAGGTGGGCTGGCCCTCTCTGACGGCTCGAAGGGAGCATCATTGTCTTTTATTTATTTATAAAGCCTTGATTGGGAAGCTTCCTGACTATACCTGTCCTCGCTCATCAGTCTAAGCGACAATTGTTATCGAACACGTTCTCAATCACATATCAGACTCAAAAAAGCTTTGACTCTGATGAAGAAGCTGTGCGTCGAAACGTTACGGCCGGGACACACATCTTGCGTCTACCTACCTAGTGCGTGTGCGTGGCGTGATGGCTGCGGCTGGCACGCCCGCGGCATCCACACAGGCAGCATGGCTGCTGCGTTGCAGCTCCTGCACTGCTGTCTGTCTGCCAACTCTCTTCCTATAGAGTTTACCTTTTATTAAATTTGCTATAAACAATACAATGATGATTAGATCGCTTGGGCTCACTTCATAATCGAGGCAGTATTGATTTGTGTGTGTGTGTGTGTGTGTGTGTGTGTGTGTGTGTGTGTGTGTGGAGGGGAGGAACGAAGCCACGTTGTAGCCTATGTACTGTACACACATCTTGAGGGCAGGAGAACTGCAGCTGTGAGCTCATCCTCCCGTAAATCAAAACGAGCCTTGATTGGCTGTGGCTGCCCAAAATATCATTTTAATGTCTATTTGTGTAGAGACACACGCGCGGTAAGCAGAAAAAATAGGCGTCGCTTCTATTCTCTAGATGACGCGCGTCTCACGCCTCGCAAGACACGCGCCTGAGATGCGCGTCTCATGCCGGTGGTGTGGCTGCTGTAACCTGTTAACATGGGCGCCGAAATGAAAATCAACAGGTAACGCCACGCAGACGCACATCAGACGCAAGATGTGTGTCCCGGCCGTTAGTCACTGCAACTTATTAAAACCACTTTCCAGTGAATTGAGTGCTCCAGAATCTTCCTTTTTTATACTGTCCTGTTCTGAGAGCACCAACCTCCCACTGCGGAGGAGAGACACCTTCTACATTCACATATCAGACCGTTTGTACCACGTGTGAGGACTGAATTAGGAAGGATTTCCTTCTCCTCTTACGCCCTGGATAAATGGAACTCGCTCCAGAACACTTTAAAACTAGACCAATTAGTCCCCTTAGAGCAGTGGTGCCCAATTTGGGGCCCGCGGGCCAAGTTTTTTTTTTCAGTCTGCGCCTGAATGGAGATGTCGGGACTCTTCTATCTACGATTAACGTTAATTTTGTGCAGCTGGTATTCTCTCTCCCCCACTCTATCACACGGGTGTGAAGCATTGCTATCTGAGGATTGATTGCTCCTGATTGGTTGGCTGAATCACCTGGTTGGGGGGTGAGCTCTGATATTTGATCCCTCCCCAGTCACTGGCTTTACACCAGCTCAGCAAGATGGACAGATCATCATCATGGCAGTGGCACACTGACAAAAGAAAGTTTAGGACGGAGTGGCAAGACGAGTATTTTTTTACCGAAGTAAATTCAACAGCGGTTTGTCTCATTTGCAGACAGAGTGGCTGTTTTGAAAGAGTACAATATACGTCGCCACTACGAAACTGACTTTCAAAGTACCTTGAGGATTTTTCAAGTTGTGAATTAAGTCAAATTTCTCTCTTGATTACAAAGGTGGAAAATACAACTGTTTTTAACTGGGTGTTTACTGATTAAATGTTTAAGCTCCCCACAAATGCAGATGTTTTTTTAAATATATATAACCAATTGCAAATTATTACAATTACCAAACAGATAAAAAGTAGATTATTATATTGAAATGTTATTTTAGATTTAGAATGGTAATTTTCTATAAAACACAATACATTTTAATGTAATTCCACAATGTTTATTTTTGGCCCTCGGCCCTCCACCCAGATTGAGTTTTGGCCCTTCATGGGAAATAATTTGGGCACCCCTGCCTTAGAGTATTTTAGAGTACCGTAAATTCCGGACTATAAGACGCACCGGTGTATAAGCCGCGGGACCAAAATTGACTATTTTTTTCTTCTATAAGCCGCACCGGTCTATAAGCCGCGGGTGTTTTGATGTTTAATTACCATATGAAAGGGTTCGTGCACAGAGAAGAATGTCGGGAAAGCGATGGCTGTTTGGGGAAGCTCCCATTTATTAACATTTCAACAAAACAAAACAAAAGTCAGGTCACTAATCCCCAGACAAAATCACACAACAATAGGCTATATGTGCAGCAAACCTGTAACCAGAGAAGTCAAGTCACTAATGCTCGTCTTCCTCTTCTTCCTGCGTACTGAAACCACCAAAGTCCTCATCTTCAGTGTCGGAAACGAACAGGTTCAGGGTGGCTTCGTCAACCACTCTCCTCTCTCCTTCATTGTCACTCAAAACCAACGAACTCCTCTTCATCTATAGCTGTGTTTCCATTACAGTTTTTCGCAAAAGAATTGCGATATTTCTACAACTTCGACAATGTACAATTGCGACTTGTAGGCGTTTCCATTGAAGTTGCGTTTGAGTGATTCCCCGTTGCAGCAGCTGCCACAGTGATTACGCACGGGGATCTGCCCCATATCCCGTCCCCTGCATGCTCAAATCCAACCAATGGTCAATGGAAATCCCAACATGAAGTTACAATGCATATAAACGAGCCTGATTATCAATTCAAAAGAAAATGAGTCGCAAAATGTTGCTGGCTGCGTGAATGCAGTCAGCGCGACAGGCAGAAGAAAAAAGGTAGCCTAATAGCCTACAACTGGTCCGATTTAGAGATGGAGGGGGGAAAAGGCTGATTTGGTTCTATAATTGCACCTGAAACGTGTGCAATGTATTAGCCTACTCACAGTCACTGTATTCACTTCAGACAGCACCACCGCACCAGTGTGTGCTTTTCATCCTCTCATCTCGCCGCTGTGCCAAATGCGCGCACACAGGCAGCCTGCTGTCACCATGGACCGATTTCTGCCATTAAACATTATCTAATTTGCCCGGCTACGCTTTTGCACAACACTCGTCTTTCTGCTAGGTAGCGTTGCTTCAAAGTTTTCCACTTGCTGCGGAGGTTTTGACACGGCTATCGAACCTTACTTACCAAACTTATTTTCCGCTCCTTTTCCAAGGGATAATATGGGTCACATGACGTGCAAATGCGAAAAATGTGTTTCCATTACACTTTTGCGATAAACTGCTATATCGACACGTCTGAAAAACCACCTCATGATCATCTACTGCTCGTTCTCATGCTGTCGAGAACGAGCAAAGCTTTTTTTTGGTGAAAGAATCCTCCAGGGCGCTTCTTGTTAACAGTCCGAGTGAGTGGCAGGTCGAACGTCAAAGGCACTTCATCCATATTTATGATCTGCTCCGGTTCGATGGAATATTCCTTGATCTTCCTTTGTGTGAATTCGCCGAAGTTTGTGATTTTCTCCTGGTAGTCGGGGGAGGGAGTTGATGGGCTTGTGGCCGTTTGCTTACCGTAATTACCATATGTAAGTGGTCACGCACAGAGGGGATTGTCGGGAAAGAGATGGCTGTTTGAGGAAGCTCCCATTTACCGTATTACCGTAACATTTCAACAAAACAACATAACACAACACCACCGTTGTTTATTTTTACAGTGCACACAGTGTCCGCGGTGTGGTGAAAAGAGGGCAAGAGAGGAAATTAAAACAGAAGTGGATTTATAGTTAGAAAGAGTGCTAAAAAAGAGAGATTTTTTTTTTTTTTTTTTTTTTTTCTGAAAAAATCCATAGATAAGACGCACCGTTATATAAGCCGCAGGGGCCAAAAAACGGGAAAAAAGCCGCGGCTTATAGTCCGGAATTTACGGTACTCCTTGAGGGTACCATGCACAATGAATACTGTAACAGGGCTCCCTTGAAAATGAGAGCTTGCTCTCAAGGGCATCCTCTGTATAAATAAAGGTAAAAAAAATAAAGGGCGTGGTGGTCAGTCTGGGTATTGTGGTCCGTATGGGTATTGTGGTCAGTATTGGTATTGTGGTCAGTAAGGGTGTTGTGGCCAGTCAGGGCATTGTGGTCAGTCAGGGCGTTGTGGTCAGTCAGTGTGTTGCAGTCAGTAAGGGTGTTGTGGCCAGTAATGACGTGGTGGTCAGTAAGGGCATGGTGGTCAGTAAGGGCATTGTGGTCAGTCAGGGTGTTGTGGCCAGTCAGGGTGTTGTGGTCAGTAAGGGTGTTGTGGTCAGTATGGTTATTGTGGTCAGTATGGGTATTGTGGTCAGTAAGGGTGTTGTGGTCAGTATGGGTGGTCTGGTCAGTAAGGGTATTGTGGTCAGTAAGGGTGTTGTGGTCAGTCAGGGCGTTGTGGAACACACCTGCATATTACCGAGATTATGATACAAAGTGGGTTGATTATCGGTAAAGCCATCCTTTAATTGGATCAGCTGGTGTCTGCTATTAACTCAGCTCAGTACCACAGACAGACTCCTTTCCCATATAATGTCAGATAAATCAATACCAAGTTCCCCCTGCCATGCTTCTCTAATCCTCTCAGTAGAGGCCGTGTTGCCGTTGTCAAACAGACATACAAGGAGCGCTGCAAAGGTGTGAATCTTGGATCAAACAAAATTTCTGATTTGCAGGAATCTGAGCCAGTTTTTGCCGGGCAACTCAAACTTCCTCTTCAGTAGATCAAGGGATGCAAAGTGACCATTTATTTATAGGTATTTGAGGGAAACCAGCCCCTTCTCACTCTAGGCATGGTAGTTTTTGTCTGACCATGGAGGCAAAAAAGAGTGATTGAAACAAATTGGCTATGGACAGAATTTTCTTTTTCCACAATGAAACTTAAATTTAGTAAAGACCTCTAGCTTAGAAAATGACATGACTGGCAGAGAGGAGTTGGCAATAGAGCTGGCCTCCATTTTCAGCCCCAGGGCGGCCCAGAGAGTTAGATTGCCAGGAGTCCCTTGCCACCCAAACATTAGAGCCCTAACATACATAACAGAATATAGCCAAAGAAATTATTGAACCACTTGCCCATTGCATCAATCTTTCATTACTCACCGGGATTGTTCCCAAAATGACAAAAATTGCGAAAATAACCCCAATCTTCAAATCTGGCAATAAAAATGACATCACAAATTATCGTCCCATATCCATCCTACCTACACTTTCAAAAATACTGGAAAGAGTGGTTTACAATAGACTCAATGGCTATCTTAATAAATTCAACATACTCAGTCCATCTCAGTACGGCTTCCGGAAAAAGCACACCACCAGCATGGCAATTCTTGATCTTGTTGAAAAGGTCAATGATGCCATCGACAAGGGGGAATATGGTATCGGTATTTTCCTGGACCTATCTAAGGCTTTTGACACTATCAATTTTACCATATTACTGGACAAACTACATCATTACGGAATCAGAGGTCAATCGTTGAACTGGTTTCGGAGCTATCTGCATCAGAGGCAACAATATGTAACTATCCAGGAACATACATCACAATACAAACATATCAAATACGGGGTCCCACAAGGTTCCATCTTGGGGCCACTCCTCTTCATAATTTACATAAATGATCTGGAAAATTCCTCAAAGACACTCCACAAAGTAATCTTTGCTGACGATACCAACCTGTTCTTATCCCATAACAAAGCACCTGAACTTCAAGAATTGCTCAATAAAGAGCTTCTGAATGTAGATCACTGGTTCAAAGTAAATAAACTATCCCTAAACATTAGCAAAACAAACTACATCATTTTTTGTCCCAATAAAAAACAACATTTCGAAAACTTGAATTTCCAGATCAAAATTAATGGAGAGGAGCTAAAGAGAGTAAAGACAACAAAATTCTTGGGGGTCCTCATTGATGACTGTCTAAATTTTAAACATCATATAGACTACCTGGTGAGACAGTTATCAAAATATGTTGGTTTGTTCTTCAGGCTGAGACACCTGCTTCCTCACGCAACACTTCTTATCCTTTATAAAACTTTATTTGAACCTCACCTAAATTACTGTAATGTCATATGGTGTAACACCTACCCCAGTCATCTCACTAAGCTGGAGATTCTACAGAAGAAAATCATTCGTGCTATATCATGGTCTGATTTCAATGTTCCAACCCGTCCCATATTCGCAAGATATGGGGCTCTATTCTCCCACAGGCCATCGGCGCTATTACGGGCCTTAACCGCAAAAAAACGTGCCTTGCGCCTGTTTCGGCAAGATAGCAATAGGCTTTAGGCTGCCAAATGCGCTTTAGGCCGAATGGGCGTGGCGCAGTCCCAAAGTGGGCGTGTCGGCGCTAAATACCAGCCTAGTCATATCTTGGGAGCTGGCCTACATTTAGCGCTTTGCGCTTTTCAAAAGCAGGCCTATTCTTTGCCTTCACTGCTTCTTCTCTGTCACCCTTCTCTCTCTCTCTCTCTGAGTTCCCAGCATGCATTGTGTTTCTTCATTTCGCTACTAAATAGCCACCAAATGAGCCAAAATAGATATAAAAGGTAGTTCTAAATTAATGTGTAATGGTAACACAGCCTGCCATTGTCAACATTTCAATATTGGACCAAATAAAACCTCGAAATGAAAACACCACCCTATGTGAAACATATATGTCCTCCTGGGCATATATATACCCCTTGTCGAGTTAACGTGATTTAGAGAAGTAACAGCGGAACGCGCTTCGGAACGCGCTTCTAATGGCATCTGCTATACTGTGATGTCCGTCCAATAACTTGGCCCTATTTCACATTTAGTTTTACAATAAAAACACATTTATGCAATGACTTGACATAATGTAGGGTATATTTATGTGCATCATCCTTCCTGCAGCAGGCGAGAGAAAATGATATCTTTCTGGACAAACTTTCACCAATCTAATAGGCTATATTTTTCTAGCTGATGCATAGAACATTATTTTCACTTTGATCTTGCTATAGTGTAGCGTATTTACATGCTTGCAGTATTGAAACTGCAGTTAGATTGGTTTGAGAAGCATAATAATATGGAATAATAGCCTATAATGCAGACAGACAGGCTGGATGAAGGGAGGGGGGGGGGGGGGGCAGAGCGTTTGGCTTTCGTCTGGTTTTGCGGGATCACTGGAATTGGAGCTAAAAAGGCAAGCGTGCGATTCGTTTATTGCACTTATCCAATGAGCATGACGGTGCATAATTTTACGCCTAAAAGGCGTGGTTGTAATGCTTTGGGCTGCATCTAGCGCCAGCACCACGATATCAAGTGCGCCTTTCCACGCCCACTGCTTTGATCTGCGCCTGCCGCTCGGCCTAGAAACTGCGCCGATGCAACGATAGGGGCCATGGTCTTCTAAGACTTACTGAATATAACATCTATCACAATGCTTGTAACATGTACCAGGTGGTCTCTGGCCTGAATAGCAGACTATGTGAGCTCGTTCCAATCTGCTATCCCCAGCACACCCACCACACCAGAAACACACATCTTATCACGGGGAAAAAGCGGAGGTTAAAATGCACTAGCATGAGTGTGGTGTGCCGGGGACCGCAGATCTGGAACGAGCTCGATGAAAGTTTGAAAACCTCACGCTCCATCTACACATTTAAACACAACCTCAGGAAACAACTGCTATGCTCTTACCTGTTTTCGTAACACTTTCATCTTGAATCCCAATGCCAAGTAACAACTGTGTTATATAATATAATGTGTATATAATATGTAATATAATATAATGTAATATATATATAATATATTAAAATATATATATATTATAATAATATAATGGTTATAATAGTTATAATTATAATTATAATAATTATAATTAATATATGTATATATATATATATATATATATATATATATATATATATATATATATATATATATATATATATATATATATATATATATATAAAATAATGTAATATATATATCGTTGGTGTCGGGCCAGGACCTCGAATGTCACTTTTTTGACTTTTTTACTTTTTCTCATAAATCAGTGGCACTAGGCACCCCCCACCCCTCTGTGTGTGTTTTACAAATTTTAACCAATAGAAAAGCATTAAAACGATCTTGTGAGTAATTCTCGTAACGCCATTGGCCCTCAAACTGTCCATCAAACCTCGAAACTCCACCCCTGCCTCCTGTCTCCAGGCAGAGTATCACCCGCAAAGACCGCAGGATTCGCAGGATTCGCAGATTCCCAGCTGGCACAGGTTTTTTTGGACTTCGTCTGAGGTAAATTGATCAATAAAATGTTTTCAAACTGCAAACTCATTAAACTATGCAGTGTACCTATCGTTATGTCTGATGGTAACACTATAAATCGAAGTGGTTGTTGATAGTGGGACAAAGGGCTAACATAGCGCGGCTAACATGCTATCGCGGCTAACGAGCAATGCTGTTTCTGGAGAGAAAAGCTGAATCATCGTCACAATAAACATTTAAACTATGCAGTCAGTCAGTGTACCTATCCTTATGTCTGATGGCAACATTGTGATTATAAATCGAAGTGGTTGGTTGTTGACAGTAATGCTAGAAAAGCTAGCTAATGTTACAAACGTTAGCGCTCCATGTTAGCTAGCTTTTTCTAGCCTGAGAAATGTTGAATCATCGTCATATCACTACGTTAGCTTCTAACATTAGATCAATCATTCGCTCAATCTTTACTTCATGAAAGGCGATAGAACAGTCACTTGAAATTCTCTTGAAACTGTGATGATAAATGTAGTCTCAACAGCAAAGAAATTGCTTGCTCTCTGAGTCTAGATACAAGCTGGTCAAATTAATGTTATCATGTTAGCCTATTCACTTGAGCTGTCGCTATTTAAGACTGTCATCATCAGATGTATGTAATTCATAATTACTAATCTAGTTAGCTAGATAACTTTTTGCTTCAACATGATGCTATAACCTGTTGATGCAAACTAATCTGTTATGACCCGGTTTGTTTGTTTTTGCAGTAGAAATGTCTCTGTCGCTGGAAGAGATGTGCCAGCTGGTCAATGTGAAGTATTCACAGGCAATAAGGGCAGTTAGTGTAGTTGCATCTGACAGCACATCTGAAGAGGAAGTAGGCAGCTCCTGCCATCCCACAGGCTCAGAGGATGATGGGGCAGCAGTGGAGCAAGGAGAGAGAGAGGAGTTTGAAGCGGACACAGGTAGGGTGAATTGTGTTAATCAGGAATTGATATTACAATGGTTAATGAGTGGATACAGATTTCACAGACACACACTTAATCATGTTTTTGTTTTGTTTTTGTTCCCTCCCCCCCTCCACAGCAGCTCTCACAGTGGATAATATGAGGGGAAAAAAGTCTGGAGCAGCGCTGACAATTTAAATACCTTTAATTTTTTTTTTTTAGTCTGATACTTTGTCTGATGCACTTAATGAAGGGATTTAATTGTCCGAGCTGCTCAAGATTTTCTCCTTTTTTATTGATGCTACCTTCCTGTTTCTGTGATGCACCGGACCTGCCTACTAATATAGCTGAAGTGCGGTGGGACTCTCTCTCTACTGGATAATACGAGGGATCAGTGTTGGTAAACAAACGGCTTACTGGGGGTAACTTTATAATGGGACCTTATGGAGCCAGCCCTGAGCGACAGTTACACAACATACATGATACATCAGACTCTTGAGCTACTTCTGCTCTCACTCAGAATGTCAAAATATAAGCGATGTGATGTATACTTTTTGAGATATTGACGTTTGTTTGGCACAACTCATACTAGTTAACTGCTGCAGGGTTCCACATTTCCGGGTGGTTTTTGATTATGATGGAAAAACTGATGTTTTTGTTGTTGTTTCCACAGCAGAAGAAGGAGGCAGCTCATCTCAACCCAGGAAAGAATCAGAGGATGAGGGGACAGTGGAGCATGCGAGGAGAGAGAGTGCAGAGAGCGAGGATTCGGAGGCGGCCACAGGTAGGGTGAATGTGTTACTGTAATCAGGAATTGATATTACAATGTTTCATGAGTGGATAGACACATTTCACAGTAGACACACACACACACACACACACACACACACACACACACACACACACACACTTTTTTTTTAATCTCCACAGCAGCTGTCACAGTGCATAATACAGACACACACTGATGTTTTTGTTGTTGTTTCCACAGCAGAAGAAGGAGGCAGCTCATCTCATCCCAGCACAGAGTCAGAAGATGAGGGGACAGTGGAGCATGCGAGGAGAGAGAGTGCAGAGAGCGAGGATTTGGAAGCGGACACAGGTAGGGTGAATGTGTTACTGTAATCAGGAATTGATATTACAATGTTTCATGAGTGGATAGACACATTTCACAGAAGACACACACACACACACACACACTTTTTTTTTTAAATCTCCACAGCAGCTGTCACAGTGCATAATACAGACACACACTGATGTTTTCGTTGTTTCCACAGCAGAAGAAGGAGGCAGCTCATCTCAACCCAGGAAAGAATCAGAGGATGAGGGGACAGTGGAGCATGCGAGGAGAGAGAGTGCAGAGAGCGAGGATTTGGAGGCGGACACAGGTAGGGTGAATGTGTTACTGTAATCAGGAATTGATATTACAATGTTTCATGAGTGGATAGACACATTTCACAGAAGACACACACACACACACACACACACACACACATTTTTTTTAAATCTCCACAGCAGCTGTCACAGTGGATAATACAGACACACACTGATTTTTTCGTTGTTTCCACAGCATGATATTAGACCTGAAATACTTTGTATAAACTATGGTCGTTTGTCGTATTGACTCTTTTCCCTCCGTCTTTCTGTCTGCCCAGAGCACCGTCGCAGGGGGGAGGTGGTCAACGCTGCTCAAGGAGATTGGTGCAGAGGACGGCGCCAGCGCTATTTATTTTATTTATTTATATTTATATTTTGTATAATCAGACCAGGAGACCCAGTAAAAATGTCTGCGGGTACGAGGCCGGCGTGTGTGTGTGTGTGTGTGTGTGTGTGTGTGTGTGTGTGTGTGTGTGTGTGTGTGTGTGTGTGTGTGTGTGTGTTTTTTCAGTGAGTGGGAGTTTATCTTCATATTTGTGTTTTGTAAGATTATAATTTGTTTTGTATCAGTCTGGACTTCAGTCAGTGGGTGCGAGTACTTGCACTTACTTGCACAACGCCTTCAGCCAATCCGTGTTACCAAATCAACTCAGAAGAACAGTGAAAGTCTTTTCTGGGGCATTACTCTTGTTCTTGTTTAATTGTTAGAGTCTATTTCTGCAATTACTGCCCTTATGGCTGTTTACTCTACTAATGTTAACTTTACCACTTGTTGCTTAAGGAAATGACATTACGCTTTTGCCAGTGGCAGCACTGATTGGCCCGGTCATGCCCTCAACTACGACACAGTCACTGATTTGTCAGGTTACATTCTAATTTAATTTATTAATTTTAATTTAATTACTGATTCAAGACAGCAGGTGCCATTAAGCTGGCTGTACCTGTGCTGGGTCTAGGACCTACAATAGGAGGTCTGATGGCTGTGGCAGGGGCAGCTGGGGTTTGTCTGTCTGCAGACATTATGGACAGGCAGAGGGTATGGGGTAACACTTTAGGCAGCTGCAGGGGCTTATTTGTTATTTATGTGCCCACAGCAGGTTGTCAGGTTTTTGTGGCTCTGTGATGCCGTGATCCCTTGTGGACCTTATCTTAAGATGTTGCAGTTGTGGTTAAATATGAGGTAGGGTATAGTTGTAACTATAGGTTATATTTTACTTACAAAAAATGTATAGGCTACTGATTCTAAATTGTTTGTATTTTTCTATTCGTGGGGTTTGTTTGCATTAAACCTTGAATTACCCTAATCTCTTGCCTTTTCTTCCAATCTGTGCTTAAGTGACAAAAATCAATTAATCACAATACCTTTGAGTAACTAGTATTGTTAATAGTCTTGTATGTCTCCAGTAGGCATCAGTATCGAGCCAGAAACTGGAGGAAGCCACCAGTTTCCTGCTATACCTTTCAAAATAACACATTTTCGACTGTTCTCCACTCCAATGTGTCTTCTTGCATTGGTTTGCTATGCAATGGCTTTCTTTACTCAAGAAACACTCAAGACTAATGTTTTTATTAATTTTGACGACTGCGACACAATGCTAGTGGAGAGGAGTGCAGACAAACCATCTAGTCAGCCAGTAGACTCAGTTCGCTAGTCAGCCAGTGCTGTATTCATTGGAACGTCAAATGTGTTTTATTTTGAAAGGTATGGCAGGAAAATGTTATGGTTTATTGGTAGTGAGCTTGAAAAAAACATGTTTTGCTGCTAGAATTTCTAGAAAGTACAACAATCATAATAAGAGAAGTTTCCCAGCTTCATCACTGCATGTGGAAAAGTGGATTATTCAGATTACTCCATGGATTATTATTTCTACTTCTGGATTACGTTTGGGGAGGCTTTGATGAGGTAGGCTGAGGCATTAACAACATGAGTTTATAACCTTATGCGATGCACAACGTTACTGCAGCTGGAATCAATGAATGACCAAATCTCTGAAGTCCATATTCTCACATTATTTGTCTTCCAAAATCCTGTAACTCCATTTGAGCTTTATTCACATTTGGGGGGGTTTGATCAGGAAGGCAGGCAACTATGAGTTGATGATAACGTAATGTGATGCCTTACTGCCATTTGAATCAATGAATGACAAAAGCTCTAATATCCATATTTTCACAAAATTTGTCTTCCAAAATCCTGTAACTCCATTTAAGCTTTATTCACGTTTGGGGGGGTTTGATCAGGAAGGCAGGCAACTGTGAGTTGATGATAACGTAATGTGATGCCTTACTGCCATTTGAATCAATAAATTACAAAATCTCTAATATCCATATTTTTACTAAATGTGTCTTCCAAAATCCTGTAACTCCATTTAAGCTTCATTCGGGTAAAATATTAATAATGTAATGACACATGCAAGTAACTGACCCTATATGAAGACACTGTACCAACTTTGGCGACGTGGTGTTCAGTTATTTTAAAAACACAGGGTTTTTTTCATCTCCTGAAAAGTTGTGGTTTTGGAGATACAAGGTTTCGGCACGACAGCAGCGATATGTAATATGTAATATAATATGTATATGGTGTGTATATGTATATATGTATGTATATAATGTATAATATGTACCATATTCATATTTGTATTTGAAATGTTTATACTCACCTTGAACTGCAACCTTAATTAACTCCATAATTATATTTGTACTCGAATGTGTAACCCCAAGTAATAATTGTTTTGTCTACAAATTTGATCTGGGATCTTTTATCTGTAGTATGAATGTGATGTCTGTAATATATGTAGGCCACATCCCCTCCTTGTTTTTTGTTATGGCCCCAACCATAAGCTTTAAATAGCTTCTATGGGGACCATGTTCACATATTATGCATTACTCATTAGTTCCAATGTTGTTATTTTATGCATATGTGTGAATAAAAAACTCAATCAAAACTCAATCAAACATTGGCAATAAGTTGTTGCCTTTACTGTGTTTTTATCCTTGATTGTTATATGTTGTACGTGCTGGTTTCATCTAGAGCAAAATGTGCATGAATTTATTTTATCTTTCAAAATAAATCCAATCCAATCCAACTGTCTCTGTCTCTCCAGCCCGTCATGGATATCATCGTGCCCATCCTGTCCGTCGCTAAGGAGATCTACAGTCTGTTTGAGCAGGTGAAGAAGGCCAAGAAGAAGCATTGTCAGCATGCCGTCTGGCGTGTCCGACTGCTGCATGATCTGGTGGAGCGGGTGCAGCAGCAGGGTCCGGCCCGGACCTCCGCGATCCTATACAAAGCGTTGCAGTATCTCCTTCTCACCCTGAAGTGGGCCGTGCAGCTGATGGAGGTGGACGGAGACTTTGACAACGTGAACGCACGTTTCGACGTCACCTTCCAGCTGCTGCCCCTCTTCCTGGAGCTTGAGCAGAGCGAGCTGCAGGAGAAGCAGTTTGAACTGCTGAACAAGCTGACATGGTTGATCTATGGTGAGTATAGTAGAGGTCTGGCAGGACTTGGCTGGTTGTAAGGCAGCCAGTGACCAGGACCTGGGTGGTTGTAAGGCAGCCAGGGATGATCGAGTCCCACCGAAGTCCTCATTTGTTCAATTTGTTAGAGAGGTGGTCCGCTGATGTTCTTTGTGGAGCTCACAGTCTCTGGTCCACTGGAGCTCGTGCCTGCGGTCTCTCTCACTGGTTTATTTAGCTCTCACTGGTTTATTTAGCTTGCATTGTCTCAGATACATCTGTCAGAATGTAGTCAAGGTCCCACCTTCTATCCCGCTCTTGAACTAGATGGTCTGTTCCTATAGAGCACTCTGCTCTATCATTGCCTGCTCGTCTGATGTAGTGCTGACTGGTTGCCACTTTGCACCTCGCCACCAGTTATGCCTGTTTTGTCTTTCCTGGTCCTGTTGATGTTGTCATATTGACTACAGACCTTATTCGCTAACCCCGGACAGCACCATATTGTTGACATACCATCCTGCAGCTGACAACTATAGTAACGGCCTTATTGTCATTTCTGTTCCATTACAAAATAGCGATAGTGATGACAGCAATAAAAACCCCAGAGTTGTTGTTTGTATGCTGCCGTTAATGCCTGTAATAATAAACAAAAGAAAAAACGAGGTGAACAGACTTTGCTGTGAGGAGCTGTCTCTCCTAACTATCCACACATCTCCTGTGCTGCTGGCGTATCCTCCGTCTCGCTCCCTTCACGTCTGTGGACGGTAGAGATAGAAACAAACCACGGGGACTTTATTGCTGTCATTACTACAGCCGTGTGTAACGCAGGTCACCATCCGAACACAATTGGAACGATACAGGTAACGCTAACGGCGGCTAGCCTACTATAAACTCTGCTCTTACATAGGCTGTCACTTAAAGCGGCTGCGCTATGTCAACAACATGGCGGCAGTGGGCGTGCCCGTACGTGAGTGACGTCAATCGAATAAGGTCTATAGTCTAGCATTATGCAGCTGGTTATGACATCATCGGTCAGGACATCGCATGATGTCTGATGTCACATTAAATCGCATTGCATTGTGATGTCATCGACATCATTGATGATGTCATCACTGTTAATAATGCTCGATAAGCCGTACAGCGTATCGACGCGGGTTACACTCCTACTTCTATAGCTAGCCTATCCGCTGTATTTTTTCTTATGGACATCTGCTACGGTATAGAATGACTAGCTCAACTAGTAACCCACGGGGTAGAGAGATTCATCCAACTGTTAACCACCTCCATCCTCAAGTCTGACCTGCTGTAGTCACCCGTTGGGGGCCGTGGCCCACACCCCCTAGAGGTGATCACTCAAGGTAACGGTGGCTCCCTCTAGCACTTGACTGTTGTTGTGTTTGTTGGAATTAATTCTAACTATGTGTTAATCTGCACTGGTTAAGGTCGTGTTAAAAGTTCTTCCCTTGAGATGACAATTCTTGCTTAACCTGACGATGTTTTAATACACCTTCCCTGTCAGGTAGTCGTTTTAAGCTTGTCATCACAAAGGCCTCCAGAGTAACCTTAAAAGACGTGACACGTCAGGCTAAACCAAATGTTCCTAGTATTTTTACATCACGAGAAGAGGCTACTACCTAAAATATGGACATTCGCTCAAATAAAAGAGATGAGATCAGATATTGGCGCAAATAAATTGCTTTTTAATTAGAGCATATAGCGTAGCACAGCACAAATACAATCTCAATACAATTATTAAACATTCCCATGGCATACATTTAAACACAACATAATAACACAAATCATCTTTCTTAACCTTAAATTGAATAAACCCTTTTTATTCAAGCACAAATACTCCTGGTGTGGTGACCCACTCTAATATTAATTACGCTTGAGTCCTTTAGACCTCCCTCTCCCAGGGCGCAGTCTCAGGCTAGACCCCGTTCCACTGAAGCTGACTCAAGTGTGCTGCCTCGACAACCCCACCTAGCCATCTTCAGTCTCCTGCTTCCCGGTGTTTTCTTTTCAAAAACCCCGATCACAGGAGCACTACTCGCCTACTAACTCATTCGCTTTTGGCTTGTAGTGGCCTGACTGTACATTGAGCTGAGCGCGCGGCCATATTGACATTCAGTCCAACATGGTCTTACTGCATTTGCGACCCAACCGGCAGATGACCCAGATCGATAGCGACCGCCAACCCACCTCTAAGGCGGATCCCGTAGTGGTGATTGGCCACCCAGTTGGAAGCCGACGGTCTGATCCCTACCCCACTTTGCTATGGGCATAGGAACTTTGACACGTTTACATCTGCCTCGCCTGTTCACAAAGTGACTCCTATCCCAGAAGCCCACTCTGCTAGGTGTGGACTGTCATCCACGTACCACGTGTTGCCCACACACCTACATGCGACAAACACGCCGACTAGACGGTACCACGGCAGTATGTTAATTCATACTTCAAGACACGGGGGCCCTTCAGTCATCTCCCCAGCACTATATTACGATTTAACGTGCCCTCAGACCTTCGCAGGCCCGCCGCCGCCTGTTGAGGACTAGGTTCGGGGGGGCCCAATCCCCCTCCCTAATCCTCTTGAAATCATGACCCTAGTAAGTATTTTTGATTATTTACTGTAATTTATCATGGCTTTTGCATAGCTACAGTACACTTTAATCAGTTACTGTAACTTTCAGTATAAGTTGATTGTGGCTGCATGTGGCCTTCTGCACCCCTTCTAATAATAGCTCAGTCAGGCCACTGTTAACCTGTTGCCTAATGCAGTGAAAAGAGGAAGTGTTTTCTCTCCCCCATCCCCATCTAAAACTCCCTGTTCAAAGTAACGCTTCCACAAGATTTTATTGTCCCAGACTTTAAATGATCAAGCTGAGATAAAATTAAATAACTAAACTGTATTTCCCTTAAATATAGCCTGCTTCCTATATGTTCTGTTCCGTTATGATCCCCTCTCGGTGTGAAATGAGTGTCAAACACCAGCCTGTGGAGCGGTCCTCAAACCGTCGGTTTCTTACTCTTCTAAAAATAGATCTACTCCGACTTCCCTAAACGGGTTCAAAACGCAGATATATGCTACTGTACACTTCAGCGTGATAAACCACTTTCCATTTGTTCCCAGACTAAAATGCTGCCTTATCCAATTCCCAGCTAGGTGAGTTCCAGTACAAGTGTTCCCAGAATAAAATGCTGCCTTGTAGAACTTCCTATGGAATGTTAACAAATATGCTATACAACCCACAGTGCATGTATTTACTTCAAATGAGAAACCCAATCAGCTCTGAGTGCCAACTGTCCAGTTCAGCTGTATCTTTAATGCAGTAATTTATTTCCGCCATATGGGGAATAATCATTTGTATTTCCCGAGGGTTCGAACTCGCCTCCCATGTGACGTGTTCTATATTATGTAAAACACTACATAACTTATCCTCAGTCTCCCAGGTCCTGGACAGATCGTCAATGGTAATATTACTATTAGGGCCGGTCTGCGCCTTCTAATACACGGGGCACCGGCCATCGTCAATCTCTCACCATGAGCCCCCCAAACTTATTGAATATCATTGCTTCTTCATCAGTGTTGGGCACTCATTACTAAAAAAGTAATATATTACATATTACTCGTTACTATTTTCAAAAGTAATATTATTACTTTACTTATTACTCCATGCCAAAAGTAATTCGTTAGATACTCGTTATATTACTTTTCCGTTACATTCCACACAAATGCAATAGGCCTTTTTCACTGCAGCGATTTTGTGTCTAAAAGGCAGGAGGTAACACAGGTGCACCAAGATGTTAATTGGGGCTTCCAACTTCCAGTCCATTTAGGTGTTCCAGTGCCGGAGCCCTAATTAGTTTGTTGGTTGCACCTGTGTATACTCTGTCTTCTAGACACAAATGGCCGTTGTGAAAAAGGCCCATGGCGTTTTTCTCATCAAAATGCAGACTTTGCGGTGCGAATGTGTGAACTAGGTCTATTATGTGCCGTTCCATTTAAACTAATCGCTTTGCCAGAGCACAGCTTCCTACAGAGATGCTTGATGAAGAGCACACCTGGCTCAAAGTGATGACTGACAAGATGCAATCTTTTAAACAGCTTCTGTTTTATTAGAATGCAGTATGCACTGCCAATGCAAACTCAATACGTATAGGCTACATCTTTGCTTAACAAGTTTGTGTCACAAATAACGTTAGCTCTGCAACATTAACATTAACCTGACAATAATAACAGCAATGTTTGATGTCCACCAGCTTGTGAGTTTTTACGTTATCTCTGTATTTTAACAGTTTTCCGGTTTCTGTTGTGCTGTCCTCTCGTCTCGTAACGTTAACGTTAGGAAGTTTGAGCTCGTGTTTTTCACAGTGGAAAGAGTGTTAGTAGCCTACCTGTCCTGGACACCGTTTACATTTGACTTTGATGTTCAATCGTGTCACCTTTCTTCCCGACAAAAACAAAGTCATGGGAATATATCCAGCCACGGATTTTTCTCCTTGGCTCAGCACAGGGCAGAGAGGGTGCTCTGAAGTGCTCTGCGGTGACGTCACCTTGTTTTGGGAGCGTTAAAGCCATGCTGCTTGTGATCAGTGAATGCCGACTGCGTGTCGTTTTGCAGCGCAGAGCATCACAGAATGGACTCAACAAAAGATGTAACGACTAACGAGCTCGTTTATCTTGAAGTAACTGTAATATTATTACTTATATTCTATAGTAATTCGTTACACTACTTGTTACTTGGAAAAAGTAATATTATTACAGTAACGAGTAACTAGTAACTCGTTACTTCCCAACACTGTTCTTCATACTAGACTAACATTTCAATTCAGACTGAAACAGCATATATTTCACATTTGAATTACATAACACTTCGTATTCATCAGATCCCTACGGCCCACTATAATGCATACCTCAGAATATATCTTACTCCACGCATTGCATTTCAACCCACTCTCCAAACGTTGAATCATTACAGTTGGTCGATGGGTTACTGTCATCTCATTCAGTTGCTTCACTGGGGTTTCCTGTCATCTAATAATAGCTATCAGCTAGTGAAGAACGGGGAAGATCGCTTCACTGGTGGTTCTCTATTAATACTCCATAACTATCAACGGGTATTTTTGTCCAGGACTTGAAACGATCCTGCTATGTGAATTTCAGTATCACTGTTCCCAGAATAAAATGCTGCCTTGTCACATTCTTAGTCAGAACAGACATCGCATGTCCCTTTGAAAATATCAATGCTCCATTCTATAACAAGGAGTGTGGGTATGAAACAGAATTATTTCTAACCTTTTAACCAATACAATCTATTCTCCTATAATTGTGTATTATTTAAATGCCTTTAATTTAAAAGAGGAAATTTATTTAAATGGTTTTAGCATAACAGACAAAGCATGTCACTTTGAAAATAATAATGCTCCATTCTATACCAAGGTGTGTAGGTATGAAATAGGTTGATTTCTAAATTTTTAACCAATACAATCTATTCCTTTATAAATGTATATTATAAAAATGCCTTTACTTTAAAAGAGGAAATTCATTTAGACCCTTTTCCATAGATGACAGTGCATGACACATTAAAAGTGCAGTGCGCCGGTATGAAACGGAACTATCTCAAAACCTTTTACAACTACAATCTATTCCTCTATAAATGTATATTACATAAATGCACTTGTTTTAAAAGAGGAAATCTATTTAAATGGTTTTAGCATAACAGGCATTACATGTCACTTTGAAAATACCAATGCCCCATTCTATAACAAGGTGTGTAGTTATGAAATAGATTTATTTCTAAACTTCTAACCAATACAATATATTCTTCTATAAATGTATATTATATAAAGGCCTTTAATTTAAAAGAGGAAATTAATTTAAACCCTTTTCCATAGATGACAGTGCATGACACATTAAACGTGCGGTGTGCAGTTGTGACACAGACTTATTTCTAAACCTTTTACAACTACAATCTATTCCTTTATAAATGTACTCTATATAAATGCATTTATTTTAAATGAGGAAATTCATTTAAACCATTTTCTCTGAATAGAATAATTTACCCTAGGTTTTTATTAATAGAAAAACCCACTCCTATAAATGCAGATTATGATTCTAATTATATATCTAATAATAAACCACCTCATCTTAGGCAATTTATTATACAATATTTGTTACAAATTGTAGTTTCCTAAATTAAATTATCTTTTTTCCATTATATTATATATTTCCTGTTTTACGACAAAACGGCTTCGCTAACCATAGCGCGCTCAACACCGCTAAACCACATTAAACTTCCTCTCAGCCGCTAACCAACAGGCAGATAATATCATTTAACAGTTAAAAACCTGCTTCCTTTTCCTGCGGCAGAGATAAACCCATCTAACTGTTTTCTGTGATAACCACAGATGGTCCCCATATACAGACTACATCCTACACCTGGGTCTAGAAAAGTCTCCTACCCGTCAGATTCAAACGGTGTCTCGGTCTGGGTTCGCTCTCGCTCCGTGGCTGGCTGAGGCTGGTTGGCAGGTCCGTGGGTTGGTTCGTTGTTCAATCGGAAATAGCATCTGCACGCATAGGGACGTCCAGACCCCAACTGATGATTCCTCTTGTCTTTTATAATAGATTTTCGCTGAATCATTTCCCTTAACCATTATCTTACCTCCCCAATACTTCCTATTTCCCCCCCGACTTGCTTCCGAACAGGACACAGAACTTACTTAATATCCACCTTGCAGCATTTGTAACTCCCCAGGGACATTTCCACACATCTGTTGACCAACACCGTGGCATGCATGGATCGTGCCGGATGAATGCCGGATACATGCAGGATACGTGCCGGATACGTGCTGAACGCGTGCACATTGCCACACACAGCATGGCTTATCTCAAGCATGCACCTGTTCTACTTCCTCTTTTACCCCTTATATAAAACACATTGATGACTTTGCATTACCTTGTGTCTGAATGTGCCTTCTAAATGCTCAGTCATGTTATCACAAATCACAACAGATATAATTGATTACTGATTATTGATCATTGACCCCTCACATAGCCTACCATCTTACCCACTTATTACCACTTGTACTCTATTAAACATAAACCTTATAATTACTGAATTACAACATCATAATGCAATAACCTCTAACTTCTCCTTTTCTTCATGCCATTTGGCTACTGCTCTTGAGCAACACCAAGCTATGGTGTCCCAGATAACATCACTCCTCCGCTGAATGTGCACGTTGGCTTGTAGGATATATGACCCAAAGTCACTGTGGGGTTCGAGGGGATGTGGGCGCACCGTACCCATTTTCACATCACCTAAATGTTTTCCAGGGATACTTCCAGGGAGCTGGCTGGATCCGAAGCCCTGGATCAGCCCTGGTGGCGGCCTTGTGAATTGTTGTTGATGCGGAAGCTTTGTAACAGCCACCCCCGAATGTACCGAGTACATTTGAAAGAATACAAAGTTGAACCTGTCATTATTGTGTGTTATTGGGGCGTCAGGCCCCAGACTTGTGCAAGGCCTGTTGGTTGCGTCAGGCTTGTTGTTATGGTAAGGCATCCATGGGGTATCAGACCTGAGCCAGCCCCTCACGAGGCTCATCTCGTGGTCTGATCATGCATGGCCCTTCCTCACCACTCCTGGGAGCCAAAGTCCTCTATCATTGGCATCAGCGGTGGTGCGACATTTCTGTGCGTTAGGCCGTCATTTGAAACCCCTAGACATGCACCATTCCGCATCCTCTTTGCCTCAAAGGCTGCGTGGAGTGAGCGGCTGCCATCCTGAATGAACGGCAGGTATTCCATTTGGACACCGGTATCGCTTTGTGCGTCTCCTTGTCGGGCAGGAACAGAGTGCCAGCCCAATACGGTCTGCAGTGAAGGTTCCTGGGGTGATCTTGGGTCTGACCTCCGGTGGTGCTCCCGTCACCACAAGCTCAACACTCTCTTCTCGGTCCTCAAGATCCAGTGCCGCATGTGGAGTCTCTCCTGCCAGGTCCCTGACAGGTCCATCGTCCAGTGCAGCATGTGGACTCTCACTGGCAGGGTCATCATCCGGTACTGCACCATGTGGAATGTCCTCTTCTAAATCATGGTCTACATCCTCCACCTGAACTTGGCTCTGCAGCTCTGGCCCTGCCTGTACAGGCTGCAGTTCGATCTCGCCCGATAGGGCGCTTGGGAAAGCTCAACAGCTAGCGGCCCTTTGGGCCTCGGCCACTATTTGTTTGGGCATTTTTCTATTGTGTTCTTCAAAGGCCTTCCACATCTCGAGGTTTCGACTGCGGATTGAAGCTAGTGAAGGGGGACTTGAAGTTCTCTACATGTTTATTGGGAACGTGTCATGAACTCCCAGCTCAACAGTGTCTGCCAAGGCTACCTGCACTCCTGCAGCCACAGCCACTACCTCAACTGTTATATCTTGCACATCAGGCTCTTCAGTGGTTCTCTGAGGTAGTGAAGTTGTAATCTTCCTCAACAGCTGGTATGTCAACTGCTGGGACTTCACTGCTTTGCCCCCCTGTGGTGCTCAATTTATGTGGCGCAACAGGCATCCCGGCAAGGGGTTCTGTAAGCACTGGGTGTGCTGGGGAGCTTGGCCCCAACAGACCAGCTGCTCCTCACACCGGGCAGGTTCCGTCAAATTGTGGAGTCACGTCCTCCATCACAGAGAGTGACGTTAGGCTAGGATGAACTCTTTCAGGATGTGGGAGGATGTACTGGGTCCATCCCTACAGCTTGTATGTACGGTTTGTGTGTGTGCTCTAAATCCTCTAGTGAACATTAGCCGCTTGCCAACTCCTCCATTTTTGCCTCGAGCTCTCTCTGTTTGGCTTTGATCTGGAGCTCTCTAGCTTCTCTGACTAGTCATTGGGCTTCTTGTTGGGCCTGGAGTGCTCTCTGTTTGGCCTCAAACTCCTTCATTTTGGCCTTCAGCTCGAGTTTCTCAAGCTTCAACTCATTCAAATTGGCCTCATTCTCCTTTATTGTGACCTGGAGCTTAAGCTCAATCTGGTCTGCGGCCTTTTCCTGCGACAATGCTGCTATCCAGCTCGAAGGACCAGTGATGGTGAGCTCCACGAAGAACATCAGCGGACCACCTCTCTAACGAATCTAACAAATGAGGACTTCGGTGGGACTCGATCCTCCCTGGCTGCCTTACAACCAACCAGGTCCTGGTCACTGGCTGATTCCGATAAAGTATTACATTTTTCATCTGGTGCACCCCCTAGCCTTAAGGAATCAGGTTGCATGCAACTCCTGGTTAGTAATAACAAATCCTCCTATTATAAAAAGGGAGCATGTGTCTCTCTCTGTTTACATTTTTCCGCTGGCCACAGCTATGCTGTTTTACGTTTGATCGGGCTGAAACTTTCAAAGGGGGTAAAGAGCACCTGTGCGGGTGACCTGACGGAGCCGGATTTTTTAATTAGGTCATTACCCTAATTACCTAATGATGTGATGTAATCATTGATGTCATCCTTCCTGGCTGAGGCTATATAAGTTCAGCGATGATGTCATCAGTGATTATGTCATCAGTGATGGCATAGAGCAGGCGAGGCCATGGATGCTGAGCCTAGCCAAGCCTAGAGAGTCAAGTCAAGTTTATTTGTATAGCCCTAATTCACAAGCATGTCTCAGAGGGCTTCACAGAAAATATGTCTAGCTAATTCTAGCTGACACAATAGTAGCAATTACAGTAGTAATAAGAACACATTGAACAATCATATGATAGCGAAATATAGAAAATATAGAAATATAGAATAGAATGGGTGCCATGCTTTAGGGTAGAATGGGTGCCATGCTTTAGAATAGTGGGGGAGGAGAACAAGACAGGGAGGAGGTGGGGAGGGAGCAGGGGGCGAGAGCAGGGGGAATGTGAGAAAGGAGAGAGCAGGAAAGTGATGAGGTGGGGAGGGAATGGGGAATGTGGGGGAGGAGAGAGCAGAGAAGGGGAGGAGGTGGGGAAGGAGCAGGGGAAGGGGGGAAGAGAAAATGGGTGCCATGCTTTAGAATAGTGGGGAAGGAGAGTTCAGGAAGAGGAGGAGGTGGGGAGGGAGAGCAAGGGGAGAATGAGAGAGAGGAAGAGGAGAGAACAGGGAAAGGAGGGGATGCCATGCTTTAGAGTAGAATGAGTGCCATGCTTTAGAGTGTGAGAGAGGAGCAAGCAGGAAAAGGGGGGAGCAAATCAGACAACTACTCTAGCCATTAACCAGAGCTAACTAGAACACAGGGAATCTAGCTAATCTACAGCCTAGTCTGCCCTGTCCTATTCTGCTCTAGTCTGATTTTAGCCTGAACACTATAACAGGTCTACATCAGGGTGTAGCTAATCTATCGCCTAGCCTAAGCTATTCTAACCTACCGGCATCCCTCAACCAGTGATGGAGAGCACCGATGCCCCCCACCCTGGCCCCCTCCCCCCCACACACATAAGGTGTGGGAGAGAAGGCCAGGCCGGGACACAGCGGAGCCCCCTCCACCCCCAGTGCGCACAAGGAAACCTTTCCGCCACATGGATTGCCTCAGTGACTTGTTGGCTGAGGACGAACCTTGTGAGGGCCGATGTACTCTATGGGCCCAACTATGGACCCCATCTGTGGACCCCCCTCCGGGATAGGCCGAGAAGATGCCGGACTAAACCATTTACAGAGTTTCAGATTATCGAAATAAAATTGACAAAGGAACAGAAAATTGAAGATGTAAGTAGGAGTCCAACAAAAAGAATACGAAAATGTTGTCTTTAAATTATCCTAAGATCAGGGAAGAAAGTTTAAAATGTAAAAAGGTAGAGACCAAAAATAAATAGAAAATGTAGTCTTTAAGTGTTCCTAAGTTCAGGGGATACTAGCTAATTAGCTACGTGAAAAGGGGGAAAGTGATCAGGAGTTCCACGAGGGTGATCTGAGGGATCATGAGTCTGCATTGGTGGCATCGTCCAAGAAGAGAGGAGGGGAGGATAGGGGTCAGTGGTGATGATGAGGTCGGGGAAGGGGGGAAGGCATCAGGCAGGTGAAGGAGTAGTGGGTAGATGGGCCAGAGTGACGACAGGTGGCCAGGATGATGAGGTTAGGGGTCAGTGGTGATGATGAGGCCGGGGAAGGGCGTCAGGCAGGCGAAGGAGTAGTGGGTAGATGGGCCAGAGTGACGACAGGTGGCCAGGACGATGATGATCGGATCGAGGGCTGCGGTGGCGGGGGTGTACGTCAGGCCAGTGAAGGATACCTGAGGAGGAGAGAGAGAAGGGGGGAGAGTCAGTACGGAGGAATCTGCACAGAGGTGGAACTAAGTTTGGCAGCTAATAAGTTCATGTCTATACTGCTGGGACAACTAATACTATACTACAAAGTCAAGTACTGATACTGCTGGCTTGTGACAGCCTGCTCAGCAGTTCAGGACTAGGTTTATTCAGCAGATATTAGATTTTCTATCTAAGCTACTGGGTCGACTGATGCCATATTATTAAATTAGGTCTAAGTCTAAGTTTATACTGATATTGCTGGCTTGAGACAGCCCGCTCAGCAATTCAGGATTATAAATACTCAACATCTAATGTTTCCAGATAATGACATCATCAAACACAACCATCAAACACAACCATATGATTGGGGAAATAAATGGGTTTTGAGTCTCGTTTTGAAGATGTCAATGTAGCCAGCTTCCCTAACTGACAGAGGAAGCTGGTTCCAGAGATGTGGAGCATGGTAAGAAAATGCTCTGCTACCTGCTGATTTTTTCTTAATTTTAGGGACGGTAAGATAAATACCGTCGTGTGAGCGGAGGGTACGCGTGGGAACATAATTAATGATTAGCTCAGATAAGTACGTGGTTGCAAGCCCGTGCAAAGATTTATAGGTTAACAGAAGCACCTTAAAGTCCGATCTGGCCTGAATTGGGAGCCAGTGGAGGGAGACCGGAGTTATATGATCAAACTTCCTAGTTCTGGTTAGAATTCTAGCAGCAGCATTTTGCATGAGGTGTAATTTATTTGTGCTACAAAGTGGAAGGCCAGAGAATAAGACATTACAGTAGTCGAATCTAGATGAAACAAAGGCGTGTATTAAGGTTTCGGCAACCTTTGCATTTAGCAATGGACGGATCTTTGAGATATTGCGAAGATGATCGCAAGAAATTTTTTGACATCCAATCTGTAACAGCAATTAAGCAGGATTCAATATTAGCGAGTTGAGAGCGATCGTCTGGTCTAATTGGTATATAAATTTGGGTATCATCGGCATAACAGTGGAAATTAATACCATATCTACGGAAAATTTCGCCAAGAGGCAGTAAGTAAACACCAAAGAGTAAGGGACCCAGGACTGATCCCTGCGGTACACCAAACTCCACTGAGGAGAATGTGGACATAATATTTTTATATGAGACACAGTGTGTCCTGTCAGACAAATATGATTTTAGCCAGGATAGGGCAGCGCCTCGGATACCTACGTAGTTCGATAAGCGGTTTAGGAGGATGTTATGATCGATTGTATCGAAGGCCGTGCTTAAGTCTAATAGAATGAGAAGAGAGGAAAAATTCTGTCTTGAGTCTGAGGCGAGGAGAAGGTCATTGGTTACTTTTGTAAGAGCAGTTTTAGTACTATGGAGCGATCTAAAACCAGATTGAAAGGGATCGAGAAGTTTACTACGCGAGAGGTAGTCAGTTAATTGGGTCGAGACTACTTTTTCAAGAACTTTAGAGAGGAAGGGGAGATTTGAGATTGGTCTGAAATTGTTAAGAACCTCAGAATCAAGATTTGGCTTTTTAAGTAGAGGTTTAATTACAGCATATTTGAAGGAGGCAGGGACAATGCCAGAGGAGAGAGAACTATTGCTAATTTTAAGTAAGGGGGGGCCTAATATTAAGAAGTTCCTTAATCAACTTTGCAGGGAGAGGGTTGAATAAACAGGTTGTAGATTTAGATGAAAGTACTATTGTAGAAAGCGCATCTAGAGAGATAGTCTCAAAATGCTAGAGTATGGTACTCTCATCTAAGGTTCTTAGAAGAGCGCTAGGAGAGGGGTTAACACCCTTTGTGAGTACTAGGGAGTTGCTAATTTCATCTCTAATACAGATTTTGCGGTTAAAGAAATCAAGGAAGTCATTAGCTGTAAATGGAGAGTTTGTATTGGGGGAGGGTTTGCGAGTAAGATTTGCGACTGTGTCAAATATAAATTTTGGATTCTTTGTATTAGTGTTAATACAATCTGGTATGTAGGAGGCTCTAGCAGTGGAGAGCACACGTTTGTATTTCAATAGGCTATCACTCCAAGCTAGTCGATAGACTTCGAGCTTGGATCAGCGCCATTTACGTTCTAGTTTTCTGCATGTCCGTTTTTGTGCGCGTGTATCGTCAGTATACCAAGGCGAGGGTTTTTTAGGGCGGCGGAATTTAGTACGTAGAGGTGTGATAGAATCAAGCGAGGTGAGTACGATTGAGTTAAATGTATTTGTGAATTCGTTAATAGAGTCGATTTGCTCTGGGAGAAAGGAAAGCGGCCCCAATAACAAATCAGAGAGTTCAATGGGAGTGGAACTATCGATACGCCGAGCGGTATAGGTATCGGCTAGGTTTGAGGGGCAGGTACATTTTAAATTTAATTAGATACTGATCTGACAATGCTGGAGGGTATGGCAGGACTGACAGATCTGAGACGTTAATACCACAAGCGAGGACGAGATCAAGCGTGTTGCTGTTAGAATGCGTTTGTTCATGAACCAGCTTAGCAAAGCCAAATGTGTCAACTAAAGACAGAAAGGCTTTGCAGAGTGTGTCAGTTTTACAGTTTACATGAATATTGAAGTCGCCGATGATAAGGATATGTTCCGTGCGGATTACGAGGTCAGAGAGAAAATTGGAAAATTTATCAAGAAAAGATGAATAGGGCCCAGGTGGGCGGTAGAGCATAACTAGGTAGAAGGATCCGAGGCCAGCTATATTAGAGGGTCTCATGGTAAGTATTTCACAGGATGAGAGCTTATACTTTTGATCCTGCAAAAGACTTAGATTTGAGTTATAAATTAGGCCCACCATTTCTTGACATTCTGGCAATATGCAAATTGGTAAAGTTGGGGGGGAGGCTTTAATGAGTGGCAAAACAATGTTTGGCTTTAGCCAGGTTTCGCATAATCCCATAATGTCAATATTATGTTCAATAATTAGGTAATTGACCAGGAGGGCTTTATTAGTCATTGATCTTATATTAATGAATCCGAATCGAATATGTTTATCGTCTGTGATAATAGTTTTAGAGCATTCAACACCAAGAGTAGATTTAATCTCAATTAGGTTGGTGTTTAATGTATTGAGGGGTGGGCGAGAGCGGTGTGAGGGGACGGAGCGACGAAGAGAAACTGTGTTAATTTGAGAGATCGTGGTACAATACGGAGACGGAGCAGCAGTAGTAACAGTTGGGTTAATAACAATAAGGTTTGGGTTGGGGTTAGGATTTTGCAGAGCGTTTATGGGTCGGTTACTAGTAATAGTGCGGCGCGGATTGAGCACAGTCTGTATTGGATAAACTACGTTAATTGAACTAGCAGACTCCATAACCGCACAAGGAGAACTCCAGGCTGTCGTCGAACAGCCTGTGACCCTGCATGTTGTGGGTGAAACTGTCAGTCCTGGATAGTAGTCTGGGTCTGCCTTAGGCAACTATCAAGGTGTTTTGATAGAGTGCTGGCGCCCAATGGGGTAGGGTGGATGCCATCCACCTTAAGCATCCCAGTCTTGCCTCTAAAGGAGGGCCAGTTATCTAAGAATAGATAGCCCGTGTCAGCACAGTGTTTGGCCAGCCAGTTGTTGAGCCAATACAGCCTGCTAAAGATGTCAGAGTTAAGTGTGACAGGGAGGGGACCAGAGACAATTAATCGATGCCGACTCATCTTGCTAGCAAAAGCACAGGTCCTGGTTATGCTGTGCTTTGTGACTTCCGATTGTTTAAACCTAGCATTGTTGGTGCCAACATGTAATATGATGTTATCATGACTAGCCTGGGTAATTGTCTGTCTATGGCTATTTGTTAGCACCCTAAGAGCAGCTTCAATGTCAGGTACTCTGGCCCCGGGTAAACAAACTATTTTGGCTGGTGTGTTAAGCTTGATATTGCGGGTTATAGAGTCGCCAATTAATAGAATAGAGGGTTTAATATTATCGGGCGGAGGGGACGACGCAGCATGCTGGACAGGAGAATTAGCAAGCAGCATGAATCTATTCCGAGTCTCAACTGGAGTGGCTTGTTGAGAAACGGGCTGCACAGCAGCGGGCTGTGAACGGTTAATGTTATGGTGACGTGAGACAACTGTAAACCCATCATCCACAGACTGTGGGGCCAGTGTGTGGTCGGGTTGTTGTGCTCGTGCTGCGGGTTAGCATTAACGAGGGCACCAGCTGGATCCCAGCTAGCGTTCTCATTTAATTCACAGTGCACATCAGCTGCTGGGGTACACTGTAAATTATCAGGAAAGCCAGTTACGTTAAGTGTAACAAGACTATCATTTTAGTGGCTGGCGTTTATCATTGTCATCGTTGGGAGACACGGTTATCTAGTAGTTTAATCATATCTAAGAGAGAGTGGATAGTGTTAGTATGACCGGGGGCCCAGGGCCTTAGTGGGAACAGAAGCTGGTAGCGTATGTAGTCGCTCAGCTGCTGTAGTTAGTTACTCCACTTACTGGGCGATGGACATGACCCGAGATGCTGAGGGAGCTGGTGTTGAAGTAGCGTCAGGCAACTTGAAGAAAACTTCATCATCCGAAGGAAATGAGCTTGATTCCATGGATCCACTAAGCGTCGTCATATTGGATAGACCCGTAGCATGTTGATTATCCAGGAGGGAAAGCGAGGGCATTTAGCTGCTAGCAGGCGGCTAGGCTAACGTTTAGCGATAGAACGGTTGTTTCAAGTTTAAGTAGAAAGTCGATGGTAAGACGTCTGCAGATTGAGAGGGAAGAGTTATTGAATAGCGATGTGGGTATTGCAGGCAGAAAAAAGATGAAGATAGCAAAAGGCGAGGAATTGGCAAAGTAACTGGTAGTGAACAGAGCTGAAAAACACTGGTATCACACAGCGTCGCAGCGTGATGACGTCAATGTGTGAACACTGACCCGTCTCGCTGTAGAGAGTGGATCTCAAGGACGATGGGAATCACTTACAGGCCACCAGTTAGGCGGGATCTGAAAGTTTTGTTGCGGAGAAGAGGAACAGAATGTAGGGATGGATAAATCCAGAAGGAGGCGCTAATGCAACATAAAGGATGCCAACTGCCATAAAACACCACCAAAGAAGAAGAAGGCTCGGCGTTGCGGCCGAGCTGCATACGCGACGCGCAGTGGGCGAGCTGCAGAGGGGGTGAGGCTAGTAATTGAGCACATGTGAGATTGCCAGTGATTCTAAAACAGCTACCTTATGCCTTACACCATACATGGGCAAACTACGGCCCGTCTACGGCGCGTAGACCGCGGGCCGCATCCGGCCCGCGGGCGCCACCTGTGTGGCCCGCGATGGAATTGCAAAAAATAAAAAATAAAAAATAACTTACACAGTGCACCTGAACGCAACATGCAATATACCCGCTGAATAAGTGTCCAAATGTTCATGTCATTCTGGCCAATACTCCACTTCTGTTATAGCATTTCAGTCTGGAATATGGAATATCTTTCAATAATCTTTATGACTAAAAGGCTACATTGAATTAGAAATTTAAATAATTAACTCATTGGTTTTGGATTTATTTAGCTTCAAGACTGCATTTTTGTTTGTGTGACCCTCAACACAGGCTTTGATCATCCCGGGCCACTTAATGATACTTATGCTTAAATTAACCCACTCATATTCTGATTTATTTCAAGAAAAACATTTTGGCTAGTGGAAATTCTAATTGGCTGGTAACTTTAAAATCTAGCAGCCATATTGGCAGGTGGTCAAAAAAGTTAATTTCAAGCCCTGAGAGCAGGTGGTGACATAGGAGTGAGTGAGAAAAGGATGAAATATTGGTGGTTAAGACTGAATAATGACATCACAACTGTTAATTTAAAATGAGTTATTCCTCTAAACGTGGCTTCAAATGCACCAAATTTTTCACGCTGCCGCCGTTCGGCCCTCAGCAAAACCTGGTAGCGAGGACATTTTTTGTGGCCCTCTCTATCATCAAAGTTACCCATCCATGGGTTACGGCATGACAATATTTGTTCGGCCCCCGGCAACAATCTGGGTTTCTCATGTGGCCCCCCATGAAAAATAATTGCCCACCCCTGCCTTACACCCAGTCAGGACCTGCTTGTCAACCCACCAGTAATGAGCTGAATATAGTCCATGAATGTGTAAATTATTAATGTGTAAAATTACTCAACTCTCATTGATTCCATCTGTTGTTTGTTCTTTCAGAACCTGCTATGCATCAACACAAATCCAAACTCATAGATAAGTTGCAGTATCTGTTTGAGATGTTTGCTGTTGCTAAAGCAGGAAAGTCAACACTTGTGACCCAGTTCTACACAATGCTTCACCTCACAGTGGGAGCGAGTGGAGAGGTCAATTGTGAACATGAGATCAGACAGATTGAAGAAGCATCCTGGAAACCAGCAAGATCAGAAACAACAATAAGATGTGAAGACATCTTTAAACCCTTACCTGGAAGAGTTAAACAAACCAGAGCAGTGATGACAATGGGAGTGGCTGGCATTGGGAAAACAGTCTTAACACAAAAGTTCACCCTGGACTGGGCTGAAGACAAAGCCAACCGGGATATACAGTTCATATTTCTGTTCACTTTCCGAGAGCTGAATCTGCTGAAAGGGAAAAACTTCAGCTTGGTGACACTTCTTCATCACTTCTTTCCTGCAACCAAAGAAACGGGAATCTGGTTTGACAACTTCCAGGTTGTGTTCATCTTTGACGGTCTGGATGAGTGTCGACCTCCTCTAGACTTCCAGAACGAGATCCTGACTGATGTCACAGAGTCAACCTCAGTGGATGTACTGCTGACAAACCTGATCAGGGGGAAACTGCTTCCCCTTGCTCGCCTCTGGATGACCACACGACCTGGAGCAGCCAATCAGATCCCTCCTGAGTGCATAGACGTGGTGACAGAGGTGAGAGGCTTCACTGAGCCACAGAAGGAAGAGTACTTCAGAAAGAGATTCAGAGATGAAGAGCAGGCAAACATAATCATCTCCCACATCAAGACTTCACGTACCCTCCACATCATGTGCTACACCCCAATCCTTTGCGCGATCACTGCTATGGTTCTGACGTCTGTGTGGAAAACCAATGAGACAGGAAAGATGCCCAAGACCCTGACTGAGATGTACATCCAATTCCTGGTGGTTCAGTCCAAACGGGTGAATGTCAAGTATCATGGGAGAGCTAAGACAGATGCACACTGGACTAAAGAGACCAGCAAGATGATTCTCTCTCTGGCAAAAGTGGCTTTTGAGCAGCTGGAGAAAGGCAACCTGATCTTCTATGAAGCCGACCTGAGAGAGTGTGGCATTGATACCAGAGAAGCATCAGTGTACTCAGGACTGTTCACACAGATCTTTAAAGAGGAGGAGTGTGGGCTGTACCAGGAGATGGTGTACTCTTTTGTCCATCTGAGCATTCAGGAGTTTCTGGCTGCTGTCTACATGTTCCACTGTCACACAAACATGGATGAGAAGGTACTGGAGACATTCATGGGAAAAGGTTTGGTTAGATCTGAAGACAGTGGACAATCCCTCGATGTCTTCCTGCAGACAGCCATGGACAAATCCCTGAAGAGTAAAAATGGCCACCTGGACCTCTTTGTCCGCTTCCTTCATGGTCTCTCACTAGAGTCCAACCAGAAACACTTACGAGGCCTGCTGGGTCAGACAGAGAGCAGACCAGACAGTATCCAGAGAGCCATCAGGAAGCTGAAGAAGATGGCCATCTCCAATACCTCTCCTGACAGAAGCATCAACATATTCCACTGTTTGGTGGAGATGAAAGAGTCAGTACATCAGCAGATCCTACAGTTCCTGGAGTCAGAGAACAGATCAGGGGATGAAGAGGATGAACTCTCCGAGATCCACTGTTCAACTCTGGGCTACATGCTAGAGATGTCAGAGGAGCTTCTGGATGTGTTGGACCTGGAGGCCTACAACATATCAGAGGAGGGACAACTGAGACTGATCCCAGCTGTGAGGAACTGCAGGAAGGCTCGGTTAGTCCTGATGTGAATACCAACATCATTGTAGTGTAGTGTAGAGTAAGATGTATACTAGAATGTCTATAACTTCGATACCAATACTAAGAAAAATATCGATACTCTATACCAGAAGTTTTCAAAGTGGGATGTGGGCCTCCCCAATGGGGCTCCAAGGAGTTTCAGGGGAGACTCAGTGAATGGAAGTGAAAAGATATTACATTAGTTATTATTTGTTATCAAAAGGAGATCACATAGAATAGCCTAAATGTATGTGATTTGGTTAAAGACCACTTTGCCAGAGTCAGAAACTAATAAATGCCATCAGACAGACATTTACAGTATTTATGTGGTCTAGTCTGAAGTGTGTCAAACAGCAATATCAGGCTCTTGGCTCAACTGTTGAGTGTCTATGGGATCAAACAACATAATCATGATCCAATATAGGCATCCAGGAATTGAGTGAGGGGGGCTCCTTATTCCAAGCTTTGTCTGGTGGGAGGCCCACAGTCTCGGACTTTGAAAACCCATGGTCTATACCATTTTCGATACGGGGGGGGGACTTATCAAGAGGCATAAAAAAAGTAAACATTGGACAGACAGACACATGTTTCTCCATAATCTAGGACAGATTAAACTAATTAAAAATGTTGCTCTTATATAGCAGATTACCCCTGCTGTACTCATCAGCCTATCACAACACAGGAGATTACCCCCGCTGTGGCCATCAGCCTATCACAACACAGCATATTTCCTCTGCTCCAGAGCAATCTAGTAAGAGAGTGGCGCTAGCGGAGGTGCAAAATGTGTGACTCAGGAGCCAATGAATAGCCAGGAAGGGAGCTCGAGCTACGTTTGAATGCATAAAATAAAACTGATCATATACAATTTGATTCTTTAAATGTCTGACCCTTTCAAAATACATCACACATGGTCCATTTTGCTGCAACTTGAGAGCGCTGCTTAATCCAGAACCTTACTTCCGGGAACTTTTGTGAGGTAAAAAAAACTGGTCCATTGGAGTGAATGGAGATGTCAAATCTCTTCTGTTATAGGACTCTGCCCTGCTCTAGTCATCAGAACACAGCAGATTAACGCTGCTCTAATCATCAGCCTATCACAACACAGCAGATTACCCCTGCTGTAGTCATCAGCCTATCACACAGCAGATTAACCCTGCTCTAGTCATCAGCCTATGACAACACAAGAGATTAACCCTGCTCTAATCATCAGCCTATACACAACAGTTTAGCCGTGCTGTAGTCATTAGCCTATCACAACACAGCAGATTAGCCCTGCTCTAGTCATCAGCCTATCACAACACAGCAGATTAGCCCTGCTCTAGTCATCAGCCTATCAGAACACAGCAGTTTAATCCTGCTCTAGGCATCAGCCTATAGAGTCTATAGGTGACAAGCCTGTGAGGTCCACTCCAAATTGGTCTATAGACCAATTTGGAGTGGACCTCACAGGGTTATGTCACTGCAGTTGCGCACACATCATGGTACCAGAAAATCTGAACAAACAAGTGAAACCGAAACTAGAGAGATCCCCGGAAACAGGGAAAAAGACGTCTTGTGCCGTATAGACGCTGGACTCTCCCACTAGGAATATGAAGATGTCCGACACTGCAACTTTGGCGATGTAGTTGGATCCTAGACCAATCCTGACAGTGAGTACGTGACATAGGTACAATTTAATTTCATATTCAATAAACTGTAATCGCATACGCCTAATTAATTGGTATGAGTTATCACATAAATACACGTCATATGGACGCAATATGCAAACACCATTAATCTACATACAGACAGTTTATCTGTTGTTTCTGCATCATTAGTTATGAGCAGATCTCACAATTTCACCTACTACATGTCAGTGACCTTGCTACAGGAACACACGCACATGCACACACGCACACACACACACACACACACACCTCTATCTCCCATCTTAGCTGTCCATCGTGTTCGATGATGACGCTTGCTCTGAAGGGGAGGGGGGGGGGGGGGGGGGGGGTCAGCGGGTTCTCGTGGCCGTTGAGTCTGATCCTTGAGCCGCACACCCGTCTGCAGATGGAGCAAGGGAACCCGGATGTCAGGGGGGTACCAGCCACCCGCTGGTGTCGCTGAATGCGTCTCTCGGATCGTCTGTCTTGGTTGGTTTGGTGTATTTGTGAGACTGCAGTGGCACAGGTAACCTGCCAGGCTGATCTGTCGAGTGCCAGAGTTTCAAGCTGCATAGTGTTGATTAGAGGTCGACTGATTAATCGGCCGGCCGATTAATTGGGGCCGATTATTGGCATTTTTAATTAATCGGCATCGGCCTGCTAATTTTTTTTTTTGGCAGGCCAGGCCAGGCCAGGCCACCGGGCATTTGCCCGACGTGCCCGATTATGCAGTCCGCCACTGAATGTGAGTCTTCTCATGCACCCATTAGCCTACTGTAACGTTACGTTTCCTCAGTCACCACCATCTTCTGCAAACACACTTCTCCCATCAAATGACAGCAAATCTAAACAGTTACATTATTATTATTATTATTATTGTTAATGTATAGAACAGTGCATGAATGAGTTCTCTGACATACTGCTCTCTCGCTATAGCCTACCAGTCACTACTGAAATCTATACCGCATAACCCAATGTATTTTTCTATTTAATAAAAAGAATAATCAAAAACATGTTACTGTACTGGCTAAGATAACATCTTATATTAGATGTAGGCCTACAGTATAATGTTATATTCGATTTTCAATGTGCATAAATGGATAATGGAAATCTAGGCTACTAGATTTCTTAAAAAAAAAATACCAACAGAAGAATTTTGCACTGTTTTTGGGGGCGCTACCCACACGTTTAGCTGTGTGTTTCTCATTCCACGAATGCACAATCCTTACAAGTTGTACCCCGTTGTAAAGGTGACTAATCAGGCTTTCCAACTATATAAAATACAATACCAATTGGTATTATTAAAGGGGAGAAATAATCGAGCAAAATAACGTTTCCAAACTTTTTTTGAGGAGTTTATTTTAATCGTATTTTATCGAATGAAAAAAATAATAATAATCGGCATTATATATCGGCCATCGGCCGCCCTGCTCTCTAAAGATCGGCATCGGCATCGGCCATTGAAAAAGCAATATCGGTCGACCTCTAGTGTTGATGTTTGCTCGCTTTAGGAGGTCCCTGGTGTAGTCCTTAAAGCGCAGCTTTTGCCCTCCAGCAGAGCACTTTGCGTCACTCAGTTGGCCGTAGAGGACTTGGCGGGGCAGACGGTGGTCAGGCATATGAATAGTGTGTCCAATTCAGCGAAGATGTTTTTTGGCCACAGCTGCTTCCATGCAGATTGAACCGGTGTTCTTGAGGATGTCTGTATGGGGAACTCGATCTTCCCAGGACAAGCCGAGGATCTTCTGTAGGCAGCGGATGTGGAAGGCCTCCAGGTTAGTGATGTGCCGGCTGTATGGGGTCCATGACTCTGCCCCATAGAGGAGAGTGGAGAGACATACTGCGTTGTAAACTGCAATCTTGGTGCTGACCTTCAGGTTACGGTTTTCGAAAACTCTGCTGCGTAGGCATCCAAAGGATGATGAGGCTTTATTGATACGGGTGTGCAGTTCAGTGTCAAGGGAGCAGCATGAGGACAAAGTGGAGCCAAGGTAGGTGAAGTGATCCACTGTGTTAAGTGGAATGCCATTTATATGAAAACTGGGGGGTGTGGAGGTTGGGGTAGTGAGTTGGGACATGACCTCGGTTTTTTTAATGTTGACCTGAAGACCAAAGGATTGATACAGACTGGATATGGTGTTGAGGGCGTGCTGCATAGAGTCTGGGCTGTGAGCTAAGACAGCGCAGTCATCAGCGTACTGAAGCTCACAGATTTGGCAGGTCTTTGTCTTTGTGTGGGCCTGGAGCCGACGGATGTTGAAGAGGCTTCCATCAAGGCGGTACTCCACCTGGACACCGTCTTCATGTCCCATGCCATGGTGGAAGAGGCACGTGATAGCAGAGAGGAGGATGTTAAAGAGCACCGGAGCCAATACACAGCCCTGCTTCACCCCAACGTTCACCTCGAAGAGCTCCGACTGGAGTTCCCCTGTGAGCACTCTGGCTTGCATCTTGTCATGCAACTGCTGGAGGATGCTGAGAAATTGGGTGGCACCCCAAGTTTGGAGAGGTGTTTCCAGAGCAACTCACGGTTGATAGTGTCAAAGGCTTTGCTGAGGTCGATGAAGGCTATGTAGAGGTCCTTGTGATGTTCTCTGCTCTTCTCCAGTAGCTGCCTTAAGACAAAGACCATGTCTGTGGTGGATCTAGTCTTCCGGAAGCCACACTGAGTTTCCGGAAGCACAGCTTCCGAGATGTGCTCAACCAGCCTGCTGAGCATGATCTTCGCCAGAACTTTCCCTGCAATGGAGAGGAGAGAGATTCCCCGGCTGTTCCCACAGGTTGCTCTGTCCCCTTTCTGTTTGTAGATGACCACGATGTTGGCATCCTTCCAGTCCTGTGGGAGGATCCCATTGTCCCAGATGTTTTGGATCAGGAGGTGCAGGCGGCGCGTGAGGAGATACCCTCCGTGTTTAAAAACCTCTGCAGGGATGCCATCGGGTCCAGCGCTTTTGTTGTTCTTTAGGCCCGCAATGGCTTGCCGGGTTTCTGAGAAAGATGGTGGGGAGTCGAGGTTCATGATTGGTGGCAGATCTGGGAGATTATCCAGAATATGTAGGTCGACAGGGTTGGTGTGGTTGAGAAGACTCTCAAAATGGTTTGCCCAGTGGGCAAGGATCGCATGGCGGTCCTTAAAGAGCGTAGAGCCGTCAGCTGATCGGACTGGGGCAATCGCCCGCTTCCTGGGGCCGTACAATGCTTTGATGGCATCGTAGAAGCCCTGAGTGTTATTACAGTCTGCCAGGTTTTGGATCTCATGCGCCTTCTGCACCCACCAGGTGTCCTCCATGATTCGGAGGGCTCGCTGGGTTGCTGTTCTTGCTGCAGTAAAGGTGGCTTTCAGGGTGAGGGATGTAGGGCAGGACAGGAGAGCTTTGTGGGCCTCATGCTTCGTTTTTAGAAGTGACTGTATCGTAGTTGAGTTACAGTCAAACCAGTCCTGGTGACGCTTCCTTGACTGGCCGAGCGCGTCCGAGGCTGCGCTATGAATAGCCTGGCGCAGAGCTGGCCAGTCAGCTGATTCCTCCAGGATCTTGTCGAGGTTTTCAGCAAGGAGCCCTCGAAGATTGTCTTTGGTGGTGGGGCTGTTCAGTGCTGCACAGTTGAGTATTCTGTTAGGAGCTGTCCTCAGGCCACGGGGTTGAATGCTCATGAGGAGTTTGGATCTGACCATGAGGTGGTCAGTCCAACACTCAGCTCCGCGCATGACACGGGTTGTGAGGACATCCTGTCTGTCTTTTTGACGGACAATCACGTAGTCCAGGAGATACCAGTGTTTTGAGCGGGGTTGCTGCCAGGTGGTCTTAAGCCTGTTCTTGAGCTGGAAGATGGTGTTAGTGATGACCAGCTGATGTTCTGCACAGAGGGAGAGAAGCCAAAGCCCATTGTTGTTCATTTTCCCCACTCCGTGCTGGCCAATGACTTTACTCCATACCAGGTGCGCCGTACCCACTCTAGCATTGAAATCTCCCATGACTATGAGCTTGTCCGTAGCCGGGGTTTTCTGTAGGATGGCGTCGAGAGCTCTGTAGAAATCCTCTTTGATGTTGTGTTCGGCATCAAGAGTTTGTGCATAACAACTGATGAGTGTGGCGAAACGTTCCTTTGCCAGGGGAACGCACCATGTCATCAGTCTTTCGCTGATGCCGATGGGGGATTCCGGGATGCGCTGAAGCAGTTGGGACTTCACAGTAAAGCCAACTCCATGGTTGCGGCGAGTGCCTTCAGGGACCCCCTTCCAGAAGAAAGTGTACCCTGCACCAACCTCTGTCAGGGAGTCCTCTCCATGTAGTCTGGTCTCGCTGAGAGCTGCAATGTCGATGTTATATCTTGCGAGCTCCATGGCCACAAGTGCTGTCCTGCAGTCGGGCCTATCAGGAGTTTCAGCCAGGTCCAACAGTGTGCGGATGTTCCACGAAGCAATGCATAGGGTTTTTCTTTTTCTTATTTTGATTTTTCGACCGCAAAGGGGGATGCTCCGACGATTGCGGTTTACTGTCCGGAGTATGGGGAGCAGACAATTTTTAGACCACCTTTTCTAGGTCCTTCCCCATCCCAGGGGTGAGCAGTGTGGGGCTGCTCAGTCACAATGGAAGCTCCCGAGGAGATGCGCTGCTCCATCCCGTAGTCTCGACGACCATCACTCCATTGCCGCCTGTGTGCATGGTTTGACTAGGCACTCCCAGCCACATCCTTGGCCTGTGCCCACTGTCGTTCCACATCGCCACAGGACTTTGGGGGGGGGGGGGGGGTGGAGCAAGAAGCTTGCGCCCTGCTCTGCCGTTGAGGTCTTCTGGGATCACTCTTGGTCTGGCCTCTACCCTTCGACCTGTTCGGCTTGGGTGACCCTGCCAGGAGTACGATACTCCGGCCGACATAGCTCTAGGGGTCATGGAGACGCGCAAAGTGCCTCACCACGGTAAGGTGGTGATCCCATCGAGACACACACACACACACACACACACACACACACACACACAATCTAGAATGTGCAGTTCCAACTCTAGCCCTCCCCTCTGCCTCTGCTCTCCTCTCTATAAAGTACATGACAATTGTGAGATCTTGACTGCATTCTATAAACTCTGTATAACATACCGTGCATACATACATTGAGATTAATCCAGTCCTTCAGCAATGCAGTTTGCCGAAGTATATGTTATGGCTTACAACTTTTTGATTCAACTTTCCTGACTCCATGGCTTGATTCAAATAATTGGTCGTTTTCATATTGGCTGAAAATGCTATTGTTTATAAAGCGGATGAGGAGTGGTAAATTTCCATTCCACAACAACTTAATTTGCCATTATTTACCTTATAAGATAAAAGGAAGGATCCTGCCGACAACGCCAACCACTCATTATGACAATCACAATTGTCATGTACTTTATAGAGAGGAGAGCAGAGGCAGAGGGGAGGGCTAGAGTTGGAACTGCACAATCTAGATTGTGTGTGTGTGTGTGTGTGTGTGTGTGTGTGTGTGTGTGTGTGTGTGTGTGTGCGTGCGTGCGTGCGCGTGCGTGTGTTCCTGTAGCAAGGTCACTGACATGTAGTGGGTGAAATGGTGAGATCTCATAACTAATGACACAGAAACAACAGATAAACTGTCTGTATGTAGATTAATGGTGTCTGTATATTGCGTCTGTCCATATGACATGCATTTATGTGATAACTCATACCAATTAATTAGGTGTATGCGACTACAGTTTATTGAATATGAAATGAAATTGTATCTATGTCAGTACGGGTCAGGAAACCTCACACCATCTAAAGAGTTAGCTTATTTGTGTAATATAACCTGTCTGTTGCTGGCAAACCTTTGAAATATGTGGAGAAGGCATCCAGGTATTCCATATTTCTATGACAGCTGAATCGCTAGCTGTCACCAGTTTGGCTCCACCCACAAAATACATAATCACTGTTTGCAAACATATAAGCGGTCTATAACAACACAGCACATTACCCCTGCTCTAGTCATCAGCCTATCACAAGACATCAGATTACCCCTGCTCTTGTCAACAGCCTATCACACTTTTAGCTTGTTAAAGTAACACCAATGATGGGGAGGAAACATTCTGTAGTATGTTTGATTTTTCATTAAGAGAAAGCATTGTGCTATCAATACTGTTGCAGATGAGTATTGTACCCGTTTCAAATGTTTAGTATTGATACTTATCGATATTGACAACCTTACTTTATATCTGACACCATCAGAATTGAAGTAAAGATCTATAGTTCCTCAAACATACAGAATATTAACTGGTGTTCTACATAGCAGTGGTACAACGTGTTGGGTTTAACATGTTACAAAGTAATGTGTCACTGTAATCAGATTACTTTTTCCTGTAACAGTCTAGTTAGTCTAGTTCAACTCTTTATTGCTGTAATAATATCTATGAAAGAGCCCCCTTGTCTTCTCCTGCCTTCATAGTCAGGTTCATTATGTTTTGATTTAAACTTTTGTGGGATTTTTTTGGAGATTAGCAAAACTATACATTTTTGGAAAGGTTATTTTATAAGAAATCAGAAAATCAATGTTTCCATTTGCCCAAATGTCTCTGTGGTGGCCATATCGGAATTTACAAAAGGGCCACCATAAAATGGACGTTTTGTAATATCTTGGCTTGTAAATAAGATGGAACATTGATTTTAACTGCTAAACCTACATTTTCAGGGTCAAGGAATCCAATGGTGGTAGTTACAAATGTACAACACTTTACAAGATTAACCTTAGATGCATGAGTTGGTCAAAAATGACCCGGTGTGGTTGTTTTCTTGCAATAAAGTCTAGACGCTACATATCTTTGTAATGAAAAGTTATCATTTCATATTCCAGTTGTTCCTTAAAAAAACATGTTTTTTTATGCTACTTATTCAAAATTGTAACTTACCTTTGATACTTTTTAAGAAACTGTAGTTTTTGTATTACTACACAAAGCTTCCATAAGTGGGGCCAAAATTACTGAAGGTGACAAGCTGCACAATGTAATCATGCATGCCTACATGGAGAGGTCAGCCTCTGGGCCCCTGTGAAGAAAGAGAACAAGATGTTCCTGTCTGGGAACAAGAAGATTACAGTGAAACTCAGAGACAATACTGTGGATCTGAAGGAGACCAAGGACCTGTTTGCAAGGCTGATGGTACTTGCCAGGTCAAACCGAGACATCAACCAGAAAGAGGCCATAGGAAACTATGAATTCACTCTGACACCAAGGGCACTGTTCGCTCCTGATGGAACAATTCTACCATGCCATGACAAGTTCAAGTTAATCCATCTACTTGAAAAGCTGACGAGAAGACATGCCCCATGAAGACCATCAGCCGCCTCAAGCTGGAAGGGCTACCCACCAAGATGCAACAGATAAAGGATTCACAGATCAGCCAAGTCGGAAGATAGCACTGGTGGCATGGTGCTTGTGCAGAAGCTGAGCAAAAAACCAGCGACTGTAGTGACAGTCAGGGATCTGAGTGGCTGCTTCAATAACAGACTGATGCAACTAACACAAGATTATGATGAAATCATCCTCGTGTTCGACACATACAGGGCAGATTCTCTGAAGAGTGAAACCAGAGATAAACGAAGACAAAGAAAAGCTTTGATTCAGTATCAAGTCAGAGATGACACCAACATCAAACACATCCCAATGAGCAGGTTCCTCTCCCATGACAAGACGAAGGCTGATCTGACTGACTATCTTGCTGCCAAAACTCTAGAGTACAACAGGGGATCCTCCAAGCTGATCATCACGTCTGCTTCTGGGCACACTAGGAGCAACAAAGACCTACTCTTTGAAGAAAATAACCACGAAGAAGCAGACACACTGCTGATCCACCAGGGTGTGCTGGCTTCACAGCGAAACCCACCTGATGCACAGTTGGTGTTCTTCTCGCCAGATACAGATGTTTTAGTGCTAGTCACAGCAAACTATGACTTCTTGCTGAAGAACACGTCCATTTCTATGGCCTCTGGTGTTGTGCAGGTTGAACCACTGTGGCGAGTTCTAGATAAATAAAAAGCAAAGGCTTTGCCAGCCTTCCATGCATTCACTGGGGCCGACAACACAGGGAGGTTCTCCCGTATAGGCAAGGCAACCTGGCTGCAGGTCTACCTCAAAGCAGATGAAGATGTTATCAATGCTCTGCAGATGCTTTTAAATGAAGCAGAAGTGATGTAAGGAATGCTGTCAACACTGGAATCCTTTGTATGTACAGCTTACTCACCAAAGGGTATCACCATCAAGACAATCCCTCAACTGCGATGGCATCTCTTCTGCAAACATAGGGCAGAAAGTGACAAGCTCCCTCCAACACTTGGAGCTCTGAAGCAGCACATTTTGAGAGTCCATGTCCAAACAAGGGTATGGGCACAGGCAGCCATTGCTCTGCAGGATCCGCAGCTGCCTGGATCCCCTGCAAAACGGGTACTTCAAACACATGGATGGCATGCTGAAACCAATGACCACAGAGGTCCTCCCAGCTCCAAAGACCATCCTTGAGATGGTCCAATGCAAGTGTAAATCTGACTGTTCTTCTGGCAGATGTTCCTGCAGAGCTAAGGACTTAGCCTGTACTAACATGTGTCAGTGCAGCAGCCAGTGCCAGAACGATGACTATTACCAAGCCGTGATGCCCGAAAGCGATGATGATGATGTATAGAGACTGTCTAATGAAAAATGTTGCTTAAATCATCATACTGTGGTCTAAATGTGCATGTCATGATATTTAAGATGGTTACAGAAACATCCAAAGTTCACATTTGATCAATTTTAAACTCAGTTAAAAAAATATGTTAACTCCTCTGAGTATCTGACCGACTGCCAGTGGTGTGCAGTTTTTTTACCCATATGGTGGACTATGTATTTCAATGGGATGATATAAATTTTTTTTTTTTGAGGAACATGGAATATGAAATGATTCAACACAAAGATATTGCAAGAAAACAACCAGACGGGGTCATTTTTGACCAACTCATGCATCTAAGGTTAATCTTGTAAAGTGTTGTAGATTTGTAACTACCACCATTGGATAGTTGAAGGTTTAGCAGTTAAAATCAATGTTCCATCTTATTTACAAGCCAAGATATTCCAAAACGTCCATTTTATGGTGGCCCTTTTGTAAATTCCAATATGGCCACCACAGAGACATCTGAGCAAATGGAAACATTGATTTTCTGATTTCTTATAAAATAACCTTTCCAAAAATGTATAGTTTTGCTAATCTCCCAAAAAATCCCACAAAATTACATAGCGAACCTGACTATCAGCTCATATCAGAAATATCAGACTTACAGAGAGCGACATGAACAAACAGGGAAATATGACTTGGAGAGTTGTAATTTAATGTGGTAGGCTGTAAACCATAAAATTAACTAAACCCAAACAAAATCTGTATCTAATGTGTCAGGCGGAATTTGAACTGAACTGCCTCAATTATTGGAGTTATCATCATTAGTAGTATTAGTAGTAGTAGTAGTAGTAGTAATAGTAGTAGTAGTAGTAGTAGTTGTTCTAAATGCTTTATAAGTTTTGCTTGCGTAGTCTCAGCTCTGTTTTGATATTTTACATTAGGCTAAATCTGTAAACAGAGTTTCCAACTTTGAACTCTCAGACACCTCAGCTCTCAAGTCCTGGTCTCAGCTCTGAAGTCCATCTCCTCCTTTATCCTTTATTCAGATTGAGGGGCTGCAACTTGTCAGAGACTGACTGTGAAATCCTGGCCTCAGCTCTGAAGTCCAACCCCTCCCATCTGACAGAGCTGGACCTGAGTCGCAGCAACCTGATTCTGGAGCGGAGTTGGGCTTCAAAATGGAAGCTCCATTCAGGAGTGAAGCTTCTCTCTGCTGGACTGGAGAGTCCACATTGCAGACTGGAGACTCTCAGGTCAGACATCATATTTAACCCTTGTACCCCAATTACGAATAATCCTCAATTTACTGTTAGTCCATCTGATGGACCTTAAGAGTAATACTGTACTAATTTATAAATATTAATTTGAATTTTTGAATTTTTGATTGTTTATAATTCATTGGTAACTTCATCTCTAATACCTCATACCAACATTTCATACCTATTCGAATTTTAACCCCTCAGATGCCAGTGTACAGTAAGTGCAGTAAAGAAAAATGTACAGTAAAAAAAAAAAAAATGATTTTTTTCCCCCCTTTCCATAAAGACAAACTGGATTTGGGTCTGATATTATGGGCAGGTTGGGGTGTTTTACAAAAGTCACCACTGCAAGATGCCTAGTGTCAAAGATTGGCAGGAATGATGTCACAATACCTATGACATCACTAGCCTATGACATCATAAGTGATGTCATGAGATGATTTTGTTCAATAATATGTCACTGATGACATTACTGATGATTTCACAGACATTGTGACATCATCAGTGGGTTTTTGTATTTTTTGTGATTTTTTGTAAAAATAAAATTTTTCATATTTTGAGCCAAAAATCCAAAAAGCGCATGTTTTGGACTCCCAGACATTTCCCCCAAAACACACAAATGAGCTTTAGTCCAGCATCCATCCTGGTCTAAAGGCTTCAAATCAGTAGTGTGGACTGTCAAATTCAGTTTTCTAATATTTTCCCATCTTTGGCATAGGAATCAGTTTTTTTTACATTTCATGTAAACTGTATGGAATTGATTGCTATGCCAAAACTGGGGGAATATGGGGAGATAGCCAAACACAGTAGAAACTACAATTTTAACCACTTGAGTCAAGATGAGATGTGTAACATCAAGGAAATAATGATTTTTTGAAAAATGGGCTGGGAGTCAAAAACATTTTTTTGTTTTTGTGCAAAATTAACATTGAAACCAATGGGACAACTATGCAATGGACTTTGAGACCATGTAACTCCCCCAAATTTTCTACCAACTCCAAGGTTAGATATTAAGGTCAAATTTCAAGGTATTTGGTCCAGGATGCCCGCTGAAACAAATGAAATAAATTAATTTTGTAAAAATTTGCTGGGAGTACCAATAGAGTGTTTTCAATGGAAGTCAATGGGTCCATCAGATGGACTAACAGTAAATTGAGTTGTACTTATGAGACAAGGTCTTAGGATGGTAGAAAGATGATAGATATGATTGCTTTTTGTCAAATACCCCCAAAAAAATACCTAGCCTTAATTTCAGACCATTTACTCAAAAAATGTCGAAACGGCCCATACGCGAATGCAGGAAATATCCATCAGATGGACTAGTGGGGTACAAGGGTATAATGTGCTGATGAGATTTCAATATTGTACTTTGAGGACATCTGAAGTTGTTCCATCTGAAATCAGACAGGGATGTGGTTTTAGAGGCTTAGATCTCAGATGTTCATCATGTTGTTTTCACCAGAAGTAGAGTAATGATAAATCCCACTCAAGTACAAATAGTGTTATAGTGTTACTTTAGTGAAGATTAGTACAAGTACAAGTACAATTACCAGTCCAGGAACTTACTCGAGTAAAAAAAAAGTAGCCTATTTAAAAGTACTCAAGTAAAAGTGCATTTGTGTTACTTTACAAATGTTTTATTTATTTATTTATTTGCGGGACAATGCACATTAATGAACATAATCCTTTATATAAAAGGGAGCAAGTGGGCAATGTTTGTTTCTATTTTTGTCCCACTGATGATGTCACAATGTCTATGACATCAGTGATGTCATCAGTAACATCATTATTGGCCAAATCATCTTATGACATCAGTGATGTTGTCATAGGCATTGTGACATCATCAGTGATGTCATATGCATTGTGACATCATCAGTGACAGTGATGTCACCAGTAATGCGAAGTTGAGCAATTGTGCACTGTGCATGCTGTCATAACCCGGCTCTGGGTTATGGCAAAAGAAGGTAACAGGACGCAAAGTGCCGAAAATATAAGGTATTTATTATAATAATGTAAATCAATGAATCAGATCAGATCAGATAAACTTTATTGTCCCCGAGGGCAAATTTGTCTTGGGCTACAAAGTGCATTACAGCATGTCGATCGGCAGTAACATGTACCAACAACAACAACAACAACAACAACATGACAGCAAGACAACAGTAGCATTAGAACAAAACATTGCACAGAACCCGGGTTGAACAGGCGGTGCCTGTTTAGGCAAGAAAAATTGCACCCCCCATATTACACTGACCCTTCTTGCACTATCATGTAAAAATAAGATGATAAAATAATAAGATAAATAAAAGCATATAACCATAAAAATCACAAAATCATAGAAGCATAAAACCATGGCGAGATAAAAACAAGGAGAAACCACAAGAACTAAAAGAAAAGAACAAGCGCACTTACCTACTGCCTCCTCCCATCAGTGCAGGTGTTACACCCGTGAGGAAGGGGCTCGCTGTCTATTCAGCAGTGCGATAGAAGTAGGAAGGAAGGATAGGCTATTCATATATAGATCATTGCTTTTGCAGCGGCTGGCTCTAAACCGTCTGCCTGAGGGGAGCATCTCGTACTCCGAGTAGAGGATGTGGCTTGGGTCAGTCAGAACTCTATTTGCCAGGTTAATGACTTTGTTTTCGAAGATGGACTGAAGTGTCGGGTAGTCCTTTCTATCGATCACCTTCATGGCAGTTTTTACCATCCTCATCACTCTCGATTTGAGCTGTACAGTGAGAGTCCCAAACCATGCGGCCATGCCATATCTGATTAAGCTTTCTAGAATGGCGTTATAGAAAGTGGACATGATGCTGGAGCTCGCGCCGAACAGTCTAAGTCTGCGCAGAAAGTGGAGACGTTGAGCCAGCTTCGCGCACAAGTAGTCGACATGCACGTTCCATTTGAGCATGTTGTCTATCTGTATCCCCAGATACTTATATGAGCTGACCTGCTCAATTTCACTGTCACCAATTACCACTGGGTCGTGAGCTCTCACCGCCCTGGGATCAAAGATCATTTCTTTAGTTTTCTTTGTGTTTAAGATAAGGTGGTTGCTCGAGCACCATGTTTCGAATTTAGATATCTCCCTATGGTACACCAGAGGGCATTCATCGCCACGCAGCAAACTGATGATGGCGGTGCCATCAGAGAATTTGATTACCAAGTTGCTTGGGTGGCTGCTTCTACAGTCGTTAGTGTACGCTGTAAAGAGGAAAGGTGAGCTCACACTGCCTTGCGGCACACCAGTGCTGCAGGATTTGGTGCAGGAGAGAGCAGAGTTAACCTTAACCTGTTGAGACCTTTGAGTTAAGAGAGAATAAAACCAGTTTATAATAAAAGGGTTTACATTCATTTCATTAAGTTTCTGGATGAGCAGGAGAGGTTGCAGTGTGTCAAAAGCTGAACTAAAATCGGCAAATAAAATACGAACATAAGCCTTAGGGTCTTCTAAGTGCTTGCTGATTAAGTGTGACACACTGACCACAGCATCTTCAGTGCTGCGCCCCTCCCTATAAGCATATTGTAAGGCAGGGGTGCCCAATACGTCGATCGCGATCGACCGGTCGATCGCGAAGGTAGTGTGGTCGATCGCATGGCATTGAGGGGGGACATTTTTTTTTTTTATTATTATTTTTACTGTTTTTCCACTGTTTCCACTGTTTTTCCACTGTTTTTCCACTGTTTCCACTGTTTTTCCACTGTTTTTCCACTGTTCCACTGTTTTCCACTGTATACTCAGTGTATATATATATAAATAAATATGTTTGGTAGATCACTTTGGCCCAATCCCAATTCCTATCTTAACCCTTAATCTTAACCCTCAGTCTCAAAAATGTGCACTCCCGCGAAGTGCTAGTGCTGTCCCGATTCTCACTTTGTTAAGTTAAGGGTCGAGTTTGAGGGCTCTACGGCACTCAGTTTTGAGATTTTCCATGACCACACTTGGTGGTGAGTGCGATCCCAGAATCCCTTGCGTGTCATCAGCTAGATCCATTCAGATGGAAGATGGCGGCAAACGGAGGAAAAAAGCAGCCCGACAAAGTTAAGTATTTCCTTGTTAATAGCGATGTAAAAATTACGATAACCATTGTATTAGCTTAGTTTAATGTCATTTTATGGATTTCCGTTTTGGAATCCTAACAACAATGTTGCTGCTAACGAGTGGGTGCTAGAATGACCGTGCTTTCCGACGTGAGGGCTGGCTTGACTGCAGTTAAACACTGCAGTCAAGCCAGCCCTCACGTCGGAAAGCACGGTCATTCTAGCCCCACTTGTTTTGTGGTGCGTTGCATTACACGTAGGCTGTATCTTGATAAAAACAACTCAACAACGACATTACCACCGAGAATTATGGCATTTCGTAAACAACGTTAACAATGTTATAATATAATAATAATAATATGGCTTGACCAGCACGGCTACTGACTATCGATAGTTAGCAACAACAATTGTTGTTAGGATTCCAAAACGGAAATCCATAAAATGACATTAAACTAAGCTAATACAATGGTTATCGTAATTTCTACATCTATATTATCAAGGAAATATTTGTATGGATGCTTTTTTCCTCTCCTTTTGAATTGACAGACTGGACGGAGCTTGGCATACTGCTGCCCCCCACAGTCTGAAGACGTATCTGCCTTTAAGGGCTGTCCCATTTTAAAGTCGCAAGATAGCCCTTAACACTTAGTTTTGAGGGCTACTAAGATTGAGGGTTGAGCTTGAGGGTTAAGATTGAGGGTTAAAAAAAGAATTGGGATTGGGCCTTTGACTTGGACATTTTAAAAGTAGCTCCCAAGCTGAAAAAGTGTGGGCACCCCTGTTGTAAGGAGTCCAGACAGTCGGCAACTTCAGACTTTAGTAAGTTAACTTAACTATGACCCGCTCAAAACACTTCATAACACCACAGGTTAAAGCGATCGGTCTGAAATCCTTGTTTTCTGTCGGACATGACACTTTTGGAACTGGAATAATAATTGACTTTTTCCAAAGTACAGGAACAGTGTGGCTATCCAGAGATTTTTGGAAGATTGGGCACCAAGCCTCCGCCAGCTCCGAGGAGCATTTCTTTAACAAAATGGCAGGCAGGCCATCCGGCCCCGTAGATTTCTTATTACAGACCTTGCTGAAGATGCTCTGTACTTGGAAAGGGTCAATTATTAGACGCTCAGCTTCATCACAGGAGGGAATACAATCAAGATTAAAATCAACAGCAGCAGCCTTCAGGGAAGGATCAGTATCAAATCTGAGAAATAAATCATTCAGATCATTTGCACTGTCCAGTTCATTTACTGAGACTATTTGCTTCCTGATGGGGTTCATGTTTGTTATTTTCTTCATGCAGTCCCAGATCCTTTTGCTGTCCATGCTACCAACACTCTCCTCCAATGCTGCACGTTGCCTCCCTCTGGCCGTTCGCAGCAACTGGTCCAGCTCTTTTTGGGCTGCTGCCATGCCCCCCCTGTCCTTATTTTTAAATGCCAGTTTCTTTTTGTTAATGCAGGTTTTAACCTCCTTAGTAATATATGGTTTATTGTTAGGGAAGTGGAGGACATCCTTTTTTGGGACAACATTTTCAACACAAAAGTTAACTCATTCACCGCCAAAGACGTCTTTGACGTGTTATCAGAAATAGCCCTCCCCGCCAATGACGTGTTTGACGTGTTTTTGTTTTTATTAGTACAGCGCGTAGTTCAAAGACTTCCCCAGCCTGTGACATGTTATCAGGTCCCTAGCCTCAAAGACAAAGCCGACAACACGTTATCAAACACATACCGCAGCTGTTGTTTTGAAATGGAAGAGGAGGAGAAAACGGAGAAACGCTGCTTGTTGCATAGAGGAGAAACGCCATTAAAAAACACTCCTCGGCGCGCTGCGCTGGTCGCCTCTGCTGCAGGGCGAACCTGGATTGAGTTGTTCACGGTAGTCAAACCAACATGATCGATCCGGTTCCAGCGCCTGGTCCCAAAGCCAAGCCGACCCCGTTCCTGTGTCGCAGCATTCGTCCCAGCCCGAACGAGATGAGGAAAACAAGGCAGAGGCAGAGGAGGCTAGACGCTGATCTCAGACCAGTTGGAGTTCCCCTCCTATGCTAATTTGCGGGGCGATCAGTAGTCTTCCCTGGGAAGAGGTGCGATCCAGCAGCAGCTGTGGACAGAACTCTCTCTGTGTGTGTGTGTGTGTGTGTGTGTGTGTGTGTGTGTGTGTGTGTGTGTGTGTCTGTCTGTCTGTCTGTCTGTCTGTCTGTCTGTCTGTCTGTGTGTCTGTCTGCACACTCACTCACACTGAGTAAACTGTATTGTTGAATGTAAAAAAAGCACTTCATGTATATATATATATATATATATATATATATATTTTTTTTTTTGTCATCTGTGTCATAACGAATAATATTTACATGTCTGATGTCAATACAGTTCAAAATAAAAGAATTGAGAGCGAGTTCTGCCTGAGATTGTGTCTTTTACAAAAATTGCCTTTTCTCCTGTTTGTCTTCTCAGAGAGACCTTTTTGGTGAAAACAGGGTGTATATAAATGGCTATAAGTAGAGTACAGAACATGCTAAAAGCTCACTTTTTTTCCCCTGGTGAACCCAGAGACGTACATCTTCATTTTGAGGTATTGCAAATCACTTTGGTGCTAATAGATAATTTACTGTGGGTCTTGAAAGATGACCAACAATTATGAAAATCTTTGGCCTGTGCTAAATATTGGCAGTCCTAAACTGGCCATGAATGAGTTAATGTAGTCCGTGATTGTGTCAGTTGCTTCATTTAGGTCCAGGTTTTGGAATAAACTCCAATCAGTGCTGAGAAAACAGCCTCTTAAAGTCTCCACACTGTCCTCAGACCACTGCAACACGGTCTTGTGCTGTGGTTTTTCAGATTTTAGCGCAGTTTTATATGTGGGCAACAGGTGAACAGTGGAGTGATCCGAGTTCGAGAGGGGGGGAGGGCCTTGGCTCTGTAGGCATTTTTAATGTTGCCAAAACATTTGTCCAGGATTTTATCATTTCTTGTGCCGCATTTAACAAACTGGTGGAAGCCAGGTAGCGCTGGCTCCAGTCTGCAGTGATTTAAATCACCTAATACAAAGGCGGGGGCTCCAGGAGTGCGGAGTAATTGGGTGTGGACACAATCCGCTATTTTATTCGCGGCTCTAGCGGCGTTTCCACTGGGTGGAACATAGGCTACACAAATTACAATGTTGCCAAACTCCCTGGGGAGATAAAACGGTCTCATAGAAAGACAGAGCAATTATATATCAGGGTCACAGTAGGTTTCTCTGATCGTGTACTGTTTGCACCAGCTGTTACTCACGTACACACATATACATCCTCCTCTGCTCTTCCCAGAACTGGCCGTTCTGTCGGCTCGAATCAGGGAAAAGCCCTCCAGCTCCACCAGAGAGTCCGGTGTGTCCGGGCGCAGCCGTGACTCCGTGAACACCATCATACATGACTCCCTGTACTCGTAGCAGGATCTCCTGTTGAGTCGGAGTTCGTCCATCTTGCTGCGTAGAGACCTCACATTGCTTAGGATGATGGATGGGAGTGGCAGCCTGCTTCCTCTGCGTCGGAGCCGTTGTCTGACCCCTCCTCTCCTGCCTCTCCTTCTCCGGCGCGTTTCACGAGCCGGCTCCCCCCTCACTTCCGCCGGGAGGCCTTCTGGCGGGGTGTCGCCTCTATGCCGAAGGACGAGCAGGGCATCTCTGGAGTAGGCACGATGTAGAGCCGAACTCGTTGGGAGTGTATCGGGCCCACTCTTGCATAGTAGTTCACCGACCACCAGAAAAAGTATAAACAAAGTCACAAGTGCCGCCATATCGCCGCGTCCTTGGGCCCCGGCGCTAGCCAGCTAGCTAGCTTAAGGCCGAGGGACACGGTCAAGATACGCGGCCAGCCCGAAGGAGCTAGCAGATTAGCTTTGGGCAAGCAGCTCCTAATATCACAGAAAGCTGCCGTATCGCAGCATCAATAATCCCCGACACAGGGCCCACCGTTGTCCGATGAGCTGGCCCTTTGTGGGGCAAAAAGCAGCCGAGCTGGCTTGAAGAGACTAGGCTAGCTTGGTCTCCCAGTTCGTAGGAATTATCCTGGAGGTGGCTAGCAATGCTATGCTAGCCCGCCACACGAAAACACCATCAGAGATTTCTCGGATCCTCCGGCTCTAAGTGGAGGGTTCCAGAATCACCAAGCTCTGTCCTTTCACAACCCGGAACGTTGCGATTTCGGCTCAGCCAGAGGTTTCTCGGATCATCAGGTTTTAATGGAGGGTTCCTGGGTAGCCGAGCTCTGTCCACTCGGCGTGGGGTAAAGAAGCTAAGCTAGCTGACGTAGCTAGCTGGTATTGTCCAGAGTGAGCGTGTTTTTCCCCAGAGTGCAGATGGCAAAGTTAACGTAACCACTGAAGACACAGAAACAAAACGTAAAACATAAAAACAAGATAAAACGAATAAAAGCCGTGTGCGATTGCTGCAGCACTAGAGCCCGGGTCGCCAGCAGAGCAGCGCCACCGGATGTCAACTAACAATGTCCGCAGAATATAGAAGGTAAGTATGAAGTGTGTTGATCTGTAGCATCAATAGTGTCAATGTGGATGCGTGTGGATAGTGTAGTGTAGGGTGTTTGTCAAGTGGAAAGTAAATCAAAGAACAAAACCAAGATGTAGGCGCTGGCAGGAGGGAGAAAGACAGACTGAGAACCAGGAGCTTTAAGAGTCTATGGCGCACCGGGCCCAGGTGCCCCAGATCTGGTAATCAGCTGCTCCTCCATGATCAGCCAATTAGTTCCCCAGTCATTTCCTCTGGCAAATACAGACAATATGAGAGACCAGCACACAGACAAATAGACAGATAGACAGGCAGGGCCATCACAATTCAATAGAGCAGGCAATTGTGCACTGTGCATGCCAATACCAGCTCAGTGGCCTTGTGGTCTGAGTGTCTGCCCTGAGACTGGGAGGTCGTGAGTTCGATCCCCGGCCGAGTCATACCAAAGACTATAAAAATGGGACCCATTTGCCTCCCTGCTTGGCACTCAGCATCAAAGGGTTGGAATTGGGGGGTTAAATCACCATGTGATTCCCGAGCACGGTGCACGCTGCCGCTCACCACTCCCCCAGGGGATGGGTCAAATGCGGAGAACAAATTTCACACATTGTGTGACAATCAGTGGGACTTTACCTTTACCAATAGAGCAGGCGAGGCCACGCAGCAGCAGAGCTGCAGGCAAGGCTGCATCATCAGTGACAGCACTATTGACCAAAATCATCTTATGACATCGCTGATGATGTCATAGGCATTGTAGCCTATTCACACACACCCCCCAGTCCAGTTATTCACAGGCAGCTGTTTCTATATCCTATAGATCTATAATTATTGTATTGTATCTTATATTGATTTGGTAGGCTACTTATGGTAAGCTATATCTTGTATTGTATCTTGTATAGCCTATATGATATTATTATTCTATATTACAGCCTACATCCATCTACAGTGGAATCCGCTTATATGATTATACTATAATGATCTATATAGATTCTATATAGCAGAGGTGTGGACTCGAGTCACATTCACAAATCTAATGACTTATAGACTCAACTTGACAAAATCAACAAAGACTTGTAACTTGACTTGGACTTGAACACCAATGACTCTTGACTTCACTTGGACTTGAGCCTTTTGACTTGAAAAGACCTGATACCTTCCGTGAAAATACAAGAATAAAAAAGATAGTCTCTTTATTTTGCGCCTAGGATGACTGTCCGTGGAACTCAAGATCAAAGTGACACTTTGAATTCATACAGCATAACACGCAGTTGTTACATCGCAGGATTTAAGTAACGTTAAAAAAAGTTGCCACATTGACAGAGTGACAGAATGCACCTCCCACCTAGCTGGTGTCTCAGTCATCTCCTCATAATCATGCTTTCTGTTGTTGTTTTTACCTCCACTAAATTGCGTTTATGGTGCCCAGCTGCATTCACTTTATGCCGTTCCAGAGTGACTTTTTACGCGCCGGCAAAACGCTTCTCTATACTCTTTGGGATTTTCTCTGCCCCAACACTCCTGACTCTCCACTCGACTGGAGACATTTGTGCTTCCTTCCCCTGTCATTACGTTGCCACTACTGTGCGCTTGGTCCGTGTATATTTGCACAGTTGCAATTCTAATTAATTAACTTCAGATAGTCGAGTGAGGCACCGTAGCCATTCCTGGGCAGCCCGCGCGCGATGGGGGGAGGGAAGAGAGCAGTAGAGGGAAGCAGCCTGGCGAAATGAAAACCGGGTTTATTCCTATGTAAATTACCACACACCTGTACACAATGGGCAATTATCGAGGTAAGAGAGCGAGACAAAGAACTATTAGGGCCGTACAGCTCACTGTACGCTCATGGATTTGCAAAAAGGTGCGCTCAGCTCACCGCTCATGAAAATAATGAGCTTGCTCAGTGAGCGGCGCTCAGTGAGCGGCGCTCTTAGAGCACGTTCCTGCACAACACTGAATTATAGCAGGCGAGGCCATGCAGCAGCCGAGCTGCGGGCGAGGCCATGTAGCAGCAGAGCAACGGGCGAGTCCACACGTTTCAGTTGGCAGCGAAGGAAATCCCTGCAAGCTCTGCCATTGGCTCTGACCGGGCTCTGACTGACCGGCTCCGCTCCCTGCGTGTCGAATCCGTCAATCTTAACTTATGTGTCAGATTAGTTTAGTTGTTACACATCCCATGTTGACCGATTCTGTCCTCCATTGACTTCCATTCAAATGTGCCATTTTTCCCTGATGTTAGGCATCCATCCTGGAGTGAAGGCTTCAAATTATAGTTTTTACTGTGTTTGAGTATGTCCCCCCAATTTGACCAGTTATGGCACAACAATCAATTTCATGCAGTTTAAATGAAATGCAATCGGTTACATTTGATCAGAGGGGAACCGTCTGGGCCTTCTAGGTATTCAGGGAAGGCCCAAGAAGAAATTGAAAAGAAAATAATTTCCCCCTTAACACATTCACTGCCAGCCGTTTTTTTTTTTTACTGTAGGTAGCTTCTGCCAAGCCGTTTTTTGAGGATTCTGGCTCATTTTACAAGAGCCGAGGATTATTTTCTGCTTGGACTTTGTGAACATACAATATCTCAAAAGTACTAATAGAATGTGTACTTTCTCTGTCTAAAAGAGTTAGTTTGTAGAGTTAGTAGTTATGTAGATATGAGCCGTTGAGTACAGCATGGTTTCAGCGTCTGAGACAGAAAGCTGAGATAATCGCAGTTTTGTGAAATTCAATCAAACAGGCAGAAAAGTCACTTTAACCATTTATTTTTGGCATCAGTGAGACATCAGACATCTGAACAATAGTTGTTTTCAATAATGGAGGAATAATACAATAATAAAATAAATAAATGTCAAAATAAATACAAAACAAGAGCAGACCACAGGTCACTCAGCTTTTTTTTTTTTTATAGTTTTTTTTTTTTATAGGTTTTTTCGGTTCATGATCAAACCGGTTTGGGCTCGTACACCGAATCCAGAACTGCTCCAAAATGTAATGGGTACTTCCTTGGCCCATGTTACACCCATCCAGAAAGTTCCATGAAAATCGGCAGGTGCTTTTTATGTATTCCTGCTAGCTAGCAAACAATCAAACAAAGAGCATCAAAAACAAATCTCCCTGGCAGGTTTTTTTTTTTTTTTTTACGACCCATGCCTACTCAGTGCCACTAAGCTAAGTTATTATCTGAGTGGTACACCTCATAGCAGTGAGCCCTGTGTAATGGGACATCACATTCGACACAACGGTAGCGTGTCTCGCCTCTAACACCACTCCTTGCACAAACCCTACACCTCCTCGATGGGTTATCTTTTTTGCGTGTGGCTGGATACTTGGCCATTACATGGCCCGCTATATTGACATCCAGCCTGCCTTGAGGGTCCAGGTATGGTGCCCGGGGCTGGCGGGGCATGGTTGCAGGTTGGTCACTGCCCTCCCCCCCACCCCCCACCTCCTCCCCCAATCTGTCTACCCCATTCATGTACTTGTTGTAGTCTACAACGCACTTGGGTTTTGCGTGTGGGACCCTCTCTCTGCTGCCTTTCTGCCTGACCTGCACTGTCTCCATCGTGTCGTCGTGCAGAGTGGAAACCATTTTGACGATTATTTTGTCTTGCCAGGCCAGAACCATGGTGCCACCATTGTGGCGCATGACCGTTTCCCCCAGCTTCACGGTGTGGTTGGTAACCATGGTAGCAGGTGGCTCGCCCCTGTTCCTCCTCAGAGTGCCACAGACATGGGTCTGACACCCAGCAGCTGTGCACACATTGAAACAGAGTTATAGTAGTTGTCCATGTATAGGTGGTAACCCTGCCCTGCCAAGTCCCCGAGGAGGAACTCCACCGTCTCGCCTAGGGTGGACCGCTCACCACAGTACGGCTTCATACTGTAGCAGTAACCTGTCTGGGAGTCACAGAGTATGTAGGACTTTATCCCATACTTTATGGGTTTCTGTGGGTTGTACACTTTGAAGGCCAACCGCCCACGCCACAGGAGCATCCCCTCATCAATACTGATGTTTTGACTCGGTGTGAACATGGCTCTGAACTTTTCTAACAGGTCGTTCAAAACTGGCCGGACCTTGAACAACTTGTCTGCACCATCAACATCAAAATTGTTACTGAAATGGAGGAATCGTGTTAGGAGCTGAAAGCGGTTCCGAGACATGGTTCTGCCGAAGTGGGGGGTAGAAAGCACTTCATTTGTGGACCAGTACATGGACAGTTCAGGCTTCTTGACGATCCCAGTGAGGAAGTATAGTCCCAAGAAGCTCTTGATTTCTGCCACTGTAGTGTCCTTCCACCTCCCAAGCCTTGAATGTGGCAGAGCCTCACTGACCTGACTGATGCACTGGTGTGCATACAAGTTAGTTTGGACTACAATGGCCTGGAGCAGCTCATCATCCAGGAAGAGCTGGAAGAATTCCACTGGTTGAGCAGCAGCACCACCACTATGAGGACCCGGTTCTGCTGTGAAGGGGATGTGGGTTGGCTCCCAGTCAAGGTCATACCAGGCTGTACCTGCAGGCCGTTTCCCACTTCCAGCTCCACTGCCACAATCTGCAAATTATAGAAATACATAATTACCATAAAATAGTGTTTTTTATATGTGTGGTACTGAATTCTGGCTGGAACCTGTGATGTGAAAATAAACCTGATGCTGAAGTGTGATCTTACCCATTTTCCTGGCACCAGAGGCTGTGGCACCAGGTGCTGTACCGCTACAGCTGGCTACAGTAGGCTCATCTTCAGAGTCTGAAATTCAGTAAAATGAATTGACTGACTGCTGGCTTTTGTATAGTCATAGTAATTACATTTACACAAGTTACACAAGTCATCTCAAACATCGTCTTACCACTGCTCTGTTGAGCTTCGCTCCTGGACGGCTCCCATTCTTCTTCAGAATCCGCGTCTGGAGAAGACGTGAGGTCACTCGACTCAGACTCAGTCAGCCCAGCAGCAGCAGCCGCGACATGCATGGGCTCACCCCGTTCTTCATCCGAGAGTGAGACCTCGGAATCGGTCTCCGGCACAAGCTCATTTCGGACGGAAAAGAAATCCAGCAATGATCTCTGATCCGCCGATCGCTTGCGTTTGGCCGCCGAAGACCGCTTGCGTTTGGCCGGCATGGCACAAACACGCCACCCACACTCCCAACTAAAGTAAAAACTGAAAATACTAACTAAACTAAACTGAAATAAAACAACTACTGCTACGACTAGATCAAACTGAACTGAAATAAGGCTAATCTACCGGCTACCAACTCGATCAAACTGAACTAGAATAAACGCTAAATACTAAAATGAACTGACGCTAAGGCTAAGCTAACTACAATGAACTGTAACTACGCGCTAACTATCTATCTAAACTAAGTCTACTATAAAGACTATACTAAACACTACTACTGTACTAACAACTAACAAACTAAATCAACTACGCTAACCAACTCGCTCTAAATCTGACTCTAAATTGCTAAATTGCTGAAATTCTCTATCTATAAATCGCTATGTAATTCTGTCTCGCTCTGTATCTAAACTTACCTACTTTCAACCCACGCCGATCAAAGGATCCCGCCTTCCTTATATAGAAATCTTTGTTAGAGTACTTCCGCGGCAGCGGGAGAGGTCGGATCCACATTCACCTATTGCCCAAGGGCCTCACCTAGTGGAAACCACTGAAAAAACAGTTTGACGTAAAAACACGTCATTGGCAGTCAACCGTTGGATTTTGTTTGACGTAAAAACACGTTATTGGCAGTGAACGTGTTAATAAATTATTTGTATGTGTTATTTATTCGTTTTTATTCACTGAAATAATAGTAATAATGTCCCTAAATTGCTATGATCTTGGACTCACTTTGTTTCAGCAAATATGGGGTTAAATATTTGGACCAGCCCCCACAGGCAAATGGTACTTGATTGACAGCAAGCCAGCAACCCTTCATGAGGACACAGCTCTGGTCATGACATGGGGACATTGATAGTATAATAGATGGATTAAGTCACCCATTGGGATTTGATAGCAGAAAATGAAGCTTGAATCTCCCGCTTCGTGCTCATCGTTGATTGGTTGAATGGATTAATTCTATAATTCTACACGGAAGTACGGGGAGAGGGGGCGGCTGCCCCTAGCGGCTGCCGGGGGAGTTTCCGTCTCTCTTATCGCATTATGGGTAGTCGGCTACTGTGGCTAATGCTAGCGGCTAACGTTAGTTACTTTACATGGCAGTAAAACGCCACTGAATGACCAAATTGATTTAACGTTTAACCATTTCGAGTAACACTGTTTCCATACGGACCCCCAGCGTTGGTTAGTTGTTTATAACATGACTATATTTATAACGTTTATAACGTACTCCGGTTTCCGGTTTACAATTCGGGTCTGAATACAGAGAAGAAGGGTTAAGGCTTTATCTAACGGTATAGATAACGTTAAATGGTCCGCCATGTTATGAACGTTACATGTATGGTATCTATACAGTTACACATGTCTACTAACATTATTAAAATATGATAAAGTAACGCTATTTTCTGATAATTTGCTTAACTATTACTTGCTATCTGCTAGCATTGGTTGCATAACGAATTTCTTATTTGTGTACTTTCGTCTACTTTCCGCAGAGTAGATGCCTTGCGGCACATTGCTGCCTCTACCGGTCGGAAGTATTATTGTTCTTATTATCCGATGTTTGTCGTCAATTTTCCTCGAAATGGGGTTATAATTTAGAAAACGGAGCGCGTGAGAGCATGAAAAAGAGTTGAAATTGTTTTTTCAGACCATCAACTCATTTGGAAAGTGTTTATTTAAGACATAGACCGAGAGAGAAGTTGGCTCGTTTCCCATAGAGTTGAATGCATGTTCCTGGGGAGTGCTACACAAACTGCGCCCCCCACTGGCCATTTGATTGCGATTTCCGCATAGGCTTCAAAAAGAGGGAGGCTGAATTGGGCACTGCATGGGGACGACAATTTTGATGTCAGGTGTTTTAACCAATCAGAATTCCATTGAGTTGTGGGGTTAGCCAATCACAATTAGTTGAGTTGTGGGTGGGATATTTCCAGGATTCGTGAATACAAGCCAAACAGGAGACCAGGCGAACGACAAGGAGGGAGGAGTTTATGATGATGTGGGAAATGGGCGCGACAGCGGTAGTTTTCAAGGAGTATTTCAATGCTTGAAATCTGGAGCTGTCAAGCTGCAAAAAGTGATATTTTCACCATTTCCAGGCTAGCAACTGGGAACTTTACGTTTAGTTTACATGCAGTTCGGCACAAGATGCTTATTACTGGTGCGCTGGGAGGGCTTTTTTTTTGCCAATTTTGATTCGACAGTAGCCTAATTAAATCAAATAGGCTATGATGGATCAGCCGATCAGCATGTTTGTAAACAAACGGCATCACTGGGTGGAAACAGGGACACGCAGACTATACTCAAGTACGACCAGTGTAGCGGCCAGCAGCTCAAGTGCGGTTGCATGTATTCGGGGCATGAAATTAACAGCTGGTGAGTGGTGAAGAATCAAGCGATCATCCTACCGAATCCCATGCTGCAGCTGTGAGGCTCTCTCTCAGCATCACAGACACATGTGCGTGTGCACACACACACACACACACACACACACACACACACACACACACACATGGTTCGTTTGACTGACAGGCTGCGTTCAGCTTCACCAAAACCTAGCAAAACGTTTGTTTAAAACAGAAACGGTGGTGCGTTGAACACCCTTATGTTATGCAAGCGTTACACCGATCTATCTCTTGGATCCACTGAAGCGCTCTGAAAGTAATCGCAAGATCTGGTAACCATGGAAAAATACTACACAGACATGTCAGTGTATAAATAATATAGTGAACAGACAGACAGACAGACCGACAGATAGACAGATAGAGAGAGACAGACACACACACACACGCACGCACGCACGCACGCACGCACGCAGGCAGGCAGGCAGGCAGGCAGGCAGGCAGGCAGGCAGACAGACAGACAGACAGACAGACAGACAGACAGACAGATAGATAGATAGATATAAATATTTAAAGTTCCCTTTTCAGGTGAATAAAAATTTGTAATTTATAGTTATGCTATGTCTTTATGCATTTTTTCCCCCAGAAATTTCACCTGGAATGTTATGCAGTGTTTTTGCTTTTGTGTGTGTGTATGGATATTTACCTTTTTCATGCATATCTGCTTTCAAATCCTAAATAAAGATGCAATACTTGCCCATCAATTAATCCAGTGGCACTCATAATCTGGTATATTTCGAGAGAGAGAAATTTGGCTAGTGGAAATTCTGTTTTTGGCTGCTAAATTTAAAATCTACTAGCCATACATAGCCAATATGTATGTATTTATGTGTATAATTTTTCACCCCATATGCACCCATCTAAGATGCATTCCTAGTCATTTCTTTCTGGAACCGGGCCTGCCTTAGAATACATTATTATGTGATAATTAGGCTATTGATTACATTAGAATACATTATTATGCGATAAGCTTCTAACTTTGATGGGTTCGAAGTTGGATTGGGGGGGGGGGCGTACCAGTTCCGACACAACCCTGCAGTGTTCACCAATCTATTTTGTTGACAAATAACCTTATTTTGGGCTCAAAGTCCTAAAAATAAGCTGTTGGTAAAAACAGGTGATGACATCAGACATTATGGTTGTCCAACGACTGACGTATTATATTTAGATATTAATAATTACTGTATGAGTTACAGTGAATAGTTGGCGTTAGCCTCTGGCATTAGCTAGCTGTTAGCCTGTGAACTATCTTAGTTACATGGCAGTAAAATGCCACTGAATCAGAATCACTTTTATTGCGACAGTATACAAGTTACATACGAGGAATTTGTTTTAGTGTCCGTATGCAGCATAGCGGTCAGGTCATATACAGAGATAAAGAAGTAGGAAAGATAACTAAAGACAATCTCAACGTTGCAAGTGCAATCAAATCAAATTAAATAAAATATATCTATACAATATGTACATGAGTGAAGAAGTGTTCCGTGGATATTAAATGTTATTTAGAATTTACATGAAATTTACAGTGAGAGTTAAATAGGCTTTAAATAGGCAATGAATTAACATTAATTTTTTCAGTCCGAGTTAAATATGAGTTTACATTGAATTTACACGAAATTTACAGTCAGAGTTTAACTCATTGAGTGCCAGCCACTTTTGGAGAACGGACGCTCCCAGTGCCAGATTTCAGAGCGTTTTCAGTGATTTCTCGAGGCCCACAGAATATTGTGTGATATTACTATGTAAACACCGAACACGCACAAAGAACGAGGAGACTCTCTTCTATCATCTGCAAAAAAAAGTTTATTGATCCCATTTTCCGTTCTTTAGTTATGAGCCGGAGAAGATAGCTTGATTTAACCAAAAACAGAATTTTTTTTCTAGAAGCTGAGATAATGAGCCTTTTGTGAAATTAAACATTTCAAGCACATCATTGACTCTGAAGCTAATATTTTCTGATATAATGACACCTCAAAAATAATTTCCTTCAATAAAAGAGTGAAAACAAAGGAATTTTGTTTGGCCAAATAATATTTTTTAGCTGCAACCAGCAGCGCTGGCCCCTGCGTGCGCAGACCCTACACCTTCTTGCTGGTCTTGATTTACTGCTGGTGGGCATCAGATAGCCTATTCTAGCTTGTTTGCTCTCTATGCATCGAGCCTGCTGCTGCCTGGGTCTGTGTGTACTGTCAATGGTTGTATGCTGTAGTGCCCTGCGTGCCCCACCCCCCTCCTCCTCCTCCTCCGTGGTGGGAGGAGTGTCTCTGCTGCGGTTTGCTCTGAGTTTGATCTGCACTGAAAAGTCCGCTGCATCCCCCCGCTTTTTTACAGCGTGTCCCCGGCTCCCAGCTGAGAATAATATAACTTTTCAGAAAGACGCTGGTGTCGCCGTGTCGGCAACTAAATCATATGGATGGGCTATCGCAGCGGACACGGATGGGGCTCAATTGTGGCAGCAGATGACTGCTGTTCACAGGCACAGCTAACGTTATGCTTCAAGCATATCGATGCGATTTCCGTTTCCTCATGACTTCTTCTCTCTTTTCTCCTGGCCTTTGTCTAATCTGGAGAGCACTGTCGCCACCTAAGGGTTCTGTAAAATAGGTTAGACACATTCAATAGCTCCCATATTGTAAGAGGCGATGTAAGAGGCTTAGATCGACATCCCCCCGTCAAAAAACGCAATTGACGAACATGTTCGTCCTTGGCACTCTACGTTACTAAACGAAATGACGAACATGTTCGTCCATGGCACTCAATGAGTTAATAGGCTATAAATAGGTGATTAATTTACAGTCCGAGTTAAATATGAGTTTACATTGAATTTACAGTCAGAGTCAAATAGGCTTTAAATACACGATGAATTCACATGGATTTACAGAGCATGAGTTTAGGTCCAGGAGGAGGTACCGAGGTTTGCGGCGGGTGTTGGTGAGGTCCTTGGTGGAAGGGGTTTAAGGGCCTTGTTGGTGAGGCTGATGGCGGTTGGGAAGAAGCTATTCTTGTGGTGAGTGGGTCTGGTCTTGATCATTCTCTTGTAGAGCCATGAAATCCGTTTAATTTTTTTCCAAATTCCATTTTATTTTTTTCCAAATTCCGTTTTTTCCATTTTAATTGTTCTGAATTCTGTGTTTTGCTTTTTACGCTCATTTTACTATCAGAAATAGTGTCTAATATGTGGGGATGAATAAATGTCCACAATTTAATAAGATGTAACAATCAATTTACACAACATTGCACTATTTTTAACAAGTGATTCAGTCAGAAATACAGTAGATGACTGTACAAAACATTCTATATATTCTTTATGTTTGTAAAGTGCTTTTAAGCTTCTCATTGTGTGCTTCAAGTAAAGAAAAAACAACTGTAAACAAAACATTCACTTCAAACATAAGAAGATGCTTAAAATACTATTTTATTTTGAAAGTTATAACAGGAAGTGGTGGTGTTTATCTTTGCTAACTTGAACGAGTCAACGTGAGTCTAGAGAAAGAAGGAATTGTGTAAAAATGGCAAGTGTCAACTGAATAAGTAACTTTTCCAGCTTGTCCATCATGTGCAAAAGTGGATATTTTTCGTCTTTCATTCCCTGTTGCCATCACTAACAGTCGGAAGGCTTGACTAGGAAGGCAAATAACATCAACACTGATAACTGTGTCTACAAAGTATTTAAACTCAATTGAGCCAACGTGATCAAGACAGTCTGCAAGTAGTTAACGTTATGCTAACATTTTAAACGAACAGCATAACAGAATTAAATAGAATAGTGAGGTCTAACGATGCAGAATCATTCACAGCTGACATCCATCTAACGCTAACGTTATAGGCTACTTCGCTATTGCTGGACTGCTTGGAATGCGCTTGTTAATGCACTCGTTAACGTTACTGCAGAGTGACAGAGTCCACTGTATAGCTGTGTCCTGCGTGTGAGGGAGAGTGTGTGAGACGTCACCTTATTAACATTATATATTGAATTTCAGCCCAATTATGGCAAATTCTGCAGTATTCCACGTTTTACAGTAGATTCCATTTTTATTGGTCAATTCCGTGATTCCGTCCGTGATTCTGTTAACGCGGATTTCATATGGCTCTAGTCTCTTGCCATGGGCGAGTGACTTAGAGTTTGTGGCCAAGGTGGGAGGGGTCGGCCATGATCTTGCGAGACCGCTTCAGTGTTCTGGCTGTACAGGTCCTGGAGTGATGGCAGGTTGCATCCGATTATCAGATAGCATTGCACAGAACCCGGGTGGAACTAGCGGTGCCTGTTTAGGCGAGAAAGATTGCACCCGCCCTTATTGCACTGGCCCTAATTGCACTATCATGTAATATAAAATAATAATTCAATAATTAAAAGCATAAAACCATAAAAGCATAAAACCATAGTGAAATAAAAGCAAAGAGAAACCACAGGAAGGACTAAAAGAGAAAAAACAAGAAAAGACAAGATCCATCACGTTTCTGGTACTTCCATCAGTGCAGGTGTTACACCCATGAGGAAGGGGCTCGCTGTCTATTCAGCAGTGCAATAGAAGTTGGAAGGAAGGATAGACCATATGTATTGCTTTTACAGCGGCTGGCTCTAAACCAGACCTGTGGCCCACGGGCCGCCACCTGTGTGGCCCGCGCTGGAATTCGGGGGGAAAAAATTAAATATTTTAAATATATATATATATATATATATATATATATATATATATATATATATATATATATATATATATATATATATATATATTTGTTTTTATCGTGCACCAGAATGCAACATACAAGATACCCACTGAATAAGTGTCCAAATGTTCATGTCATTCTGGCCAATACTCCACTTCTGTTATAACATTTCAGTCTGGAATATGGAATATCTTTCAATAATCTTTAGGACTAAGGCTAAAAGTAATCTCATGTGTAAGAAATGACTGTTCTACATTGAAGTAAAAATGTAAATAATTAACTTGTTGGTTTTGGATTTTGGGGTTTTGGAGTTGGAGAAAAACATTTTGGCTAGTGGAAATTCTAATTGGCTGGTAAATTTAAAATCTAGCAGCCATATTGGCAGGTGGTCAAAAAAAAATTATTTCATGCCTTGCAGGGAGAGCAGGTGGTGATATAGGAGTTACTGAGAAAATAATCAAATATTGGTGTTTAAGACTGAATGATGACATCATAACTGTTAATTTAAAATTAGTTATTCCTCTAAGCCTGACTTCAAATGCCCAAAATTGTTTTGCGCCGGTGCCGTTCGGCCCCCAACCCTCAGCGAAATCTGACTTATATGAACTAACCTGCTCAATTTCACTGTCTCCGATTAACACTGGGTCATGAGCTCTCACCGCCCTGGGATCGAAGATCATTTCTTTCGTTTTCTTTGTGTTTAAAATAAGGTGGTTGCTCGAGCAGCATGATTCAAATTTAGATGTCTCTCTAGGCGCGGACTGCATAATCGGGCACGTCGGGCAAATGCCCGGTGGCCTGGCCTGGCCTGGCCTGGCCTGCAAAAAAAAAAAAAAAAAAAAATTGGTGTGCCCGCAGTCAGGCCACTCACTGAACAGCAGGCCAGGCAGACCACTGCTCATTTCTGGACTCTTGTGTTGGAGCCTTGAGTTTTGCATTGCTCAACACTTCTGCTTGAGCAGAACACACTACCATGTGTTTAATGTTAGGGGCTTGCTTAAACAGGAAGATGTTTAATGAAACTGTGTATATGTATGTTTGTATATGTTGATGTTTATTAGGGGTCCAAGCACGAAGTGCGTGGATCCCTATTGTAATTGTTCCGTTTATTAGGGGTCCAAGCACGAAGTGCGTGGATCCCTATTGTATCTGTTCCGATTATTAGGGGTCCAAGCACGAAGTGCGTGGATCCCTATTGTATCTGTTCCGATTATTTTTTTTTTTCTTCTTCTCCGGTAAAACTGTATGTACAGCAGAAACTGTAATGCTCAGCGTAGCCAGACTGGGCACATAGATTGTAAATGTGCCTCACTACTCAGAAACAAAAAATTACCCATATCGGCCAGATGGTGGCGCTATAACAGACCATTTCGCGTTATGGTCCATATCTTCTGAACCGTGTGTCCTATACTAAAAATTTCACTTCTCAGGGATTCCTTGGATCAATACGCATCTATCCATCTAGGCCCCGCCCATTTGCGTGTGCCTAGATTTTCCGCCATTTTGAATTTTATCAAAAACCTACTTTTGCGAACTCCTCCTAGACCGTTTGGCCAAATCACATAGGAATTATTCTGGGTCATCTATGGACTACCCCGACCCAAAGTTATTAAAGGATTTTGGATACGTGAAACCGTTTTGAAATTATAAATGTCTAAACTTTTGTGTATTTGCTTTTGTTCTTTTCCTGCCCTAAAAGTGTGTGGATGTCAGAAACCATACACCCCCCATCACCCAAACTTTCCACACAGGCTCACGACATCACCCACTACTCAGAGTTAAAAAATTACACCAATCCACCAGACGGTGGCGCTATAACAGCCAATTTCACGTTTGTCGGTCAATAACTTCTGAACCACGAGCCGTAGAATCAAAATTCCACATCTACCGGTTTCCCTGGAGCATCGTGCATCTAACCTACTAGGCCACGCCCATTTCTGTCTGTTAGATTTTCCGCCATTTTGAATTTGATCAAAAACCTACTTTTGCGAGCTCCTCTTAGACCGTTTGGCCAAATCACACGAAATTTTTTCTGGGTCATCTATAGACTACCCCGACCTAAAGTTATTAAAGGATTTTGGATACGTGAAACCGTTTTGAAATGATAAATCTCGAAACTTTTAATGAAACACACGCCAACACTAAATTGCCCACAACTCATTAACCGGTCAATTACAACTACTGCTGCTACTACTGCTACCACTCCCACTACTACCAACAATACTACTACTACTATTACTACTTCTGCTACTATTATTACTACTACTACTACTACTACTACTACTACTACTACTACTACTACTACTGGAAGTTGGAATGTAGCATTTTGGGTGGGGTTAATGTGTTTTGGGGTTCTGCATCTGCTGTAGCATAATACATAGTTGGTTTAGATGTCACACAGTAATGCCCGATCCACAAAGACTTGACACCCACATTTTAATAAAAACAAGTTTATGCCATAATAAGGTTACATCCATGCCTTGTCATTGCTGTGGAAGGATGGTGTAGCGGTAGAGTAGCAGACATCAAAGCTGGAGGTCCTGGGTTCAAACCACGGCCAGGTAACTGTTTTATTTTTTGATAATGTAGAATGAAGGTTAATCTGGATATAATTATGTATAACGCTGCTGAATACACACTGTGTACATAGCAGAATAACTGAATATGCCTATTCATGGTAACGTCATATTTCGACGTCATCTTGACATTCCTGTGTAGATGTCTAAATGATCCCCAAATCGGCTGTGATTTGGCCTAGTCCTGGACGTCACTGAAAGATATATGAGAGGAAAAACATTCCGATACATTATTGTGTCTTCAGATGTGAAAGGTCCAAAAATAGAATTCAATCTGAATTATCCTTGTCACTCATGTGCTCATTGTAACAGCACAACCCACACCAATTAGTTCAAACACCTCCATTCAGGGCAGACTTTTAATGTAAAGTGGTGCATTATGTGTGTAATACAAAAATGTCCTTAATGGTAAATGGACTGCATAACAAGCTGCCATGCTATAGTCACCAAAAGCAATTTCAGGGATAAAACCCATCAACCTTCTCTAGTGGACGCCACTACGCCCTATGGTTTGATGTGTGTGTGGGAAAGACACAATGACAACTGAAAATTCTGATTTCAGAACACAAAAGCTCCATCATGAGACAAGAACTAACCTCTCCTGTTGCAAAACACGTTCTTGAACGCAGCCATCTCGAGCTAACATTTCCAAGATATTGAAAAAGTTCATGAAACACCGCAAAATAAGGAGGCAACATGTGGGATTTTAATTACTGTTACTGACTTACCTGTCTGAAGTTGAAAGTTGTTCATCCCACGTGGGGTTTGAACTTTGAGCCGCAATGGTCTTTAGTTAGCATAAGTCATGAGTTTTACCAAGTGAGCTATCCAGACTGTTGTGTTTAACTTTGTAGACCATCTTATATGTATCTGCAGAGCCAGAGAAGTACTTGTCGTATTTACAGTATGTTCTACCCAAATACCACTTTCTGTCCAGATACTTAAAGGGAAATTGTACACAAAAACTGCTTTCTATCCAAGTACTACTTCAAGTCACAAGTACTTATGTGACCACAACACCCTGACTGACCCCATCACCCTTTACTGACCACTACATCCTTACTGACCTTGCTTGGACCCCGTCATCGCCGCTTGCGGCTATATTTAGGGGTCCAAGCACGAAGTGCGTGGATCCCTATTGTATCTGTTCCGATTATTTTTTTTTTTCTTCTTCTCCGGTAAAACTGTATGTACAGCAGAAACTGTAATGCTCAGCGTAGCCAGACTGGGCACATAGATTGTAAATGTGCCTCACTACTCAGAAACAAAAAATGACCCATATCGGCCAGATGGTGGCGCTATAACAGACCATTTCGCGTTATGGTCCATATCTTCTGAACCGTGTGTCCTATACTCAAAATTTCACTTCTCAGGGATTCCTTGGATCAATACGCATCTATCCATATAGGCCCCGCCCATTTGCGTGTGCCTAGATTTTCCGCCATTTTGAATTTTATCAAAAACCTACTTTTGCGAACTCCTCCTAGACCGTTTGGCCAAATCACAAGGGGATTTTTCTGGGACTTCTATGGACTACCCCGACCTAAAGTTATTAAAGGATTTTGGATACGTGAAACCGTTTTGAAATGATAAATGTCTAAACTTTTGTGTATTTGCTTTTGTTCTTTTCCTACCCTAAAAGTGTGTGGATCTCAGAAACCATACACCCCCCATCACCCAAACTTTCCACACAGGTTCACGACATCACCCACTACTCAGAGTAAAAAAATTACACCAATCCACCAGACGGTGGCGCTATAACAGCCAATTTCACGTTTGTCGGTCCATAACTTCTGAACTGCGAGCTGTAGAATCAAAATTCCACATCTACTGGTTTCCCTGGAGCATCATGTATCTAACCCACTAGGCCACGCCCATTTCTGTGTGGTAGATTTTCCGCCATTTTGAATTTGATCAAAAACCTACTTTTGCGAGCTCCTCCTAGACCGTTTGGCCAAATCACACAAAACTTTTTCTGGGTCATCTATGGACTACCCCGACCTAAGGTTATTAAAGGGTTTTGGATACGTGAAACCGTTTTGAAATGATAAATCTCGAAACTTTTAATGAAACACACGCCAACACTAAATTGCCCACAACTCATTAACCGGTCAATTACAACTACTGCTGCTACTACTGCTACCACTCCCACTACTACCAACACTACTACTACTACTATTACTACTTCTGCTACTATTACTACTACTACTACTACTACTACTACTACTGGAAGTTGGAATGTAGCATTTTGGGTGGGGTTAATGTGTTTTGGGGTTCTGCATCTGCTGTAACATAATACACAGTTGGTTTAGATGTCACACAGTAATGCCCGATCCACAAAGACTTGACACCCACGTTTGAATAAAAACAAGTTTATGCCATAATAAGGTTACATCCGTGCCTCGTCATTGCTGTGGAAGGATGGTGTAGGGGTAAAGTAGCAGACCCCAAAGCTGGAGGTCCTGGGTTCAAACCACGGCCAGGTAACTGTTTTATTTTTTGAAAATGTAGAATAAAGGTTAATCTGGATATAATTATGTATAACGCTGCTGAATACACACTGTGTACATAGCAGAATAACTGAATATGCCTATTCATGGTAATGTCATATTTCGACGTCATCTTGACATTCCTGTGTAGATGTCTAAATGATCCTCAAATCGGCTGTGATTTGGCCTAGTCCTGGACGTCACTGAAAGATGATATCAGAACATCATCATGATGTAATTGTGTTTGCTGGGAGCCTTCTTTCAGATGAGAGAGGAAAAACATTCCAATACATTATTGTGTCTTCACATGTGAAAGGTCCAAAAAGAGAATTCAATCTGAATTATCCTTGTCACTCATGTGCTCATTGTAACAGCACAACCCACACCAATTAGTTCAAACACCTCCATTCAGGGCATACTTTTAATGTAAAGTGGTGCATTATGTGTGTAATACAAAAATGTCCTTAATGGTAAATGGACTGCATGACAAGCTGCCATGCATGGTGCTGGCTATAGTCACCAAAAGCAATTTCAGGGATAAACCCCATCAACCTTCTGTAGTGGACGCCACTACGCCCTATCGTTTGATGTGTGTGTGGGAAAGACACAATGACAACTGAAAATTCTGATTTCAGAACACAAAAGCTCCATCATGAGACAAGAACTAACCTCTCCTGTTGCAAAACACGTTCTTGAACACAGCCACGCAATCTCCAGCTAACATTTCCAAGATATTGAAAAAGTTCATGAAACACCGCAAAATAAGGAGGCAGCATGTGGGGTTTTAATTACTGTTACTGACTTACCTGTCTGAAGTTGAAAGTTTTTCATCCCACGTGGGGTTTGAACTTTGAGCAGCAATGGTCTTTAGTTAGCATAAGTCATGTGCTTTACCAAGTGAGCTATCCAGACTGTTGTATTTAACTTTGTAGACCATATTATATGTATCTGCAGAGCCAGAGAAGTACTTGTCGTATTGACAGTATGTTCTACCCAAATACCACTTTCTGTCCAGATACTTAAAGGGATATTGTACACAAAAACTGCTTTCTATCCAAGTACTACTTCAAGTTTCAAGACATCACCCACTACTCAGAGGAAAAAATTACACCAATCTACCAGATGGTGGCGCTATAACAGCCAACCACCACTACTACTGCTGCTGCTGCTACTACTACTACTACTATTGGCTACTAGTGGCGGCTGTGGCTCAGGAGGTAGAGTGGGTTGTCCACTAATTAGAAGGTTGGTGGTTCGTTCCCCGGCTCCTCCAGTCCGCACGTCGAAGTGTCCTTGGGCAAGACACTGAATCCCAAATTGCTCCCGATGGCTGTGCCAGCACCCTGCGTGGCAGCTGGCCGCCTTCGGTGTGTGAATGGGTGAATGTAGGCACATTGTAAAGCGCTTTGGATAAAAGCGCTATATAAATGCAGTCCATTTACCATTTACCATTTACTATTCTTAGTACTTCTGCTGCTACTACTGCTACCACTCCCACTACTACCAACACTATTACTACTACTGCTACTACTACTACTACTACTAGTACTGCTTGGAAACCGTCAGGTCACCGGATCTCAACCAAACTTTGTTTACTTGTGCATATACCAAGTCTGAATAAATGTGCACTATCTGACATATACCCCCCAAGTCACCGGAAGCTTGGACCCCGCATCGCCGCTTGCGGCTATATTTATTATTTTTTTTCTTCTTCTCCGGTAAAACTGTATGTACAGCAGAAACTGTAAGGCTCAGCATAGCCAGACTGGGCACATAGATTGTAAATGTGCCTCACTACTCAGAAACAAAAAATTACCCATATCGGCCAGATGGTGGCGCTATAACAGACCATTTCGTGTTATGGTCCATATCTTCTGAACCGTGAGGCATAGAATCAAAATTCCACTTCGGCTGTATTCCCTGGATCAATACGCATCTATCCATATAGGCCACGCCCATTTGCGTGTGCCTAGATTTTCCGCCATTTTGAATTTTATCTAAAACCTACTTTTGCTATCTCCTCCCAGGCCATTTGCCTGAATGAGCCTAAACTTTTTCTGTGGCATCTCTGGACTTACCTGACTCAAAGTTATTAAAGGATTTTGGATACGTGAAACCGTCTTGAAATGATAAATGTTTAAACTTTTGTGTATTTACTTTTGTTATTTTCCTGCCCTAAAAGTGTGTGGATCTCAGAAACCATACACCCCCCATCACCCAAACTTTCCACACAGGTTCACGACATCACCCACTACTCAGAGTAAAAAAATTACACCAATCCACCAGATGGTGGCGCTATAACAGCCAATTTCACGTTTGTCGGTCCATAACTTCTGAACTGCGAGCTGTAGAATCAAAATTCCACATCTACTGGTTTCCCTGGAGCATCATGTATCTAACCCACTAGGCCACGCCCATTTCTGCGTGGTAGATTTTCCGCCATTTTGAATTTGATCAAAAACCTACTTTTGCGAGCTCCTCCTAGACCGTTTGGCCATATCACACAAAACTTTTTCTGGGCCATCTATGGACTACCCCGACCTAAGGTTAGTAAAGGATTTTGGATACGTGAAACCGTTTTGAAATGCTAAATCTCGAAACTTTTAATAAAACACACGCCAACACTAAATTGCCCACAACTCATTAACCGGTCAATTACAACTACTGCTGCTACTACTGCTACCACTCCCACTACTACCAACACTACTACTACTACTATTACTACTTCTGCTACTATTACTACTACTACTACTACTACTACTACTACTGGAAGTTGGAATGTAGCATTTTGGGTGGGGTTAATGTGTTTTGGGGTTCTGCATCTGCTGTAGCATAATACATAGTTGGTTTAGATGTCACACAGTAATGCCCGATCCACAAAGACTTGACACCCACGTTTGAATAAAAACAAGTTTATGCCATAATAAGGTTATATCCGTGCCTTGTCATTGCTGTGGAAGGATGGTGTAGGGGTAAAGTAGCAGACACCAAAGCTGGAGGTCCTGGGTTCAAACCACGGCCAGGTAACTGTTTTATTTTTTGAAAATGTAGAATAAAGGTTAATCTGAATATAATTATGTATAACGCTGCTGAATACACACTGTGTACATAGCAGAATAACTGAATATGCCTATTTATGGTAACGTCATATTTCGACGTCCTCTTGACATTCCTGTGTAGATGTCTAAATGATCCCCAAATCGGCTGTGATTTGGCCTAGTCCTGGACGTCACTGAAAGATGATATCAGAACATCATCATGATGTAATTGTGTTTGCTGGGAGCCTTCTTTCAGATGAGAGAGGAAAAACATTCCAATACATTATTGTGTCTTCACATGTGAAAGGTCCAAAAAGAGAATTCAATCTGAATTATCCTTGTCACTCATGTGCTCATTGTAACAGCACAACCCACACCAATTAGTTCAAACACCTCCATTCAGGGCATACTTTTAATGTAAAGTGGTGCATTATGTGTGTAATACAAAAATGTCCTTAATGGTAAATGGACTGCATGACAAGCTGCCATGCAGGGTGCTGGCTATAGTCACCAAAAGCAATTTCAGGGATAAACCCCATCAACCTTCTGTAGTGGACGCCACTACGCCCTATGGTTTGATGTGTGTGTGGGAAAGACACAATGACAACTGAAAATTCTGATTTCAGAACACAAAAACTCCATCATGAGACAAGAACTAACCTCTCCTGTTGCAAAACACGTTCTTGAACACAGCCACGCAATCTCCAGCTAACATTTCCAAGATATTGAAAAAGTTCATGAAACACCGCAAAATAAGGAGGCAGCATGTGGGGTTTTAATTACTGTTACTGACTTACCTGTCTGAAGTTGAAAGTTTTTCATCCCATGTGGGGTTTGAACTTTGAGCGGCAATGGTCTTTAGTTAGCATAAGTCAGGTACTTTACCAAGTGAGCTATCCAGACTGTTGTATTTAACTTTGTAGACCATATTATATGTATCTGCAGAGCCAGAGAAGTACTTGTCGTATTGACAGTATGTTCTACCCAAATACCACTTTCTGTCCAGATACTTAAAGGGATATTGTACACAAAAACTGCTTTCTATCCAAGTACTACTTCAAGTTTCAAGACATCACCCACTACTCAGAGGAAAAAATTACACCAATCTACCAGATGGTGGTGCTATAACAGCCAACCACCACTACTACTGCTGCTGCTGCTACTACTACTACTACTATTGGCTACTAGTGGCGGCTGTGGCTCAGGAGGTAGAGTGGGTTGTCCACTAATTAGAAGGTTGGTGGTTCGTTCCCCGGCTCCTCCAGTCCGCACATCGAAGTGTCCTTGGGCAAGACACTGAATCCCAAATTGCTCCCGATGGCTGTGCCAGCACCCTGCGTGGCAGCTGGCCGCCTTCGGTGTGTGAATGGGTGAATGTAGGCACATTGTAAAGCGCTATATAAATGCAGTCCATTTACCATTTACCATTTACTATTCTTAGTACTTCTGCTGCTACTACTGCTACCACTCCCACTACTACCAACACTATTACTACTACTGCTACTACTACTACTACTAGTACTGCTTGGAAACCGTCAGGTCACCGGATCTCAACCAAACTTTGTTTACTTGTGCATATACCAAGTCTGAATAAATGTGCACTATCTGACATATACCCCCCAAGTCACCGGAAGCTTGGACCCCGCATCGCCGCTTGCGGCTATATTTATTATTTTTATTTTTATTTTTATTATTCTCCGCTAAAACAGTATGCACGTCAAAAACCGTAAGGGGTACAGTAGCCAGACGTTGCACATAGGTTGGAAATGTGCCCCAGTACTCAGAGACAAAAAATTACCCATATTGACCAGATGGTGGCGCAATAACAGACCCTTTTGCGTATTGACCCATAACTGCTGAACCGTGAGGCGTAGAATCAAAATTCCACATCTGCTGGATTCCCTGGATCAATACGCATCTATCCATATAGATCACGCCCATTTAAGTCTGCTAGATTTTCCGCCATTTTGAATTTTATCAAAAACCTACTTTTGCGAACTCCTCCTAGACCGTTTGGCCAAATCACATGGGAATTATTCTGGGTCATCTATGGACTACCCCGACCCAAAGTTATTAAAGGATTTTGGATACGTGAAACCGTTTTGAAATTATAAATGTCTAAACTTTTGTGTATTTGCTTTTGTTCTTTTCCTGCCCTAAAAGTGTGTGGATGTCAGAAACCATACACCCCCCATCACCCAAACTTTCCACACAGGTTCACGACATCACCCACTACTCAGAGTAAAAAAATTACACCAATCCACCAGACGGTGGCGCTATAACAGCCAATTTCACGTTTGTCGGTCAATAACTTCTGAACCACAAGCCGTAGAATCAAAATTCCACATCTACCGGTTTCCCTGGAGCATCGTGCATCTAACCTACTAGGCCACGCCCATTTATGTCTGTTAGATTTTCCGCCATTTTGAATTTGATCAAAAACCTACTTTTGCGAGCTCCTCTTAGACCGTTTGGCCAAATCACACGAAACTTTTTCTGGGTCATCTATAGACTACCCCGACCGAGTTATTAAAGGATTTTGGATACGTGAAACCGTTTTGAAATGATAAATCTCGAAACTTTTAATGAAACACACGCCAACACTAAATTGCCCACAACTCATTAACCGGTCAATTACAACTACTGCTGCTACTACTGCTACCACTCCCACTACTACCAACACTACTACTACTACTATTACTACTTCTGCTACTATTATTACTACTACTACTACTACTACTACTAGCTACTACTACTACTACTACTGGAAGTTGGAATGTAGCATTTTGGGTGGGGTTAATGTGTTTTGGGGTTCTGCATCTGCTGTAGCATAATACATAGTTGGTTTAGATGTCACACAGTAATGCCCGATCCACAAAGACTTGACAACCACATTTTAATAAAAACAAGTTTATGCCATAATAAGGTTACATCCATGCCTTGTCATTGCTGTGGAAGGATGGTGTAGCGGTAGAGTAGCAGACACCAAAGCTGGAGGTCCTGGGTTCAAACCACGGCCAGGTAACTGTTTTATTTTTTGATAATGTAGAATGAAGGTTAATCTAGATATAATTATGTATAACGCTGCTGAATACACACTGTGTACATAGCAGAATAACTGAATATGCCTATTCATGGTAACGTCATATTTCGACGTCATCTTGACATTCCTGTGTAGATGTCTAAATGATCCCCAAATCGGCTGTGATTTGGCCTAGTCCTGGACGTCACTGAAAGATATATGAGAGGAAAAACATTCTGATACATTATTGTGTCTTCAGATGTGAAAGGTCCAAAAATAGAATTCAATCTGAATTATCCTTGTCACTCATGTGCTCATTGTAACAGCACAACCCACACCAATTAGTTCAAACACCTCCATTCAGGGCAGACTTTTAATGTAAAGTGGTGCATTATGTGTGTAATACAAAAATGTCCTTAATGGTAAATGGACTGCATAACAAGCTGCCATGCAGGGTGCTGGCTATAGTCACCAAAAGCAATTTCAGGGATAAAACCCATCAACCTTCTGTAGTGGACGCCACTACGCCCTATGGTTTGATGTGTCTGTGGGAAAGACACAATGACAACTGAAAATTCTGATTTCAGAACACAAAAGCTCCATCATGAGACAAGAACTAACCTCTCCTGTTGCAAAACACGTTCTTGAACACAGCCACGCAATCTCCAGCTAACATTTCCAAGATATTGAAAAAGTTCATGAAACACCGCAAAATAAGGAGGCAACATGTGGGGTTTTAATTACTGTTACTGACTTAACTGTCTGAAGTTGAAAGTTGTCCATCCCACGTGGGGTTTGAACTTTGAGCCGCAATAGTCTTTAGTTAGCATAAGTCATGAGCTTTACCAAGTGAGCTATCCAGACTGTTGTATTTAATTTTGTAGACCGTATTATATGTATCTGCAGAGCCAGAGAAGTACTTGTCGTATTGACAGTATGTTCTACCCAAATACCACTTTCTGTCCAGATACTTAAAGGGATATTGTACACAAAAACTGCTTTCTATCCAAGTACTACTTCAAGTCACAAGTACTTATGTGACCACAACACCCTGACTGACCCCATCACCCTTACTGACCACTACACCCTGACCATGCTTGGACCCCGTCATCGCCGCTTGCGGCTATATTGTCTATTTGTTTTTCTTCTTTTTCTGCCCTAAAAGTGTGTGGATCTCAGAAACCATACCCTCCACATCACCTAAACTTTCCACATAGGTTCAAGAGGTCACCCCCTACTCGGAGAAAAAAAAATACACCAATCCACCAGATGGTGGCGCTATAACAGACCATTTTGCCTTATGGTCCATATCTTCTGAACCGTGTGTCCTATACTCAAAATTTCACTTATCCTGGATTCCTTGGATCAATATGCATCTATCCATATAGGCCACCCCCATTTGCGTGTGCCTAGATTTTCCGCCATTTTGAATTTTATCAAAAACCTAATTTTGCGAGCTCCTCCTAGACTGTTTGGCCAAATCACACGAAACTTTTTCTGGGTTATCAATGGACTACCCCGACCTAAAGTTATTAAAGGATTTTGGATACGTGAAACCGTTTTGAAATGATACATGTCTAAACTTGTGTGTATTTGCTTTTGTTCTTTTCCTGCCCTAAAAGTGTGTGGATCTCAGAAACCATACGCCCCACATCACCCACCTTTCCACATAGTTTCAAGACATCACCCCAAGCGCGTCATTTTGTGTAGGGTCCGTAGGGTCCGGACCCTACCAACATTTCAGGGTGTCCAATTGTCCCTACCAACTTTTAAGCAACCTTATTTGCATTATCTTTGGAGTGCAGTTATATAGGTCATTTAGATTGTCTTCCCATATTTTGCAAGGATAGAATTGACCCGACCATTATTGAGTGAAATTAGTTTGCAATATGTTCAAAGTTACATTTACACCTGTTTTTCACAACTGAATGGGCCAGTCCAAAAACCCCCGTTTGATTGGCTCATTTGGCTGATGACCAAACAAACGCCCACCCACACACATGGCTCTGACACACTACTAACACACCGATATGCCGCCGCCTCCTCCTCCTCCTCCCGCTCGGAAAAAGAGGGGTTGGTCCCCCTGCAGCAACTGTAAGTAACTCGTTACGTTAGGGTAGCAAAACGAGACGTCATTGTTGTAATTTTATTACTGAAAGTCCGACGCGCATCACGCGTCGCATTTGTGCCCCAGGCTGTCAAACTGTGACAGGCTAGAGGCTGTAGACAGGGACGCTGCAGCCTTTTCTTACGGCCGGGACACACATCTTGCATGTGCGTGGCGTGTGCGTGTGCGTGGCATCCACACAGGCAGCGTGGCTGCTGCGCGCTGCTGCCTGTCTGCCAACTATCTTCCTATAGAGTTTACCTTTTATTAAATTTGCTATAAACAATACAATGATGATTTTAACTGAAGATCGCTTGGGCTCACTTCAGAATCGAGGCAGTATCATTTGTGTGTGTGTGTGTGTGTGTGTGTGTGTGTCTGTGTGTGTGTGGTGGGGAGGGGAGGAACGAAGCCACTTGTAGCCTATGTGGTTTTCAGAGGGCAGGAGAACTGCAGCTGTGAGCTCAGCTCATCCTCTCATCTCAAATCAAAACACAAATCACTGTAATATTACTGGTAAGTGAAAGTTAGTATAAGTCAGTGCACATTCGTTTATGCATGGTGTGTGGGTTTCAGTGGCAATGTTTTCTTTCCAAACCGGCTGTTTGTGAAAGAACATGATTAGATGGCTAAACCTACAGTTTGTGTTTGTTAGTTACAATTATGCTGACAGGACACATAAATATGGATAAAAAAGGTAAAAGAAACCTAATTTTTTTCATTTAAAATGAGATATTCCTCTAAATATGGCTAAAAAAGGTTAAAAAAAAAAGCTCAAAAAAAGCTGCCTCCCCTCCTGCCATCCTCGACCCTACCAACTTTGAGACCAAAACGACGCCCTTGCATCACCCACTACTCAGAGGAAAAAATTACACCAATCCACCAGATGGTGGCGCTATAACAGCCAACCACCACTACTACTGATGCTGCTGCTACTACTACTATTACTATTCTTAGTACTTCTGCTGCTACTACTGCTACCACTCCCACTACTACCAACACTACTACTACTACTATTACTACTACTGCTACTACTACTACTACTAGTACTGCTTGGAAACCGTCAGGTCACCGGATCTCAACCAAACTTTGTTTACTTGTGCACATACCAAGTCTAAATAATTGTGCACTATCTGACATATACCCCCCAAGTCACCGGAAGCTTGGACCCCGCATCGCCGCTTGCGGCTATATTTAGGGGTCCAAGCACGAAGTGCGTGGATCCCTATTGTATCTGTTCCGTTTATTAGGGGTCCAAGCACGAAGTGCGTGGATCCCTATTGTATCTGTTCCGATTATTTTTTTTTTTCTTCTTCTCCGGTAAAACTGTATGTACAGCAGAAACTGTAATGCTCAGCGTAGCCAGACTGGGCACATAGATTGTAAATGTGCCTCACTACTCAGAAACAAAAAATTACCCATATCGGCCAGATGGTGGCGCTATAACAGACCATTTCGCGTTATGGTCCATATCTTCTGAACCGTGTGTCCTATACTCAAAATTTCACTTCTCAGGGATTCCTTGGATCAATACGCATCTATCCATATAGGCCCCGCCCATTTGCGTGTGCCTAGATTTTCCGCCATTTTGAATTTTATCAAAAACCTACTTTTGCGAACTCCTCCTAGACCGTTTGGCCAAATCACAAGGGGATTTTTCTGGGACTTCTATGGACTACCCCGACCTAAAGTTATTAAAGGATTTTGGATACGTGAAACCGTTTTGAAATGATAAATGTCTAAACTTTTGTATATTTGCTTTTGTTCTTTTCCTACCCTAAAAGTGTGTGGATCTCAGAAACCATACACCCCCCATCACCCAAACTTTCCACACAGGTTCACGACATCACCCACTACTCAGAGTAAAAAAATTACACCAATCCACCAGACGGTGGCGCTATAACAGCCAATTTCACGTTTGTCGGTCCATAACTTCTGAACTGCGAGCTGTAGAATCAAAATTCCACATCTACTGGTTTCCCTGGAGCATCATGTATCTAACCCACTAGGCCACGCCCATTTCTGTGTGGTTGATTTTCCGCCATTTTGAATTTGATCAAAAACCTACTTTTGCGAGCTCCTCCTAGACCGTTTGGCCAAATCACACAAAACTTTTTCTGGGTCATCTATGGACTACCCCGACCTAAGGTTATTAAAGGGTTTTGGATACGTGAAACCGTTTTGAAATGATAAATCTCGAAACTTTTAATGAAACACACGCCAACACTAAATTGCCCACAACTCATTAACCGGTCAATTACAACTACTGCTGCTACTACTGCTACCACTCCCACTACTACCAACACTACTACTACTACTATTACTACTTCTGCTACTATTACTACTACTACTACTACTACTACTACTACTACTACTGGAAGTTGGAATGTAGCATTTTGGGTGGGGTTAATGTGTTTTGGGGTTCTGCATCTGCTGTAACATAATACACAGTTGGTTTAGATGTCACACAGTAATGCCCGATCCACAAAGACTTGACACCCACGTTTGAATAAAAACAAGTTTATGCCATAATAAGGTTACATCCGTGCCTCGTCATTGCTGTGGAAGGATGGTGTAGGGATAAAGTAGCAGACCCCAAAGCTGGAGGTCCTGGGTTCAAACCACGGCCAGGTAACTGTTTTATTTTTTGAAAATGTAGAATAAAGGTTAATCTGGATATAATTATGTATAACGCTGCTGAATACACACTGTGTACATAGCAGAATAACTGAATATGCCTATTCATGGTAATGTCATATTTCGACGTCATCTTGACATTCCTGTGTAGATGTCTAAATGATCCTCAAATCGGCTGTGATTTGGCCTAGTCCTGGACGTCACTGAAAGATGATATCAGAACATCATCATGATGTAATTGTGTTTGCTGGGAGCCTTCTTTCAGATGAGAGAGGAAAAACATTCCAATACATTATTGTGTCTTCACATGTGAAAGGTCCAAAAAGAGAATTCAATCTGAATTATCCTTGTCACTCATGTGCTCATTGTAACAGCACAACCCACACCAATTAGTTCAAACACCTCCATTCAGGGCATACTTTTAATGTAAAGTGGTGCATTATGTGTGTAATACAAAAATGTCCTTAATGGTAAATGGACTGCATGACAAGCTGCCATGCAGGGTGCTGGCTATAGTCACCAAAAGCAATTTCAGGGATAAACCCCATCAACCTTCTGTAGTGGACGCCACTACGCCCTATGGTTTGATGTGTGTGTGGGAAAGACACAATGACAACTGAAAATTCTGATTTCAGAACACAAAAGCTCCATCATGAGACAAGAACTAACCTCTCCTGTTGCAAAACACGTTCTTGAACACAGCCACGCAATCTCCAGCTAACATTTCCAAGATATTGAAAAAGTTCATGAAACACCGCAAAATAAGGAGGCAGCATGTGGGGTTTTAATTACTGTTACTGACTTACCTGTCTGAAGTTGAAAGTTTTTCATCCCACGTGGGGTTTGAACTTTGAGCAGCAATGGTCTTTAGTTAGCATAAGTCATGTGCTTTACCAAGTGAACTATCCAGACTGTTGTATTTAACTTTGTAGACCATATTATATGTATCTGCAGAGCCAGAGAAGTACTTGTCGTATTGACAGTATGTTCTACCCAAATACCACTTTCTGTCCAGATACTTAAAGGGATATTGTACACAAAAACTGCTTTCTATCCAAGTACTACTTCAAGTTTCAAGACATCACCCACTACTCAGAGGAAAAAATTACACCAATCTACCAGATGGTGGCGCTATAACAGCCAACCACCACTACTACTGCTGCTGCTGCTACTACTACTACTACTATTGGCTACTAGTGGCGGCTGTGGCTCAGGAGGTAGAGTGGGTTGTCCACTAATTAGAAGGTTGGTGGTTCGTTCCCCGGCTCCTCCAGTCCGCACGTCGAAGTGTCCTTGGGCAAGACACTGAATCCCAAATTGCGCCCGATGGCTGTGCCAGCACCCTGCGTGGCAGCTGGCCGCCTTCGGTGTGTGAATGGGTGAATGTAGGCACATTGTAAAGCGCTTTGGATAAAAGCGCTATATAAATGCAGTCCATTTACCATTTACCATTTACTATTCTTAGTACTTCTGCTGCTACTACTGCTACCACTCCCACTACTACCAACACTATTACTACTACTGCTACTACTACTACTACTAGTACTGCTTGGAAACCGTCAGGTCACCGGATCTCAACCAAACTTTGTTTACTTGTGCATATACCAAGTCTGAATAAATGTGCACTATCTGACATATACCCCCCAAGTCACCGGAAGCTTGGACCCCGCATCGCCGCTTGCGGCTATATTGTCTATTTGTTTTTCTTCTTTTTCTGCCCTAAAAGTGTGTGGATCTCAGAAACCATACCCTCCACATCACCTAAACTTTCCACATAGGTTCAAGAGGTCACCCCCTACTCGGAGAAAAAAAAATACACCAATCCACCAGATGGTGGCGCTATAACAGACCATTTCGCCTTATGGTCCATATCTTCTGAACGGTGTGTCCTATACTCAAAATTTCACTTATCCTGGATTCCTTGGATCAATATGCATCTATCCATATAGGCCACGGCCATTTGCGTGTGCCTAGATTTTCCACCATTTTGAATTTTATCAAAAACCTACTTTTGCGAGCTCCTCCTAGACTGTTTGGCCAAA
>NC_139635.1:7167173-7379673 GCF_964638095.1 Poromitra crassiceps | reverse complement strand
CTATGGTCAGGTTCCAAACCTCTCACCGCTCCCTTCGCTCCTCCACCAGTGCAGGGCGCCTCGCTCCTCCTTCGCTACGGGCGCTCAAAAGTCGCTCATCCCGATCGACTCTTCTCCTCCCTGGCACCCCAATGGTGGAACGAGCTGCCACCTTCGGTCAGGGCTGCTGAATCACTGCCGATCTTTCGGAAAAGACTAAAGACTCACCTTTTCAGGCTCCACCTGGGCCCTTCTTGATCTAACTTCTTTCTCTCTCTTTCTAAAAAAAAAATAAAAAAAAAAAAATCCTAAACTAAAACTCGTACCACTGTTCCTTCAGGATTTGTAGTTGTCATAGACTGTGCTCCATAGTTGATTGCTCTATTGCTGACAAAAAGTGTGTTATTGTAAGTCGCTTTGGATAAAAGCATCTGCCAAATGACGTAATGTAATGTAATGTAATGTGTCTCGCCAAAAGTAACCATCTAGATTCCCACTATGAATTCAGTTGATCAAAATGACGCCTGTTTGGAAATCTGATTTTCATTGTCGGAGATCAGCAGGAACTGGGGACCAGCTGGTCATCTCAGCTCCTAGCAGACTGACTGCGAGCTGCCTGAAGCTGGCTTATGTAAAGTAGTGGATGCTTTTTCACTGGGTAAGACAACAGAATCAAAACAACAAAAGAGCAGTCATTCTAGAGAGGAGGATGAAACTCCTCATTGGAGCAGTGAGCGATTAGCAGAAATACTCTGCTAATTCAAATGTATCAAAATACAAAATGCAAATACATCACTATTAAAGGAAGGATCTGCCAATTTTCAATCCGCTTTGTATCATTATGTAATGACCGCACTTTAAATTACACCTTAAAGCTGTAGTAGGCATTATTATTACATTATAATTTTGGTTGAAAAAAACATTTTGACTATTGCATGTCACTAACAATATTTCATTGATGGGTTACATCAACAAACGTGTGTCTGTGAGCGCCTTCCCCTTTACATAACAGTGTCACCAGGCCCTAGCCGCCCTACATATCAGCAGTTTAGAAACTTTGCTGGTCTGGGCCACAGCAACCAATCAGCGCTTAGAGTTCTAAACGTAACCGCACACAAGGTGAGTGAAAGGTGCTACTCGCTCGGGGAGCACGTACTGTACGCAGGCGCAGAAGAAAAGGTGTATGGCCGCTGTTGGCCAAATTTCCATGCCTCCTCCTCGTCTCCCCAAGCAAGTCAAGAAAGCAGACCGTGGAGGAGAAGAGAGAGAAAAGGAAAGCCCTAAATAAAAAAAGAGACCCAACGAGGGTGAACGTCGGCGAGGCATTTTCTAGATGGCTCGCCGATAGCTATAGATTTATTCTGGGGCTGAAGAGCGACCAGGAGCTTGCTCTATTCCTCTTGGACAGGTACACTAACCGATAAGTGCCATCTTGTGCTATTGTTGTTAACTAACAACAATGACAGAGCAGCAAGTCAACTGTGTAATCTTGATATCTAGCGTAAACAAAGCCAGTTAGCTAACGTCACAAAAATAAGGTAGTGAACATGTCTGTGGCTAATTGTTAGCCTGTTTTAGCCTCACGTTAGCAACAAGCCGAAGCCACACAACCCCAGAACAGAGCAAACTACTAGCTAGCTATCTCATTCTGCTCACAGACGTGCCCCAGCAGTTCTTACAAACTAGCGTTAGATCCATTAATTTGCAGGGTAACGAAACCAGGTAACGTTATATCCAGGCAGGCTATGCAAGACCAGGTAACCCATGCTACCGGTTATTTTGTACTATACTGTACTTCTACTGCAGCGTGCGTGCATGTATTTTTTTTGTAAATTCAAGTCTTTGAGCTAGAGTCCCAGTCAAATTGAAGTTTTTCAGGGGTAAGTCCAAGCAGTGGAGAGAGCGATGGTATTGCAGGTATTGTGTGTGTATGTGTCTTACAGTTATGAGAAAGAGCACGACTGTTTCGAATCAACACCACGTACAAAAAGACGACTACCAGCCCCTCCTGCTTCCAGGATTGTTGCAGTCTCTCTCTGATCGGTGAGTGTTGAACATTATCTTTGTTGCCCACTGCAATATATTTATTTTTTTATACATTTTCTTTGTCAACTTGACTCCTACAACCTATCCCATTATCACAGTGTCACATAGCATAGCTACTTTTCTAAACTGTGCATTTAGACAACAGCCATGTAAATAACAATGATTATGATGAAATATCATTTGCAGAGAAAATGACTTTGAAATTGACGATCGTGCAAATAGTTGTACAGAGGACACAGCAACAGCACATTTGGATGCAAGGTATCATGTTTCGATATTTTTTGTGGGGGGAAAAACACTGTAAAACATGATCATTTTCAGATTATAACGTTAATCCTAGGAGGGTACAGCTCACCCTAAAATCCAAAATACATATTTTTCCTCTCGGGTGGCTATTTATCCATCTAGATTGTTTTTGGGATAGTTGCCTGGGTTTTGGAGATATTTGGCTGTAGAGATGTCTGTCTTCTCTCCAATACAATGGAACTGGATGGCACTCGGCTTCTAGTGCTCAAAGCACACACAAAATAAAATTTGAAAATCATTATTAGTCAAGATAATGCACAGACCTTGTTGTGAGCAGTTTTATGCAGGGATTATTTTCTTTCGACCGATCTACACCCAATAGCAGCTAGTTCCACATGAAGCTATAGCAGCAGCTAGCTATCGGGTGTAATTTGGTCAAAGATAGTTCCAACTGCTCACAAGTCTGGATTATCTTGAGTAACTGGTCATGATTTCTGAAAAGAGACATTGCTGTTGAGTTTTTCAGTTATGCAGTTCCATTGTATTGGAGAGAAGGCAGAAATCTCTATGGCTGATATAAACCCAGACAACTAACACAAAACAATCTAGATGGATAAATAGCACTACAGGTGAGGGGGAAAATATGTATTTTGGATTTTAGGGTGAGCTGTCCCTTTAACAGGGAAACCTCACTTCATGTTTTCAATGTTTGAACCCATATGAAAGCTCATGAAGTCAGAATACAAGGGAAACAATGACAGAAAAACGTGTCAGTTCCTACCTGGACAATGCAGCCTATAAATACAAAAAACATTGGCTGAAGGCTATTTTTGTCCTACTTTTGGTGCCCTCTGGCAACCCTCTGGTGTCTCTTTTTCTTTTCTTTCACTGCTTTTAGTAGTGCCAGAATAGGCCAGAATGGGCGTTTCGACCTTAAATACCGGCCTAACGATATCTTCCCCCCTGGCGTTAATTTATCGCTTAGCGCCTTTCAAAACCAGGCCTTATTCAGTGCGCCGCGGATATTACTGTCCGTATTTACGCACAGCTCTCCTCTGCCGATCTCACACTCTCTCCCCCTCTCTCTCTCTCTCTCTCTCACTCCCTCTCTCTCGCGCATCAGACAGGCACAAAGAACGATGAAAAAAAAGTTGTTATACCGTACATAGTAATAACAACATGGCAGTTTTTTATAACATGACAGTTTTGAGCCCCTGTCATTCAGAGGCTGTTGCATCATCCTACCTGTGCAGTGGGCAAGAAGAAAAGGCGAGAGAAAATGATATCATTCTGCCCAAACAAATATTGACTGCACCGGCTCCCCTATACCGAAGCCACACATGTGAAATCTCCCAGCATGCATTGAGGCTAATACATTTAGACCAGGGGTGCCCAAATTCTTTCCCATGAAGGGCCAAAACTCAATCTGGGTGGAGGGCCGAGGGCCAAAAATAAACGTTGTGGAATTACATTAAAATGTATTGTGTTTTATAGAAAATTTACATTCTAAATCTAAAATAACATTTCAATATAATAATCTACTTTTTATCTGTTTGGTAATTGTAATAATTTGCAATTGGTTATATATATAAAAAAAAAACATCTGCATTTGTGGGGAGCTTAAACATTTAATCAGTAAACACCAGGGGCGGTTTTAGCATCAGGGCTTTGGGTGGGCTTAGCCCACCCAAAGGTCATGGACCACTGAACCCCTAGGGGGGTCCGGGGGCATGCCCCCCCGGAAGAAAATTTTGTACAGTTTCAAGTAAAAATGGATCAAACTGGCGCACTTTGAGATCAAAATGAAGAGACTAGATCTATGAAGAACTACACACATCAATATCTTCTTTACTGTTCTGTGGTTTTACAGCGATGAAAAAATAATTGTTTCCCTATATATACTATATATATTCTGCATACAGGTTACTATATGGTAGAATTATGCTTGCATAAATAATACCAAAATCACTTCAGGGGAGTTTCAAGTAAAGTAACATTTTGCTTTGTAGGCAAAACAAAAGTAAAATTAAATCAAAAGGGAACTTCCTAACTTATTGGCTGGAATAATATTCCGACAAGATAATAATATACTGTAAGCACTAAAGCAGGAGTTTGCAGTCAACTAGTTGAAATTAATATGTGGCAGTATTTGTGGGGGTCAAAATCTATGTAGGGTGTACCACCACAAATAGATCAGTGTATGGGAAACACTGACTATTAAATTGTGTGACTAGAAAGACACCAATAAATCTGAGAAAATGTACTTTAATTTTGAACAACAGCACTACAACGGTGGCATTACAAATGGTATTATGAAATTATTGTGGGAAAAAACAAGAATGCCACTTTTTTTCATGAACTTTAAGCAGAAAATTAAAAAATAGTTTTAAAGCAAAAATAAATAATAAATAAAGATCATTTTAACAGAAACTGCTACTAATGACCACCATGGATTTGGAGAGAGAGAGAGAAAAAAAGTTTTTTTTTTTTTTTTTTTGGGTGGGCTGAGACTATCTTTGGGTGGGCTAAAGCCCACCCAAAAAAGGCCTAGAACCGCCCCTGGTAAACACCCAGTTAAAAACAGTTGTATTTTCCACCTTTGTAATCAAGAGAGAAATTTGACTTAATTCACAACTTGAAAAATCCTCAAGGTACTTTGAACATCAGCTTTATTGTCCATCTTTTGTAAACAATTTGCCATGACAATTTGCAGGGATGCAATCTCAGGAGTGAGCACAGTATATCCGCAGCCACATTCAGACACTGTTTCACAAAGTCACCACATGAAAAAGCTCGTCCACCCTTTGCAATCAGTGCAGATATCTGATAACTTGCCTGAGTTGCATTCTGGATAAAAAAAAAAAAAAAATCCAGATTTTTCTGGCATTTCTTGACATCTTGGGCAAATGCAAGATGTCAACCTCTGCTGCAAAACCTCTAATGCAAAAGTGTTTCTATGGGCGTCCCAGTTGAAAAATGTGAAAAACTATGGGCTCTATCGTTGCATCGGCCTATGAACTGCGCCCAACGCCAGACGCAGCCCAGAGTAGTGGGCGTGGACCAGCGCACTCGATATTTTGGTATCGGCGCTACACACAGCCTTAAGCATTACAACCATGCCTTTTAACTCATTCATGGCCAGTTTAGGACTGCCAATATTTAGCACAGGCCAAAAATTTTCATAATTGTTGGTCATCTTTCAAGACCCACAGTAAATTATCTATTAGCACCAAAGTGATTTGCAATACCTCAAAGTGAAGATGTACGTCTCTGGGTTCACCAGGAAAAAAAAGTGAGCTTTTAGCATGTTCTGTACTCTACTTATAGCCATTTATATACACCCTGTTTTCACCAAAAAGGTCTCTCTGAGAAGACAAACAGTAGAAAAGGCCATTTTTGTAAAGGACACAATCTCAGGCAGAACTCGCTCTCAATTCTTTTATTTTGAACTGTATTGACATCAGACATGTAAATATTATTTGTTATGACACAAATGACAAAATATATATATATATATATATATATATATATACATGAAGTGCTTTTTTTACATTCAACAATACAGTTTACTCAGTGTGAGTGAGTGTGCAGACAGACAGACAGACAGACAGACAGACAGACAGACACACACACACACACACACACACACAGAGAGAGTTCTGTCCACAGCTGCTGCTGGATCGCACCTCCTTCCCAGGGAACACTATTGATCGCCCCGCAAATTAGCATAGCAGGAGAACACCAAACTGGTCTGAGATCAGCGTCTAGCCTCCTCTGCCTCTGCATCGTTTTCCTCCTCTCGTTCGGGCTGGGACGAATGCTGCGACACAGGAACGGGGTCGGCTTGGCTTTGGGACCAGGTGCTGGAACCGGATCGATCATGTTGGTTTGACTACCGCAAACAACTCAATCCAGGTTCGCCCTGCAGCAAGGCGACCAGCGCAGCGCGCCAGGGGCGTTTCAATGGCGTTTCTCCTCTATGCAACAGGCAGCGTTTCTCCGTTTTCTCCTCCTCTTCCATTTCAAAACAACAGCTGCGTAGTTGTTTGATAACGTGTTGTCGGCTTTGTCTTTGAGGCCAGGGACCTGATACCATGTCACAGGCTGGGGAAGTCTTTGAACTACGCACTGCACTAATAAAAACAAAAACACGTCAAACACGTCATTGGCTGGGAGGGCTATTCCTGATAACACGTTAAAGACGTCTTTGGCCATGAATGAGTTAAGCGTAAAATTATGCACTATCTGCTCATTGGGGAAGTGCAGTAAACGAATCACGCTTCACTTTTCAGCTCCAATTCCACGGAGCGATCCAGTCCGGCTTCAGAAAAGCTGAGGGCTCTGATCTCCCCCCCTCCCTTTTATCCCTCTGTCTGTCTCCATATATAGGCTATTATTCCATATTATTCTCAAACCAATCTAACCAGTTTAAATACTGCAAGCATGTAAATACGCTACACTATAGCAAGATCAAAGTGAAAAGAATGTTCTAAACGCATCAGCTAGAAAAATATAGCCTATCCCTATGATGAGATTAGATTGGTGAAAGTTTGTCCAGAATGATATTGTTTTGCTACCTTTTCTTCTCCCCTGCTGCACAGGTAGGATGATGCACATAAATATAGCCTACATTATGTAAAGTCATTGCATGAATGTGTTTTTATTGTAAAACTAAAATGTGAAGTAGAGCCAATTTATTGGAGTGGACATCACAGTAGGACTTGACAGTAGAACCGCGTTACACTGTCACTCATCTAAATCACGTTAAATCTGCAAGGGATATATATAGCCCCTATATCACATATATGTTTCACATAGGGTGGTGTTTTCATTTCGATGTTTTATTTGGTCCAATATTGAAATGTTCTACAATTGCAGGTTGTGTTAACATTACACATTATTTAGATCTACCTTTCTATCTATTTTGGCTCATTTGGTTGCTATTTATTACCTAAATGGATTAGCCCAATGCATGCTGGGAGATTTCACATGTGTGGCTGTTGCAGGGACGCCAGGCAGTGAATGTTTGGCCAGAATGATCTCGTTTTCTCTCGCCTTCACTGCACAGGTAGGATGATGCAACACCCTCTGAATGTCACGGGCTCAAAACTGTCATGTTAGAAAAATGGTCATGTTGTTATACTATGTACGGTATAACAACTTCTTTTTTCTATCGGACTTGTGTTGTGTCTGTCTGAGCGAGGGAGTCAGAGAGAGAGAACCGGCAAACTTTTTTTCAAGCAGTCGTATTGTGCCTGTCAGACTGATGAGCAAGAGAGAGGGAGTGACACAGAGAAGGGTGACAGAGGAGAGGCAGAGGAGCGCTCCGCGCAACCGGCGCACTGAATAGGCTTGGTTTAAAAAAATAAAAATAAAAATTAACGCCAGGAGGGAAGATATCATTAGGCCGGTATTTAAGGCCGAAACGCCCATTCTCGCCCATTCTGGGACTGCGCCACACCTATTTCGCGTAAAGCGCATTTCGGGGCCTAAAGCCATGTTGCTATCTTCCCGAGGCAGGCGCAAGGCATGTTTTTTTTGCGTTTAAGGCCAGTTTTTGCGCCGAAGGCCTGTGGGAGAATAGGGCCCTATATGTACAGTGTGAGAACGCATCTTAGCTCTCGTAATATGTCCCACCTGGCCCGTACAGATGTGATATATTCTACAAATGATATGAAGAATTTAGACACCGCACTGTCAGAGACAGAGCAACAAAAGTGGGCCCAGCAGATTAATAGACCAGAGGGCAACAAGTTGCGCACCTATTGTCAATTCAAGAATGTTATTGAAACCGAGCCATGTACAAAAGATCCTATCTAGACAGTACAGAAGCGCTTTAGCCAAGTTTAGATGTGGAGTAGCTCTTTTAGCCATAGAAACTGGTAGATATACAAATACCCCAGCTGATAGTGATTTCTGTACTCTTTGTAACAATGGTTCTATTGAATCAGAAGTCCATGCACTTATTCATTGTGAACTTTATGTGGACATTCGTTCAGAACTGTTTCTACAGAGAGGCTTTCAATTTGGAACAAGGCTGCAGACAAGGCTGCGCGCTCTCGCCTCTATTGTTTGCAATTTGCATTGAACTCCTTGCCCAGCTAATTAGAGATGATATAAATATAAAGGGTATCACGATCGGAGACGAGGAGCATAAACTCTCGCTATATGCAGACGATGTTCTACTATATTTGTCCCATCCCACAAGAACTATACCTCACCTAAAACAGATTATAGTTACATTTGCACTTTATTCAGGCTATACAATAAATGTGGAAAACATTGAAGCCATGGACATAAGACATAGAATCCCCCACCTCGTTAAATCTCAGAGTGGGTTTAAATGGCCCACAGGAGGGATCAAATATCTCGGAATCCATGTTCCTCACTCCCTGCAGCAAATATACAGTGCCAACTATGACAAAATTATTAAAGGTATTAACTCATTGAGTGCCAATGACGACTTTAGTCGTCAATTCATTTAGTGACGTAGAGTGCCATTGACGACTAAAGTCGTCAATTGCGTTTTTTGACGGGGGGATGTCGATCTAACCCTCTTACATCGCCTCTTACAATATGGGAGCTATTGAATGTGTCTAACCTATTTTACAGAACCCTTAGGTGGCGACAGTGCTCTCCAGATTACAGAAATGTCAGGAATACAGCCTGAATACAGCCTGAAAAAGCCGTGATCAAAGAGAACCCGCTCATGCTGCAGGCCAGAGCCATGTAGATTGCTCTGGCTGCTGCTTGACGGTGCCTGCCAACAGCAATCAGTCTGCGCACACAACTGAGCTCCTCTGCCTCTGTCTGTCTGTCTGCATATAGTTTCTCCACACGATTACCCACCAGAAAGGCAGCACCCGATGCCGAAGGGCTAAACCTTACCTGCAGTCCCGTTTGGCATTTCCTTGTCACGCTGTGAGCCCGGGAGCCGCCCGGCGCAAAAACGGAGGCTCCGAAAATAGACTGATGCGTGTGGGGAGGAGTTTGCAGCTGAGTGGGGGAGAGGGGGGTGGGGCACGCAGGCTCCACAGAACTACACCAGGTCACGACATCAGAAAATATTAGCTAGAGTCAGTGAATGTGCTTGAAATGCTGCATTTCACAAAAGGCGGAATATCTCAGCTTCTAGATAGAAATGCATATTTTTGCTGTTTTTGACCTATCTTCTCCGGCTGATAACTAAAGAACGGAAAATGGTATCAATAAACTTTTTTTTGCTGATGATAGAATAGAGTCTCCTTGTTCTTTTTGCGTGTTCGGTGTTTACATAGTAATATCACACAATATTCTGTGGGCCTCGAGAAATCACTGAAACTCTGGCACTGGGAGCGTCCGTTCTCCAAAAGTGGCTGGCACTCAATGAGTTAAGAATGACTTGGAACGCTGGACACCCCTTCCCATATCCCTTATAGGATGGATAGAGAGTGTACGTATGAATGTTTTACCTAGATTGCTCTATTTATTTCAAATGTTACCTATCATGATTCCAATAACTACATTTCAATCATGAGAGACTAGTAGAAAGTTTAACAAGTCTTTAACTCATTGAGTGCCAAGGACGAGTATGTTCGTCATTTCGTTTAGTAACGTAGAGTGCCAAGGACGAGTATGTTCGTCAATTGCGTTTTTTGACGGTGGGACGTGGATCAAAGCCAGATCCATCTCCTGTGAAAGTATGGTGGATGTTGAATGTGTAAAAGAGAGAAGAAGTAATGGGGAAACGGAAATCGCATCGATATGCATGAAGCATAACGTTAGCTGTGCCTGTGAACAGCAGTCAATCTGCTGCCACAATTGAGCCCCTCCGTGTCCGCTGCGATAGCCCCTCCATATGATTTAGTTGCCGACACCAGCGTCTTTCTGAAAAGTTACATTATTCTCAGCTGGGAGCCGGCGACACGCTGTGAAAAAGCGGGGGGATGCAACGCACTTTTCAGTGCAGACAGAGCAAACGCAGAGCGAAAGCAAACGCAGCAGAGCCCCAGAGACACTCCCACGGAGGAGGAGGAGGGGAGTGGGGCACGCAGGGCAGCAGAAAGCCCAGAAAGCCCAGAATCGGACGCAGCTTCATCCCAGCTCACAACCGAAACCCCAGAAACGAGCGAGCCCGATCCAGACTGCCCCGACGAGCGGCCGCCATCCAGGCAGCAGAGACTCGCCTGACACAAGCAGCACTCAGAGCGAGCAGAGCCACCAGAGACACACCCACGCCCACGGAGGAGGAGTTTGCAGTAGAGGGGGTGGGGGTGCTGTTATATTGAAGGAAATTACTGTTCAGATGTTTCAGGTCAGAAAATATTAGCTTCAGAGTCAGTGATTTGCTTGAAATGCTATATTTCACAAAAGGCTCAATATCTCAGCTTCTAGATGGAAATGCCTGTATTTGCTGTTTTTGACCTATCTTCTCCGGCTGATAACTAAAGAACGGAAAATTATATCAATAAACTTTTTTTTGCTGCTGATACAATTAGTCCATGGGCCAGACCAGATATCGGTATCACTCAAGGTGGCAAACTCTAGTCACATTTTTTGAAAAGGTACATGTCCATAGATGATATTTTGGTATGATAACCTTTGCTAAGTGGTAGCTTTGTCACAGTTATCAGCACATGAAGTTAACCACCCCCTACAATAAATTGGTATCTTAGGCGCTGGTGCATATCCTACTTTAGGCTCATTTTCAGGACCTTTACTCATGTTTTATGAAGGCATGTTTGGTCTAATTTTAAAGGGTAGACTCATACGTTCATTTAATTAAGCACAGTTGTGAGTTTGTCTAATAAACATAGAGGTCACATGGGCTCTTCAAAGTGTCAACAACATTAGTTTTTGCACCATTTCCGCCTAAACTATAGTCTTTATTTGAGCATTATGACATGTAGGAACATCACTGACACAAATAACAAAACCTGAAATACTCACAGGACTGTAACAATTGAGGAAATGTATAATCTTCCCATATTATCCCACCATGAAGGCTGATTGTGGGCCTTAAAGTAGAATATGAACCCGGGCCAGAATTTTCACTAATTGGTACCATCCAAGTTGACAAATTCTAGTTTTGTATTTTGAAAAGGTCTGTACCTTTAGATGATATTTCAACTTGATAAACCTTCCCAAGTGGTATCTTAGTCACAGTTAACCCTCAATTACACCAAACGTTGATCCAAAGAAAGAGACAATCGTGTCCCTTTATTTGAACAGAACATGTGATAGAAAAAAAAGAATTCTAACTTATCATTTATTTAACCAATGATCTTTATCATCACCACTATCACAAATATAATATTAAACAGTATTCATATTCTGTTTTATTCATCATCATCATTATCATCATAGTCATCCAGGGTCACGGCCTCCTCATGGGAAGACTTTAGCTCTTCAACATTACAATCTTTTTTGTTGAGACAATAGCATGTCTCTCCACAGGTTGCAAATAGCTGCTTGTCCTGAAGCTTTGCCCAGTTCTGTGGTAGCTTTCACTGGTCCACGATGAATGTTATCAAGGCAGTTTTGCTGTCTGGATTACTAAAAAGCTTTCTCCACTGCACGACATTGTGTCCTGGGGCAATGTTCTTCCATTGAGTGCTACTACTTGCTGAACCACAACTGCATCTCTCGGCATTCTTGATTGATGTTTTCCAGTACACATCAAACACCACATCTATTCAGTTACTGAGTAACTGAAAGAGAGAGAAAGAGTAACTGTTACTCTTTCTCCTTCATGCAACGCTAGGTTCAACACAGAACCAGCAATCTCTCCAAAAGTCTTGCCATCATCTTTCAGCATGAGTGTCTCCAATATCCTCAACTGCTAATGTTGATTTCTCTAACTCGCTAGCGAGTGCAGCGGCTTTGTTGGTTTTCCGCAATGAGACATCTGGATTGAAAGTGACCAAGGCAGTGGACCATGAGCCAGGACATCTTCAATGTGCAGATCTTTACTTTGCGAAGCAATGATCATATGCCCAAAAATATTTCTATCTGCTTTCAAGACCAGCTCCTTGTTTTGTGTTTGGTTTCCTCTATCTATTTTTGTGATGCCTGAGAATGTCTTCAGATTTTTTTTTCCCACTTTGTCATGGAACTTGGTTGCTGGTTACTCTTTCTCTATCATATGATTGTTCAATGTGTTATTATTACTACTGTAATTGCTACTGTTGTGGTAGCTAGAATTAGCTAGACATATTTTATGTGAAGTCCTGAGACATGCTTGTGAATTAGGGCTAATAATAATAATAATAATAATAAATTGTATTTCTAATGCACTTTTCATTTTGGACAAAATGCTACAGAGTAAAAATAAAATAAAAATAAGATAAAATAATTAAAAGAATAAGAAATTAAAGGAGAATAAAAATAAATAAATAAAAGATTAAAAGAGCATTAAAAAGAACATAAAAAAAATAACATAAAAGCCTAAAAAACTAAGGAAAGCACAAAACTAAAAGGCTTTATTAAAAAGGAAGGTTTTCAGTCCCTTTTTAAAAGCATCCACCGTCTGTGGAGCTCTTAGGTGGTCGGGAAGAGTGTTCCACAGACGTGGAGCGGCAGAGCAGAAGGCCCGATCTCCCATGGTGCGGAGCTTGGTTCTCGGGGGATGGAGGAGGTGATTGTTATTTGAGCGGAGGTTGCGGGAGGAGGTTTGATTTATGAGGAGTTCCTTGAGGTATGGGGGGGCATGTCCGTGGATACATTGATGTGTCAGCAGAGCGATTTTGAAATCGATTCTGGAGGAAACAGGGAGCCAGTGAAGAGAGTGGAGGATGGGGGTTATGTGGTCGTACTTTCGTACTCTCATCAGGATCCTCGCAGCAGAGTTTTGAATGTGTTGGAGCTTCTGGAGGCTCTTGCTGGGGATCCCGATGAGGAGCGCGTTGCAATAGTCCAGCCTTGAGGAGACAAAGGCGTGGACGAGTTTCTCAGCGTCTGGCAGGCTGAGTGTGGGACGGAGTTTTGCGATGTTCTTGAGGTGGTAGAAGGATGTTTTGCACAGGTGTTTGATGTGAGCGTCAAATGACAGGTGAGGGTCGAACCTAACGCCCAGGTTGATGACTGATGAGGAGAGGGGGATGGTTTGGCCAGAGAAGGTGATGTGGGTTATGGGGGATGACTGGACCTGGTGGGGGGTGCCAACTAGAATGGTTTCAGTTTTGGATCAGTTTAGCTGCAGGAAGTTGTCTTTCATCCACGCCCTTATCTCCTCAAGGCAGGTGGTGAGAGATGATGAAGATGCAGAGGGGTTTGGGACAGTTTTAAGGTAGAGCTGCGTGTCATCAGCGTAGCAGTGGAATGAAATTCCATGCCGGCTGATGACACTACCGAGGGAGAGCATATACAGAATAAATAAGATGGGTCCGAGAACTGACCCCTGGGGGACTCCACAGATGACAGAGTGCGTCCGGGACTTTGCGTCCCCCAGGGCGACATACTCGGTTCTGCCAGACAGGTAGGACTGGAACCAGTGTAGAGCAGAGTCAGAGAGACCGATGCAGTGGAGGCGGTTGAGGAGAATGTTATGGTCAATGGTGTCAAACGCTGCAGTCAGATCCAGGAGGACCAGAAGGGATGGAGAGCCAGCGTCAGCCGCCATCAGCAGGTCATTTGTGACCCTGACCAGAGCTGTTTCAGTGCTGTGGGCGGTGCGGAAACCAGACTGGAACTTTTCATATAGCTCGTTGGAATTTAGGTGGCCCTGGAGCTGAGCAGCAACCACTTTTTCCATCACCTTTGAGAGAAATGGAAGGTTTGAGATCGGCCTGTAATTGGCAAGCACGTCTGGGTCAAGGGTGGGTTTTTTGAGGAGGGGTCTGATGACAGCAGTTTTCAGAGCAGATGGAAGATGGCCGGCTTGGAGGGAGTGGTTAATGACATGGGTGATCAGGGGGGATAGAGTATGGATGTTTGATTTCACCAGGGCAGTGGGAAAAGGGTCCAGAGTGCAGGTGGAGGCTTTCATCTTACAAATGATGCCCTCAACCTCTCTCGGTGTAACTTCAGCGAAGTGGCAGAGACGCTGGGAAATCACAGGCTGAGGGTCGGCATTTGGGAGATGTAGGGATGAGATGTTGGAGAGGAGGGAACGGATGTTGTTTACTTTTGCCTGGAAAAAGTCAATAAAACCATTGCACTGTTCATCTGTGGGTTCCGCTTGTGATGGGGTTTGTGGCTTGAGGAGATGGTTTATAGTGGTGAAAAGCTGCTTGGAGTTTCCAGGATTTTTGTTTATGATGTTGGAGTAGTGTAGAGACCGTGCGTCTCTGAGGGACTTTGAGTAGGCCTTTTGGTGTTCTTGATAGGCTAGTTTATGAACAGTGAGTCCGGATGTTTTTAGACGACGCTCGAGTACACGTCCAGCAGCCTTCATTTGGCGTAGTTCACTGTTGAACCAGGGGGCTGAGCGGGAGAAGGTGACTGTTCGGGTTTTGACAGGGGCATGAAGATCCAAGACACTGCTCAGGGTTTTATTGTAGAAATCCACTGAGTCATTGGCTGATGCGAAAAGAGCAGATGAGATTTTCTGGAGGTCAGAGGTCATGGCGTCAGGGTTGATGTTTTTAATGTTTCTGAAACGGATTTGGCGCTTGGGCTTGGTGTGATGAGATAGAGATGGAGATGGCAGCTCCATAGAGATTACCTTGTGATCCGACACACCCAGATCGTACGCCACCAGATTGGAAATAGGGGCGGAGTCAGTGATGACCAGGTCGAGCGTGTGCCCCCTGGTGTGTGTAGAAACATCAACGTGCTGTTTAAGGTTGAGATGATCCAGTACATGAAGAAATTCAGCTGCAGAGTGGCAGGAGGGGCTGTCGACATGAATGTTGAAGTCCCCCAGGATGACCGTATTGGCAGATGTGGAACAGAGTGAAGTAAGAAGGCCATGCATCTCTGAAATGAAGGCTGAGTTTGGTTTAGGTGGCCGATAGATAAGGAGTATTGTCATGGGGTGGGGGGGTTTGCATCTGAGGGCGAGGCATTCAAAGGAGGCATGCTCAGGCAGGGGTAGGGGGGACAATTTTAGGTCAGCTCTGTGTATGACGGCTAAGCCGCCACCACGACCAGTTCTGCGGGCTTTCTCCAGGTAGCTGTAGCCAGGGGGGCAAGCTTCATTTAGCACAGAGTAAACATCTTGCTGCTGCCAGGTTTCAGTGAGGCACATAAAGTCAATCCCCTTGTCCAAAATGTGGTTGTGTATGAGACAGGATTTATTTGTGAGGGATTGTGTGTTAAAAAGTTCTATTTTGAAATTGGGTGGAATGGTGGATGAGAGCCTCTGTAGGGGCCGCAGTAAGGTGAAATCCACTCCACGTTTTCCAACCTGCTTGGTCTGAAGCGGTCTCGCGGTGTTTCCAGTGATGACGTGGCAGCGGGGAGTTGTTTTGCTTCCATTACAATGTAATCCATGTGCGACAGTGTTCTGATGACGTCGGCGAGATGCGCCAGAGCGTCCATCAGACCAGAGAGACGGAATGCTGCTCCCGGAGTAAACAAAGTTATGTCGTGAACCTCTGTGGATATAACGTGGGCGAGAAGCCAAACTGTGTCCTTTTATTGCATCTGTTAAGAGCCTCACTGTGGATTGGAGTTTTAATGCCATGCTGGTGAAAGCCGGGCACCCCTGGCCGAGGAGCCGGTCACGGCTAGCATTAGCTGGCTAGCGAGGCTAGGAGGCAGCGGTCCCAGCCACAAGGGCTAACCGCACTAGACAGAAGGGATGTCCAGGGTCTACCTCCCAGCAGTGGATATCAGCACACGGTGGACAGAAGAAAATCCAGCGATGCCACAGACGATTGAAGAGCTTGCCTGTAAATCCACGGATCCGCGGATAGGCATTGGCTGAAAGCGGCTAACTATAGCACAACGTTAGCAGGTACGTGGCGTTTGTTGTTGAGATTTCCAACTGTCACAGGCAATACACGGACTTGCAAGGCTAAAAAACAACTTGTAAAACAGCCAAAACCAGGCTGGGTTAAAATAATGTAAAGTACTAAGAGCAAGACTAATTGCAGACGGAGAAGCGGCGAACAAGCAGCGCCAACGTCCTCTCACGTCTCACCTCAAGGACCAAATACAAATACACTTGACTTGACTGACTTGACTTGGTGACACAGCAATTCCTGTGGAAAGGCTGATGATATTAGACTGATCTGGACCTAGAGGGTTTACCCAGCTTTTCTCCATAAGCTCTACAAAGGCATTCACATCTGCCCTATCCTTCTCTATTCTGGGCTTCTGTAGATCGTGATGACTGAAACAGTCTGTGGACTTGTTGCCTCTCATGTTCCTGAGCTGCCTCAGATACTGACTTCTGTCTGAAGTGACTGCACCAGCTTTCAGGCTGAAACCCTTGGTTCCTCCAGCAGTCTGATTGTCCTTGTTTATGGTCTCCTCAATTGTCTGGTCTACCATAATCTTTCCAATATGGAATAATTTGTCTGCAGGACGTATGCACCGTCATCCAGTGTATGTGATGCCAACAATCTTTGCTACCTGCTGTTCTGCACCAAATGTCCTCGAGTGCCCACTGCCTGGGTGGGGTCGTCAAAAGGGCCTTTCTGTGTGGAGTTTGCATGTTCTCTCCGTGCCCCCTGGGAGTTTCCTTCATATAGGAACCCCTCACCAAAACATGCAATATCCTGGTCACTGAAGTGGTGCCTCCTCTGGTCGTTCGGAGGGAGGGGAACTCATTGGAATAGCGTGAACTATCTGTTCAAATAAAGTGCCAAGATTGTCTCTTTCTTTGGATCAACGTTTGGTGTCATTGAGGGTTAACTGTGACTAAGATACCACTTGGGAAGGTTTATCAAGTTGAAATATCATCTAAAGCAGGGGTGCCCAACCTTTTTTGACCGAAGATCTACTTTTCAAGTACCAGTCCAGTTTCAACATCGCTAACGCACACACATCGTTTCCAGCCTGCAGTAACTAACCTCGCAACACTTTCTCGTTGTCCCACAACCACTTGACATTAGGGCTGTGAATATTCACTGGCCTCACGATTCGATTCGATTACGATTCAGAGGGCTACGATTCAATTCGATTACGATTATCGGTGCATCTCGATGCATCTTAAATCGATGCATCACTTTTTTTCCCCAATACATGATTTATTTTTTCTCACTTTATTTTTTCTCACTGTGTGGCTACTTTTAATATAAAAGTGCATTTGGAATTGCATTGTATTATGATCCATAATTAAAATAAACAACTGCATGTACTTCCATTATATTTTATTTGATTATTATTATTATTTTTTATTATTATTATTTTTTTTTTTTAAATAATCGATTTTTGACGCGATCGACCTGGGGTCAGTCCGCGGTCGACCAGTAGACCGCGATCGACTGGTTGGGCACCACTGATCTAAAGGTACAGACCTTTTCAAAATACAAAACTAGAATTTGCCAACTTGTGTGGTACCAATTAGTGAAAATTCTGGCCTGGGTTCATATTCTGCTTTAAGGCCCACAATCAGCCTTCATGGTGGGATAATATGGGAAGATTATTCATTTCCTCAATTGTTAGAGTCCTGTGAGTATTTCAAGTTTTGTTATTTGTGACAGTGATGTTCCTACATGTCACAATGCTCAAATAAAGACTATAGTTTAGGCGGAAATGGTGGAAAAACGAATGTTGTTGACACTTTGAAGAGCCCATGTGACCTATATGTTTATTAGACAAACTCACAACTGTGCTTAAATGAACCTATGAGTCTACCCTTTAAAATTAGACCAAGCATGTCTTCATAAAACATGAGTAAAGGTCCTGAAAATGAGCCTAAAGTAGGATATGCACCAGCACCTAAATACCAATTTATTGTAGGGGGTGGTTAACTTCATGTGCTGATAACTATGACAAAGCTACCACTTAGCAAAGGTTATCATACCAAAATATCATCTATGGACATGTGCCTTTTCAAAAAATGTGACTAGATTTTGCCACCTTGAGTGATACCAATAAGTGAAATTTTGGGCTTTGGCCCATGGACTAAATAGAGTCTCATCGTTCTTTGTGCGTGTTCGGTGTTTACATTACAGTAATATCACACAATATTCTGTGGGCCTCGAGAAATCACTGAAAACGCTCTGAAACTCTGGCACTGGGAGCGTCCGTTCTCCAAAAGTGGCTGGCACTCAATGAGTTAATGATACAACAAATACATTTTGGCGTATGACTCCATGATATGATGACGCTCTCCTGAGATGATGAGGGCGTCGTCAGTGAAGAATAGGATAGGAAATCCCCCATAGGGAATTCTTCAATCAGGAGTCATGACGATGGTGGTGGTCAGGGGAGGAGGTGGGGCAAAAACTGCTTCAGGATGATGATCAGCAACTGAGAATGACATATGGCACATACACAGCACATAGCAAACAGAGTACAAAACATGGACCCTGATATACTACGCTGATTAGGTGATTGGAATCAGCTGGAGAGGAATACACACAACCTCCCGTTTATTTACGATTTAAGTAAAGACTTAACTGCCCGGTGATAGCAGAGGGATCCGCGCCTGCTGTGCAATTGACCACAAGCGACGTGGAATGGAACGGCCTGTGATGCCTGCTTGGAGAAGAAGCCTGGAGACGCGATGATCTCTGCCTGGTGCAGACGGCGCTGGACGCCTGAACACCCGTCCGCTTAAAGAATAGAGAGACTGCATGCATGCTGCTTGCTGAACAAAAAAGTTTGGTCACTGATGTCGTCTGAAGTCTGTTGTTGACTTGAGACAGACTCCTGGCTGGAGGGAAATGCTTGCTTGAGCCGATTTACTCTATGAATGGAGAGATGATCCTTAGCGAGGAAAGAGATTGACGACGCGCAAAACAACCAAAACATAAAAGACGGCGACTACAGCGAAGCCGGTAAGAGCAAAAACTGCTTCAGGATGATGATCAGCAACTGAGAATGACATATGGCACATACACAGCACATAGCAAACAGAGTACAAAACATGGACCCTGATATACTACGCTGATTAGGTGATTGGGATCAGCTGGAGAGGAATGGTTTGGGCTGATTGGTTATTGCCACATGTGTGGCAAACTGTGAATTGGTGAGGAGACAGCATCAGAGAAAGGGGGTGAGCCTAACAATGAATGGGTTATACAACCTCAAAGAAAGGGGGCGTGCACTGTGATATGACGTGAACTGGGCGTTAGCTGTTAAGTAGTCTTCATTATTGAAAATAGTCCAAGGCATCATTTAATTTACTAGATCGGCTGATATCAAGATTTATTTGGCAGGGGAAAAGACCACGCATTAGATTTAAAATATTACAACTTCCTAAATCTGATGGCGGACTTTCCCTGCCAAATCTAAAGTACTATTTCTGGGCAGCTCAGTTGAAACCAATGACAGCATGGGTCAGTGAACGTACAGAGACACGATGGCTGAACATTGAGAAACATCTATGCCAAGAGACATTTCAAATCTACCATTTTTAGATGTCCCAGTCAAAGAAATTAGGATGAGTGAATGGACTAAAATGACTATGAATATATGGGGGGAAATACAGAGATTATTTAATTTGCCCAAGTCAGTCTCACCTTTATCAAGCATAGGTCTGATTAAGAACTTTATCCCTAACCGATTAGATACGGGACTCAAAAAGTGGATAGATTATGGCCTGGTTTATATACACCAGCTATTTTTTGAAGACAACCTGAAGTCTTTCGAACAAATACAAACAGAATTGAATCGACCAAGGACTGATTTTTACTCTACTTACAGCTGAGAAGCTTCTTAACTAAACAAAGATCTGAGTAAAATAAAAAATCTTACCGAAATAGATAGATTATGGATAAAGGTGCAGACTGAGAATGTGTTATGTAAGATTATTTCTAGACTTTATCAGGTGTTTCTGAGCATGGATCCAAATAATTCTATTTCTATAAAAGAAAAATGGGAGACTGAGCTAGAACAGGAAATACCGACAGATATGTGGAAGAATGTATGTTCGGAGGCACACCTAGTCAGATGCTCAAACTCTTGGAGAGAATTCTGGTGGAAGACTATAACCAGGTTCTTTAGGACACCACATATAACAGCTAAGATAAATCCAGCCATATCTACTGCTGGAGAAATTGTGGGGCACAGGTGGGCAACTATATACATACATTTTGGTCATGCTCAAAATTGAAAAAATACTGGAATGACATATTTCAATCTGTCGGAGAAATAATGCATCTTGACATCCCACAAGACCCAAGACTCGCTCTGTTAGGGATGACAACAGATGGGATAGAAGGAAGGAATCAGAATTGGCATAACCTTCGTTATTTCGAATCCCACATAGGTTACGCCAAACCCCACATAGGTTACGCTAAAACCACCACCGCAAAGCGTCCTACCTGTAGTTGACCAGTCGACAGGAAAGTATCGCGGGACTTCACGAGACTTGGTGACCGAGATCACGTTTGAGGTCATTTGATCCCTGTGCGACTCCAGGAAATGGCCTGGGGCGAAATATCACTCTGGTGGATGTTGAGGGATCACATTATGACAATATTTGGGGAAAACGGGAATAAAAATAGCTATTTAGATGCAGGAAAGACAGGCTCACACTTGGCCCCAAATCAGCTCCATTTTACAACTGACTTGGACGCTATTGATCTCAAAACAACGCTAGGACGGCCAGAAACGCCGCGGACATCGCTGGGTGAGTGGTCAAATCATAATTATTGCCAGGAGATGGGTCCAGGTTAAAAAAAAACGAAATTCTCCTTTAAGAAGGGTCAAAGAAGCTTCTTAGCGTTAAGAAGCTTTTGGGAAACCCGGCCATTGACAGTAAGCAGAGCCCCAAAGCAGCCGCTCATCGCGGCTGCCTTTAATAGCAGTTCATCTCCAAAAGGCAGCAGACTTGCAGGGATTTTTTTTTCCATTTCATGACCAAACAACGCGAAACACACCGTGAACACCCTCCAACGCGAGGGGAATCTGTGAGTGAGAGACGAGTGCTTGCCTGGGTGCAGCAGGGCACTGGTGACAGACAGCCTGAGAGAAGCGAGGAGGAGAGGGCTCCATGCTGGTGACTTGCCGAGCTGCGTGAAGTGAACACCGCTACCGTACACAACACAGCTCGCGCAAAATGACCCGTTTCACTATCAGAATTTGGTCCAGTAACATTAGAAAGTATAGAAGTGCCACAAGATTACTTCCTTATTAGACCGCCGTCAGACTCCAGGCATTTTCCTCTCTACCCTCGCTGCTGTACGTCCCGCACAGAATCGTTTTACCTGGAAATACTCAGTGATTAAGGGGCTCACGCGCAAATGTCGGTGCAGTTCGACTTAAAAAAAACTGAAGTAACGAGTAACGAGCCTGTTTAAACCGCAATAATTGTAAGTACATTACGTTACTGATGAAGTCATTTGTTACAGTACTCGTTCCGCAAAAAGTAACTTAGTTACTGTAACGCGTTACTTAATAACGACTAGTCGCGTTTAGCGTTAGTCCCAACACTGATTAAGACGCACTTTAAGATTTTAAGGTGGGAAAATGCATGTACATGCACTCTGGAGCCCTGAGAGGGCCACCAACCTGGCAACCATGCAGTTTGTTTTACACCGCAGTGAGGGATTTTGACAGTGGTTGTATTATTTATATCAGCTGTGAGCCGTGAGCCGCCAATTAAAGTGTCTAGAGCCGCCATCGTCTCGCGAGCTGCGCATCAAGGATCTAGGGACTAGGCCATGGTTAGTCTCGACGCCAGACCCATGAGAGTTCCAGTTCCTGGTATATGGTGTGCTGCTGCACTGTCTTGTCTTTTTTGACTGAGAGTGAACCAAGACAAATTCCTATCAACTTTGTTGACATGGCAATAAATTGATTGAATCTTGAATCTTGTGTATATCAACGTTACACAACGTTACAGAAAGAAAATGGAGTCTGCTATTGAAATAGTGCTGTAAGGGTATGTGGTCGGGGTGGATGGGGGGGCGTAAACACTTGTCTTTCACACCGGAGAGTCGTGTTCGCATCCCAGTCATGGTCACAGCGCTTCTGAGGTCAACATTTCAATCGTGAGGCACATTTAATTTGGTTGTTATTCAAGACTAACCCAAACCATAATCCTAAAAAAAATTGTTTTACTTGCGTAAACGGAGGCTAAATCGGACTTCCCTCCACATCTGACAATAAACCTCATGGTATTCACTCACTATGTGAGAAATGTCATGCTTTTTTGAAGCAGTGCACAAGTGTTAGAAGCACATTTTGTACATTGGACTCTTAGAAATGGTGGCCATCTTGGATTTGAGGTCAATCCGCATTTTAAGCTTAGGTCCTTAAGATTGTCAGGTCTAACCGTCCCACCTCCTGCCCCCTTGATCCTATACCTTCCTCTCTTCTCCAATCCATCTCCACTGATCTATCTCCCTTCCTCACTACCCTTATCAACTCCTCTCTGTCCTCTGGTCTTGTACCAGCTCCTCTAAATACTACTAGACTCAAGCCACTGCTTAAGAAACCTTCCATTGACCCTACTGCCATCCAGAACTACTGACCTGTCTCTCTTCTCTCATTCATTTCCAAAACCCTTGAACGAGCAGGTTCCGAACAACTTTCTCTCTATCTCTCCCAGAATGAGCTACTGGATCCTACACACTGCTAAGGCCTCATCCCTCTCCTCTGTCCTTGTTCTCCTTGACTTGTCTGCAGCTTTTGATACAGTGAACCACCAAATCCTTCCACTCTCTCTGATCTAGGTATCTCAGGATCTGCACTCTCCTGGTTTGCCTCCTATCTCTCTAACCGCTCATACCAGGTTTTATGGCGAGGATCCCTATCCAGATCCTGTACTCTTAGCACAGGTGTGCCCCAGGGCTCAGTCCTGGGCCCCTTGCTATTCCTTCTCTATATCAGATCTCTTGGCCATATGATCTCATCTCATGGCTTCTCTTATCACTGCTATGCTGAACACATTAAGACCTAGCTCTACCCTTCCTCCCCTGCCTTAGACATGCAAATCGAGGCACGTATCGCTGCATGCCTCAAAGACATTGGTGCCTGGATGTCTGCCCACTAGGGTTGTGCGACGATGTCAACCAAATAGCCATCGTGATGGTTCCACAGTAGAGATGCGCGGATGAGCTTTTATGCCATCCTAATCCGCGTGTATGCATGAACCATTCGCCCGCCATAAATCCGCGCAAATTATTTCATACTATTTATAGATCGGCGCCCACTGTGCACCTGACCTTTCACAACGCTATGAGTGATTTTGGTAGATTAACTTACTGTTTCTGCTGCCGTCGGTGCGATCGCTGCAGTCGACTCCAAATAAACATCCATGCTGTATTATAATCCAGTCCAGCACTTGGCCTTGTAACATACTAGGCTAATGCTATAGCTTTAAGTTTAGATCAAGACTGGATTGAGCTGTATGGGTAAATAATACTTCTCTTCCAACATGTCTTAAGTGGAGAGTGGAGACTCCTGTTTTCTGGTGACATCATTGACCATATAAGGAGTTAAGAAAGAGGGCATCCCATCGCGTGGCTATTTGTTTACTACTGCCCCAGTGCCTTGGGCCGGCTAACATAGGTGGCTAACATGTGCCTGACGAAAAATTAAGCTTAAAATACGTTCATAGACTAGATAACGTAATTAATATTAATGTTCCTCATTAATGATACATCATTTCACCCGCCCGCAACCCATCCGCTTTTAATCAGAATGTTTATTTTTATGATCCGCCCCACGGGATCTGCAGATCTCTATTCCACAGTGAAACATTGTGGGGGGGGGGGGGGGGGGGGTATTAATTAATCATTTATAAAGACGCTGTGGTGCCGTAATGCCGTTTGGCTCCGCCGCTGCAATGCACATTAACAGCAGGGCAGCTGAGCTCTACATGAGCCAGGCGACTGAAGCAGTGGCTAGTGTCATACCAGAATATTGAACCAACGGCGCAGAGCAAATAATGTTCACGTTGCAGATCCTGACCAACAACTTGTCTGTTGAATTTAACTAGCTGGCAGAAAACTGACAGAATTACTGGCGGATATAAAGTAAGATTCACGTGGGCTTTTGAACCTAATGACAGAGAGAGTTGAGGAGACTGAGGAGAGTTGAGAGAAACACAGCTGCTGCTGCTGCTGTATAATGGAGCGACTTCAACTTTCACTTTGGAAACAGGCAAATTAAATTCACAGTTGTAGACTTGTACTCACTTTGGGTTGAAAACAGGAAAGAACATGATGTTTCTTTTTCACAACAAAACAACTGACTTCGCGTGGGCGACATAAACAAGCGCACCCAGTTCAGACTTCAGAGAAGCAGTAGGGGGGGGAGGGGAGGCCCCCACGTGTCACGGTAAGTGGACTTGGTCTTTTTTATAATTAATCACGATGATCCGATGTAGAAGGCTCCCTGGTCGATGGGGGGGTCGGCCCATCACGATGGTCGATGCCATCGTCCATCATGCCAACCCTACTGCTATCTCAAGCTGAATCTTGGTAAGACAGAGCTACTCTTCTTCCCTGGGAAAGATTGTCCTCTCACTGACCTTTCCATCTCCATTGACAACACTACTGTTTCCCTCACAGCAAAACATCGGAGTGATCCTTGACAACCAGCTGTCCAACTCGGCCTGCATCGCAGCAACTGCTCGCTCCTGTAGGTTCTCCCTGTACAACATCCGCAAAATCCATCCGTTTCTCACAAGGGAAGCAACACAACTCCTGGTCCAGGACTACTGGAATGTTCTTCTGCCTGGGCTACATACCTGCCTCAGCCATCCAACCACTTCAGCTCATTCAGAACACTGCAGCTCGTCTGGTGTTCAACCAACCTAAATTCTCTAATGTCACTCCCCTCTTCCGTGACCTTCACTGGCTTCCCATCTTGGGTCGCATCAAATTCAAGACACTAGTACTGGCCTACAGGGCAGTCCACATGACAGCCCCTCCATATCTGCAATCTATGGTCAAGTTCCAAACTTTGCATCGCTCCCTTCGCTCCTCCACTGCTACGTAGGCTCATGTCACAATGTCTATGACAGCATCCGTGATGTCATCAGTGAAATCATTATTGACCAAAATCATCTTATGACATCACTGATGATGTCATCGGCATGACACATACATACAGACACTCTTGGAATATGGCACAATATGACACAGTAGTGATGCACGGGTCAGGGTTTTTAAACGCCCGCACCAACCCAACCCGTCATCGGAGCCAGTCCGCCCCGCCCGCCCCGTTAAAATATCTGAAAATGCCGACCCAACCCGAACCAGCAGCCCGCAAACGGCCAATTTAATGTCATATGTCTCTGGACTCACGATGAGCGCAGCAGAGCTCTCCAATGTGTCCAAACTCGTCTCTCTCCTCTCTCTCGCAGACAGACACAGACATGCGTGCCGGTGCGCGACTGGACAATAGTTTTACTGCTCTGGATGCGTTGCGCAGCTGCTTTCATGTCGTTCTTTCTGCTTGTCAGCGTTACAAACTCAGCTATTATCGATCTTTCCTAAATTAATCCAAGGTCTTCAAATGGAGGTAGCAGGTAGAGAGGAGGTAGGCTACAGAAACAGTTCTTATTCTTTCCAATTTCTTTTAATTACCTCATGCGCTCTCGTTGCAGTAAAGTTGACAAATAGATCACAGTTGAGTCCACACAGAAAATCTGCGGTGGCATTCGTTTTGTGGACACTTCAAATAATAATTACAGCGAATAATCCTTCCAAAATGTTTGTTTTGAGAGCACATAGGCTACCTCATTTGAAGCGTTTCTTTACCAGTGCAGCAGGTGCACTGCAGACGGCTTCAGACTCGCTGATTGTATGCACGTGTGAGAGAGTTCACGTCTTAATAAAGGGTTACTCTGTGTCTTTCACTGCTCTAATTAAATTCTATTATAATGTTGCTTTGTCATGTTCTGAGCCTGCCCCGCCCGCACCTGCGATATTTTCATAATTTGCCAACCCAGACCGCCTGTGGGGCGGGCCAGCCCGCGGGACCCGGCGGGTTCTGGGTGACCCGCGCATCACTAACACAGACATTTGCCAGACATACTGACAAACAGACACTGCGGGAATTATAATACTGCTGGAATTATAGTATAGATCTAATGTATAGTATAGATCTAATATTCAAGTGTGCTCATACCATGATAAAAAGTTTCACAAATCTGAAAGTATTTCTTGGTGAGAGTGTAGGGTCCCCTTGGTAATCTAGAACAGTTTTTAAATGTATAAGTGTAATGGTCTTTTAACTAGACCTGGTTTTATGCGGTCTAGATGGGGCAAAAACAATGAAATCTTAAATTTTTCCATTTTCACAGATAGGATAACATTTTCACAAATCTCAAAGTGTTTCTTGGTGAGAGTCGGGTCCCCTTGGTAATCTAGCCCAGATTTGAAATGTGTAAATGTAATTGTCTTCTAGATGCGAAAAAACAATGAAATCTCAGTTAAATCACCCATTATTTTAGTTTTCACAAATGGGATAAAAGTTTCACAAATCAGATAGTGAGTGAATACCGTAAGGTTTATTTTCATATGTGGGTGGAAGTCAGATTTGGCCTCAATTCCAAGATGGCCACCATTTCCCCAAGTCCAATCTACAAATGTGCATACAGTATAAAAATGTTGCACTTTTTCAAAGAAGCATGACATTTCTCACATAGTGAGTGGATACTATGAGGTTTAATGTCAGATGTGGAGGGAAGTCAGTTCTGACCACAAATCAAAGATGGCCGCCATTTTCCTGGATCTAATGTACAAATGTGCTCATAACAATTGTGCACTTTTTCAAAGAAGCATTACATTTCTCACATAGTGAGTGGATACATGATGCTTTAGGCTATTTGAGTCCACAAATTATATTAAAAGTACAGGGAATCAAATATAATGAGTTAGAGTCTAATATGTAGAAACTATTTTGATACAAATTACATATTCTGGGTTAGAGTCTAATAATCTATATATATAATCAAATAGGGGTTAGACTAACCGATTCTAGTTCATTATATATATAGATTATTAGACTCTAACCCAGAGAAAAATAACATTGACACATTTAAACTGTGGAAAAACAAACAATATGACATGTCACTCAGCCTCTGATTAGCTTACCCTCAGAACAACCACAAATCAGAGACAGGGTGGGTCTTGAGTCAGACTTCACATCAATTCTTCGTCTAAACTAGTAATGAAGCCTCGTATTGGTGGAAATTTCCCCAGATTCCCCACATCACTCCCCACATCACTGATGACATCATCCGTGATGACATCATCGCAGAATTTATAATAGCCTCACCCAGGAAGATATCACTGATGACATCATCACTGATGACATTGTCACTGATGACATCACATCATTAGGTAATTAGGGCAATCACCTATGTGGTGATTGTGGCCGGCACAAACATTTAAACAGAACAGACACTGATGACATCGTCACTGATGACATCCGACAGCGAAAAGTGCAATGCAACGGTCATTCAAAACGGAATTCCGTAAGCCGAGCTGCGTATCCGAGCTGCAGGGCGAGCCTAAGAATCGAGTGTGCACGAGATGCCTAGTTAATGTTATGTTAATGTTTTCTTTGTTCTTTATTGTTCTTTACAAAAGCAACTCACTGCTGCCGAAATGAGAAACAAATGGCGTTAGAGTTTCCTAACAGTGTGCAGCTCTCAGGTCTCCTCCCTTGCTGATGGTTTCATGTTATCAAAGTTATTCAACATGAGCAAATATGAAGCCTTCCTGACAAACATGTAGGATGATAACATGTTAAAAAACTAACTGTTCTACATAGAGATTGGTTTGTTTAACTGAGGCATACTTTGCACAATGTATTATTTACTGCAACATAAATGAATCAAAAGACGTCCAAAACCAAAGTGACAAGTGACAAGCCAGAGACAGTATTACTGATACAGATTATTATTCTCTTCTAGTGACGAATACAAGGAGGATTGTCCTGTTGGGGAAAACTGGAAGTGGGAAAAGCAGCACAGGAAACACCATATTTGGAGAGACTGTGTTTGAGATCAACCATCTTCCCAATTCTGGAACACGTATTTGTGATGCAAAGTACAAATATGTCCATGAAAGAAGCATCACTTTGATCGACACACCTGGACTCTATGATACACACGTGCCCGAGGAGGATCTGAAGCGCGCGATAGTGAGGTGTATCACAGAGTGCGCTCCTGGGCCTCATGCTTTCCTCATTGTGCGAAAGGTGGATCAATTAACACCTCAGGAGGAAGACATCAAAAGGATTAGACAATATTTCTCTGCAGAAGCTTTCAGACATGCTGCAGTTCTCTTCACTCATGGTGACCAGCTGCCTCCAGGAATGACAATTCAGCAGTTTGTCAGGGAGAGCAAAGGTCTGAGTGATCTTGTGAAGGAGTGTGGTGGCCGGTGTCACGTCATTGATAATAAATACTGGAACAACAACGATCAGGGGAAAGACAGGAGCAACCAGTTCCAGGTGGCAGAGCTACTCTGCACAATAGACAAGATATTTGAGGGAAACAATGGAGGCTTCTACACCAATGAGATGCTGCAAGCAGCAGAGAAAGAGATACAAAAGGAGACAAAGCGCATTAGACAGTCATCAGGGAACAGAGGCAGAGAATTTAAAGTTAAAGAGCAATGTCGTATAGCCTGACAATGCCACCCTGGGAGTTGCGCCCAGAGAAATAGTTAACCTCATATAAGAGGATAAGAGGACACAAGTTCAAAAAGGGAGCAGAGACCAGGTTTCCAAGTATAACAAACAAAGTTTATTTTTAAAAAGAAGTGGGATAAAAGAATGCTGCAAGGAGAAAATAACCAGATTTAGTATAAAAAATTATGCAGTTTTATTAATGACAACTCTCGATAAAAGCCATCAACACCGGCAATCATTTGAAAGTAAATAGAGACATTACCATCCAAGGGTGGCGACAAGCCGAGCCGGAGGGGGGGCAAAGGCCGAGCCTAACAGAAAGAACTACTAGCAACCATCCGTGGGTTCACACACACAATGGGAAGAGTTAAAAGGTGCACAGTGAATCACAGAAATATAAAAGTCACTCAAACAGTCGCATGCAGTGGAAAAATAAAAGGCTATCGACGTCGTCGGCCCCGGCTTAGGCTGCCACCAACCTTGGATGTTTTCTAAAACCCAGTCCACAGTCAAAGATAAAACAAGGCAGATGGTTGTTAAAAACAATGAAATCAAATACAAAAACTAAACAGGGCAAAACAGCAGCTTGTGCTCAACTCAGGAGTAAGATCAAAATGGTCAGGACAACGCTCCAAGGATACTCGGTACTCTGGGCGGGGAACTTGGCTTAAATGACCACTGCCCATCAATCCTGGCTTTACTTTGCCTTAAATGACCAGAGTCACACAACACTCCAACTGGTACTCTCACTAGGAGTCGGGGAAGACAGCCTTTAAAATAGCCAGAGTACCTTTCTTAGTTGGAGGGAGAGGCCAGACCTAGTTTCTCTACCAACCTGCCAGCTTATATACTGTGGGTAATTGGGGCACACACCTGGACCTTGTCAGGAGGGGATTGGCTTATTTAAGGTGGACTGCTGTTAACACATTGAATGCCAGCCATGTTTTCATTCCTGTAGGTAAGTTGTGCCAGGGGTGTTTTTGACGATTCTGGCTCATTTTTGAACAGACGAGGATTCTTTTCTGTTAAGAATTCATGAACACCAATCATCTAAAAATAACTAATAGAATGTGTGCTTTCTCTGTCTAAAAGAGTTAGTTTGCAGAGTTAGTAGTTATGTAGATATTAGCCGTTGAGTACAGCATGGTTTCAGCGTCTGGAAATTTATTCAGAGATAAATGGCTTTTTGTGAAACAGTCACTTTAACCATTCATTTTTGGCATCAGTAAGACCGTCAGACATTCTAAACAATAGTTTTGAACAGTAATTTCCTCCATAACAACAGGAAACACCCCTCTCATTCAAACTCCTCCCTCCGTGTGTCTTCTCCTCCTTCCTCCTGGCTGTACAGCGGGCGTGTCAGAAGCGCTTTTGCTGCTGCCTGCCTGTGTGCCTGCCTGCCTGCTTGCCTGCGTGCGGACGCTCCTTGTGCGAGTCAAGATGGGCCGGGGAATGCGTGGGCGATGGGCAGATGTTGATTCTGGCCTTTCTGAGGTGTTTCAAAGTGTGTTTCACCTATGATCTATTTTGCAAATCGCTCTCCGCTCTCTGTGTGCTGCTGCCGGTGCGCGGCCGCTCTCAGGCAAGACAAGTCTTGAATGGATTACTGTGAAATCGCCACGGCATTTCCTTGAACGGCTTGGTCCCGCGGCAGTTTTTTCTTTGATTTCGGTCGTCTGGGGGAGCACTGTCAACACTTAGTGGGTCGGTAAAATAGATTATACACATTATCTTGCTCCAATAGTGATCTCGAAGATGTAAAAGTTGTTGATTGATGTCCCACCGCCAAAAAAAAAAAATGTTTATCTAAGACGAGTTATTTCGGCTCTGGCACTTAAGCGTTGGATTATGTAAGACGAATTATTTCGGCTATGGCACTTAAGGTGTTAAGGTGGACTAGTGCAGTTCACCTGGTTACAAACAATTTTTTTAATTTACAGTTAGGACTAAAGATTCTTATGAAAATACCCCCAAAAAACTAAAACAAAATTAAAACGTGCCCCCAGGGCAAAAATATGGAGAAAAAGGTGGCATTATAATGCACATGTAAAAAAAAGAAGCCATCTGTGTGTAACGGTGTTGTGTTGGTGGTACTTGCAGCAACCCATGTTAAGGGCTTGCCATGGGGTGGATTCGAACTGCCGACCTTCAGCTTGCTGGACGGACACGGTAACCACTGCACCAAGAGAGCTAGCTCCCTTGGCGGAGCTGATTAACGTGCCTTTATACTGGGGGAGTGAGTTTAACCAACCTACTCGCTACCACTCGGGACTCACGAGGACTCACATTCATGTGTGAATTTTGGTGAGGGAAAAACTAAAAGAATCTGAAGGAGAATGGGTTTGATGGGTACCCACGAGTTTCCCCTTTTCAGACGGGCCAACTTTATGCTAATCCCATGCAGTTTTTTAAACAACAACCACCACCACCACAACAACAACCACAACAACAACAACAACAACAAAACAGTTTAAATGTTTTATTTTCACCTATTCTATTTTGATATTTTGGACCAGTCTTGGAATTACATTGGAATTACATACATTTGGTATGACTGGAAAGCTGAGACTCTCATGGATTCAATGTACCCAATTCTATTCATGTGTTGTGATGATGATGATGATGGTGGTGGTGCCCATAGTAGGCATTTCATAGTGAAAATTATTTTTCTAAACTTGACCTCGGTGTATAAAATGATTTATTTTTGTTATGTGTGTGTGTGTGTGTGTGTGTGTGCGTGCGTGCGCGCGCGCATCTAATTAGCTGATCACTGTATGCTGTTACTTTTTCTTTCTTTTCTTTTTATTTTATCTGATGTGATTTATTGTACACTACTGTGTGTTTTTCTTTTTTGTATTTTTAAAGTCTGTGTCTCATAACTCCTAGTGAGTGGTCCGCGATACTTGTTGTATGTAGCAAATTGTTTTTATGCTGTTGTTGTATTGAGGAGTGACACATAAATAAACTTTTCTACTATACTCTACTGTAAAATCCAGGCTGGTCTGAGGTCTGCCTAGGGGAATCAAGTGAAGGGGCAGTGGAGTTTGACAGTGCGGCGTCAAAGATGAGGCTGGGATCCTGAAGCAGACACCTCATCAGTAACTCCCTCATCTGCTGCCGTGACAATCTACGGATTCTTGCCTGCAATGACAGTAGATAGACATGATTGGTTTATTGAAATACATTGAATATTTATATAACAAAGTAGATACTGTTATAATTTAGATACCCTTTCATCTTGTATACGCTGGGCCTGCAGCTGCTGGACTCTGGCCAGGTCATTCCGGGGAAGGTCATGACTCCCTCGTCCTCGTCCTGCCCCTCTGCCACGCCCCCGTCCCCTGGCTTGCCCTCTGCCTCAGCGCTGGCCTATAGGAGCAGGTGATGGGCCCCAAGGGAGAGACTCCTCAATGTTCTGGAAGGAAATAAACAACTGAACTGCAATATACTGGTACTCTAACGTGGGTAACACTTTGTCCACCTACAGATAGAATAAAGTGTATTAGTAACATTTTAGAGGTTTATTCGTTGACATTCAACTGTTTACAGATGTTCAATAGAGCAATTGTTCCCAAACTGGGATACGTGTATCTCTAGGAGTACTTAAAAAACACACACACACATTTCTTGAAAATAAAGAAATGTTCAATTAAATCTGCTCAGGAGGCACTAACTGTAACTGTCACACCATTTTGTATTTTGTAATGTTATTCTTCAAAAGGTGGGTTATCATTCATTCATTGTATCATATAGCTTTCTCTTGCAGTTGGGAAAGGGGGCACTGAAACAAACGGTTGAAATGTTACAAATACTCCGTACAGGGATAGCGGAACGCATCTGAACTTGGGGGGGCCGGGGGGCGTGTCGGGAGGGCGTGTCCCCCCGTCGGGGGGGCGTGCCCCCCCCCCCCCACACACACACACGTCTGTGAACCACCATCATTGATTATTATTATTATCATCATATAAAGATTTTGGTTGTTTGAAGCCAGATTCATATAGGAATATCTCATTTTAAATTAACATTAGGATTAGACGGTTGTGATGTCAGTATTCAGTCTTAACAATCATATATTTGCTCCTTTTCTCACTCACTCCTATGTCACCACCTGCTCTCACTGCAGGGTTTGAGATTCAACTTTTTTTTTATCACCAGCCAATATGGCTGCTAGATTTTAAAGTTACGAGCCAATTAATTTCAACTAGCCAAAATGTTTTTCTTGAAATAAACCAGAATATGAGGGCGACTGGGTTTTACAGCAGGGCTATTCAACTAAATTGTTCAGGGGGCCACATTGTCAGAAACCTAAGGGACCGGGGGCTGGACCGTTCCCCGAGCCAGTACACTTGACACAATGCGCCACCATATTTTTGCAGCCGCGCTGGAACTATTATTAAGTAGGGGGTGCTGTAAGGAATGGAATCTCGGCAGCGCCGAAGAAAATTTTATGTTTTTTGGACTTTTATCCATATTTAGAAGAATATTTAATTTTAAATTAACATTAGGATTATACTGTTGTGATGTCATTATTCAGTATCTTCTCCTTTTCTATTATTAGTATTAGTATTAATATTAAATACTGAGTATCTCATGAAAAACTATTAATATTGCATCTTTTGTGTTTAGCTCCGTCTCACACCAGAACCAAATTACAGAGGGGGCCTGCCCCTAGCTTGGGGGGGCCAAGGGGGGTCCGGGGGGATTCTCCCCCGGAAGAAGATTTTGTACATTTTAAAGTAAAATTCGTCAAACTGGTGCATTTGAGAGCAAAAGGAAGAGGCTAAATCTATGAGGAACTACACACATCTCTAATGTGTTGTGACTTTACAAATAGGCCTAAACAATTAATATTAAATGTATTTACACATTGTGCACAAATTGCATTCATTGTGACAAATTTACAATAGTTAATTAATATCCAGCCAGAATCATTGCAAATGGAGGTTCAAAGTAACAGTTAGCAATAGCATTCAGTTTATCAATGCCTAATGACAGCCAGATTCCGTTTTAAACTTTAAAACAAAAAAACGGAAAAACGTTTTTAGCACACACAAAAAAAAAAAAAAAAAATTGAATGGGGGGGCCAGCTTAGGGAATGGGGGGGCCCGGCCCGGTCAGGCCCCCCTCCAACGCCGGGCCTGTCTCACAGCATTGTAACATTGTAGTGCAGCAAGAAAGGAAAACTACTGTAAACATTTGAACCACATTTCTTGTTTAGAACCTATAGCTAGCAACATCGCCATCTCCTGAAAAACATTAATATTGCACCTTTCTTGTGGCTACATCACAGCATCTACTGAAAAACATTTATAGTGGATCTGACTTGTTTAGTTCACTTTAGATTCACATCACATCTGAAAAACAACCAGTCGAGTGTAATAAGTAAATGAGGTTTAATTGTAAAAAAAAAAAAAAAAAAAATCTAAATTTTTTTTTTTTTTTTTTTTTTTGGGAACTGAAAAGTACCCGGGCCGCGGCCCGGGTGGCCCGGGCGGTTCCGCGATCCCTGACTCCGTAGACTCTATGTAGATGTGGCGGGGACACTTTTGTATTTTAATGGACCTGTTTTAATGGAATGTGAGACACAGCCAGATTCCCGACCGCACTGGAAGGCCACACTGATCAGTGTAACTGGCCTCACCTGAGCACCAGTGCGAGTGCAGGGGATATCATCATGGATGTATTAAAAGAACTGGATAGGGGACGAGCCACGCCCATCCATGCATTCGGACGGAGGCTGCTCACTGGCGCATGAAGCCATCATGGGGGGTTTTTCTTCCTGGTTTTACTTCCTGACCATGCGGCCCAAGGCGAAGTGCGCATGTGTGCCATGACGTATTACATGACGTCTCCCACCCCTCCCACCCATGGATGTAGATGTAGATGTAGATGTAGATGAAGAAAATACACCCGTACACGGCTCTTAGTGGCTTCTGAAGAAAAAATGCCCCATAAACAATTATTTGATCATTAACTCATTCATGGCCAAAGACGTCTTTGACGTGTTATCAGGAATAGCCCAGAGGGCCAATGACGTGTTTGACGTGTTTTTGTTTTTATTAGTGCAGCGCGGAGTTCAAACACTTCCCCAGCCTGTGACATGTTATCAGGTCCCTAGCCTCAAAGTCAAGCCGACAACACGCGATCAAACACATACCGCAGCTGTTGTTTTGAAATGAGCAGGAGGAAAAACAGAGAAACGCGCTTCCTTGTAGAGAGGAGAAACGCCATTGAAACGCCCCTCGGCGCGCTGCACTGCTCGCCTTGCTGCAGGGCGAACCTGGATTGAGTTGTTCGCAGTAGTCAAACCCGTGACGAACATGATCGATCCGGTTCCAGCGCCTGGTCCCAAAGCCAAGCCGGACCCGTTCCTGTGTCGCAGCATTCGTCCCAGCCCGAACGAGAGGAGGAAAACGGTGCAGAGGCAGAGGAGGCTAGACGCTGATCTCAAACCAGTTTGGTGTTCCCCTCCTATGCTAATTTGCGGGGGAAGGAGGTGCGATCCAGCAGCAGCTGTGGACAGAACTCTCTCTGTGTGTGTGTGTGTGTGTGTGTGTGTGTGTGTGTCTGTGTCTGTGTGTCTGTCTGTGTGTCTGTCTGTCTGTCTGTCTGTCTGTCTGTCTGTGTGTCTGTCTGCACACTCACTCACACTGAGTAAACTGTATTGTTGAATGTAAAAAAAGCACTTCATGTATATATATATATATATATATATATATAAAAAAAAAATTGTCATTTGTGTCATAATGAATAATATTTACATGTCTGATGTCAATACAGTTCAAAATAAAAGAATTGAGAGCGAGTTCTGCCTGAGATTGTGTCTTTTACAAAAATTGCCTTTTCTGCTGTTTCTCTTCTCCGAGAGACCTTTTTGGTGAAAACAGGGTGTATATAAATGGCTATAAGTAGAGTACAGAACATGCTAAAAGCTAACTTTTTTTTCCCTGGTGAACCCAGAGACGTACATCTTCATTTTGAGGTATTGCAAATCACTTTGGTGCTAATAGATAATTTACTGTGGGTCTTGAAAGATGACCAACAATTATGAAAATCTTTGGCCTGTGCTAAATATTGGCAGTCCTAAACTGGCCATGAATGAGTTAAAAGAGTCGTTTTATACTTTGAATAGATTCCCCTGGGTTTAACAGCTGCCGGGGTTCCCATGCAAGTGAATGGGAATTTTCCTTTCTGGGCTGCATGGCGACAGCCGATGCAGCGAGGAGCCTACACAGCGCACCAGGACAGACCCAGGAGAGTGGAGAGCCAACACAGCACCTATCCGGACGAGCCTAGGACCACTCTGGAACCTGAAGCGCAGCAGCCAGTGTCCGTTCTGCTCCTCCAGCCTGGACCAATAACAGGACACTGTTATTGCCCGGGACAAGAGTAAGTACTCACTGAATTGCGGCGGACACATTGAGGCCGGCTGCGGGGCCAGGCAGGGTGGGGAGAGCATTGTGCTTGTGTACATAAGATTGGCTGTGGGTTTCCTGTCCTCCAACAGAACAAGGTGTGCGGCACTGGGACGAGGCCTGTGATTCGGCAAGCTGCGTTGGAGAAGCAAACGTCTCATCCGTGAAACCAAGGGGGAAGCCATTGGACCGCAGCAGAGGGGTGGCATTGTGACGTGCCCCTCTCTCGAGTTAAGTACCCCTTGCTCCCTTCCTCCTGTCCAGCATTTTATAGAACACGGCGATTGCCATATTTTAGACCTGCTTTTAGCGTTTTATCTTGGACATTTTTATTCATAGTTTTAATGGGCCCTTTTAGCCCCAGCCACTTTTAAAATATTCCGTTGTAGAAAAGGCTCCAGGTTTTAGGTGTGGAGCCGACGCGATGACGTCACCCACACACGTTTTCCCCACACGCACGGACACTATCTCACTCTCTCCCTCTTAATTGATACGCGGGTCATCAAAGAATTAGCGCTCCTACCGTCTGCAGAAAGCCAGTTGAGAGATGAAAAGAGGTGAAAGGGCAGTTCTCATTAAGCTAAGTCACCAGTCCTCAGTTCTCCCTGGGTTGTAGTTTTTAACTCTGCTTACTCCTGATTTTAAATGAACCTGTGCAGCTTTTAATCTTTTAGAACTAGAGTCCTAGTCTCTGCTGCAACCCTTGGTGGCGTTGTCGGGCAACATTTTATTAACTCATTCACCGCCAAAGACGTCTTTGACGTGTTATCAGAAATAGCCATCCACGCCAAAGACGTGTTTGACGTGTTTTTGGTTTTATTAGTGCAGCGCGTGCAGCAAACACTTTCCCAGCCTGTGACACAGACACAGGTCGCTAACCTCAAAGGGTAGCCGACACCACGCGATCAAACACATACCGCAGCTGTTGTTTGAAACGAGGAAGAAGGAGGAAAGGAGGAAAAACAGAGAAACGCGCTTCCTTGTAGAGAGGAAAAAACGCCATTGAAACGCCCCTCGCCGCGCTGCACTGCTGCCTTGCTGCAGGGCGAACCTGGATTGCCTAGTCAAACCCGTGACGAACATGATCGATCCGGTTCCAGCAGCGCCTGGTCCCAAAGCCAAAGTCCCAAAGCCAAGACACCCGTTCCTGTGTCGTGTCGCAGCATTCGTCCCAGCCCGAACGAGAGGAGGAAAACGAGCAGAGGCAGAGGAGGCAAAACGCTGATGGGGAAGGAGGGGGAAGGAGGTGCGGGGGAAGGAGGTGCGATCTAGCAGCAGCTGTGGACAGAACTCTCTCTCTCTCTGTGTGTGTGTGTGTGTGTGTGTGTGTGTGTGTGTGTGTGTGTGTGTGTGTGTGTGTGTGTGTGTGTGTCTGTGTCTGTGTCTCTGTCTGTGTGTGTGTGTGTGTCTGTCTGTCTGTCTGTCTGTCTGTCTGTGTGTCTGTCTGTCTGTCTGTCTGTCTGTCTGCACACTCACTCACACTGAGCAAACTGTATTGTTGAATGTAAAAAAAGCACTTCATATATATATATATATATATATATATATTTATTTTTTTGTCATTTGTGTCATAATGAATAATATTTACATGTCTGATGTCAATACAGTTCAAAATAAAAGAATTGAGAGCGAGTTCTGCATGAGATTGTGTGCTGTACATAAATGCCATTTTCTGCAATTTCTTTTCTCAGAGAGACCTTTTGGGTGAAAACAGGGTGTATATAAATGGCTATAAGTAGAGTACAGAACATGCTAAAAGCTCACTTTTTTTTCCCTGGTGAACCCAGAGACGTACATCTTCATTTTGAGGTATTGCAAATCACTTTGGTGCTAATAGATAATTTACTGTGGGTCTTGAAAGATGACCAACAATTATGAAAACCTTTGGCCTGTGCTAAATATTGGCAGTCCTAAACTGGCCATGAATGAGTTAAGGACCCTTTTAAGCATTTTTAACGTGTAAAAGTTGGCCACGTTACATAGACGGACTATGCAAGTGTTACCCTACTTGTAAAGTGAAACTTTTTAGTTAGCGTTAGCGTGTAGATACGTGCTTGCAACAGTTAGCGTATACATTGAAAATATATTTGTTAAGCTGTTTAGTTTGCAATGTTACATTGAAGCTGTCACTAACAGCCCAGTGTAACAAATACAAATGTAAACCTCAATTGATGTTTTTTATGTGTTTATGCTGTAATTTACTGAAATTACTTGCACTGTTGTTGTTTCTTACCTCGGTGTCAGACATAGCGTTAGATGCAGAACTTGTAAAAGTCTCTACTCTACTCTACTCTCCACTCTAGTGTGGTCCCCTTCACCGGATTGTAGTGTTAAGCGCACTGGGGCACCATATATTTCACCTGTTTGCAGTGATTGCCATTTGCTGTGAGTACACGAGTGGTGGGTAAGTTGTGCCACTCCTGGAACACACCCTTATGTAGGCTGCCTCCCCACTGCTGGTCTTCGCCCACATTCCCCCTCCCTTTTTATAGTTGTCTGGTTTTAAGCATTGGAAGTGTGTTATTAAAAATAATTAATTTACTGTTAACTAAACTATTGTAATAAACATATTGTTAAACCTTCATAAACATGGGATTTTCTCTGCTAACCTATTTGCTCCACAGACACTTCCAGTCATCATTTATTCAATAAATTTACATTTACTTTTGGAACCACGTCTCTCTCCTTTTAAGGTGTTGAACTTGTGTAGGCTATGGGACTTGTATCTCATTTAGCCTAAGTTTCCATCTTATAGTTCCTGGGGTGAAATTCCCCAGGTGGCGTAGTCGGGTCATTTATATCTTCTGGTTTATTTACACCTTCATCTTGCCACACATGGATGGGGTGTGATCCAAATGCCTACTGCAGCTTTACGGTTTTCTCCTGTTACAATGCCACCTTGTAACCAGTAACCACACTTTAGATATATACTCAAGATGTTCTGTGACACCTTCAATTTAATGAGCAGAAGGAGCTCAACCCAATGAGAAAGATTAATGAATCCCCCTAGTTAAAATAATCACCAGATGAGGCATGAAGAACAATGATAATAACAATAAGCTGTGTTTATTACAAAATAAATAATATTAAAATGTACAGCCTATTTAAAAGCATTGTAGAACATAGCCATTCTGTCTGGCCAACCATATCCGCTGACAACAGTGAGTGAAGTGCCCGAGCGCGCTCCCACGCCCCGCCGCACCCCACTGACAGGAACACCTAGTGGGAGAGAGGAAAGATGAAAAACAGCACCACAAGCCAGCATGCAGGAGCACTCTAAAAATGGGAAGCATGCGATCCCCTTTTGTACCACTACAAACCGTATACAAGCCAAACCATGTGCGCACTTACTTTTAGCACTATACCACCAGACGTAGAAGAAGGCTCCCATTCCACCAGTACCCCACACCGGCAGCTGCGACGAAGGTGGAGGCAGACACCAGACAACCCACCCAGAGTCGGGACGCGCTGGATATTAGGACAAAGAGTACCATAGCAAAGGGACCGGCCTAGTGATAGCTAGGCAGTTGGTGTAGCCTGGATCGGCCTGGTGGTAGCTGGGCAGTTGGTGTAGCCTGGGACCGGCCTGGTGGTAGCTGGGCAGTTGGTGTAGCCTGGGACCAGCCTGGTGGTAGCTGGGCAGTTGGTGTAGCCTGGGACCGGCCTGGTGGTAGCTGGGCAGTTGGTGTAGTCTGGGACCGGCCTGGTGGTAACTGGGCAGTTGGTGTAGCCTGGGACCAGCCTGGTGGTAGCTGGGCAGTTGGTGTAGCCTGGATCGGCCTGGTGGTAGCTGGGCAGTTGGTGTAGCCTGGGACCGGCCTGGTGGTAGCTGGGCAGTTGGTGTAGCCTGGGACCGGCCTGGTGGTAGCTGGGCAGTTGGTGTAGCCTGGGACCGGCCTGGTGGTAGCTGGGCAGTTGGTGTAGTCTGGGACCGGCCTGGTGGTAACTGGGCAGTTGGTGTAGTCTGGGACCGGCCTGGTGGTAACTGGGCAGTTGGTGTAGCCTGGGACCGGCCTGGTGGTAACTGGGCAGTTGGTGTAGCCTGGGACCGTCCTGGTGGTATCTGGGCAGTTGGTGTAGCCTGGGACCGGCCTGGTGGTAGCTGGACAGCCATTGTAGCCTTGGACTGGCCTGGTGGTAGCTGGGCAGCCTGTGTAGCCTGGGACTGGCCTGGTGGTAGCTGGGCAGCCTGTGTAGCCTGGGACTGGCCTGGTGGTAGCTGGGCAGCCTGTGTAGCCTGGGACCGGCCTGGTGGTAGCTGGGCAGCCGGTGTAGCCTGGGACCGGCCTGATGGTAGCTGGGCAGCCAATGTAGCCTGGGACCAGCCTGATGGTAGCTAGGCAGCCTGTGTGGCCTGGGCCCGGCCTGGTAGTAGCTGGGCTGCTTATGCAGCCTGGGCTGGCAGTTGGTATTACTGGTGTACAGATCCGGTTTTGTTCACCAATATTACTTTATAGTGTGGTAAGAAAAGACTAAAACCACTTCAGAGGCTCGTGATGGAGAAATATTTAAGGATTAAAGGAGAATTTCGTTTTTTTTTAACCTGGAGCCATTTCCTGGCATTAATTAAGATTTGGCCACTCACCTAGCGATGTCTGCGGCGTTTCTGGGCGTCCTAGCGTTGTTTTGAGATCAATATCGTCCAAGTCAGTCGTAAAATGGAGTTGATTTGGGGCCAAGTGGAAGCCTGTATTTCCTGCATCTAAATAGCTATTTTTCTTCCCGTTTTCGCCACATATCGCCGTAATCTGATCAGTCAACATCCATCAGAGTAATATTTCCCCCCAGGCTATTTCCTGCTTTCTCCCAGGGACCAAATAACCTCAAACGTGATCTCGGTCACCAAGTCTCCTCGAGTCTCGTGAAGTCCCGCGATACTTTACTCCCAGCTTGGGAATAGCCTACCTGAACTCACCGCTTCACCTCACAGTACCCCCGCGCGTTTGATCAGGATACACACCAAAGAATAGCTCCCTGAAAGATTTTGTGAAATATGGCTGAATATTTTTCTGATAACGAGGATATGGACGATGACTTTGTCTACGATGGCCGCCCTTATTTATTCGAACCAGAGTATACAGCTGAGGAGATTATAGAAATTGAACAGCGTGAGAGAGACGAACAGCTGGCTAGAGAACAACAGGCCGCCGCCGCCGGCCCGACACGACTGAATGACAATTGGTGGTGTCGTTGTGATCATTGCAGACCTCTGGCCACCGAAGACGAATGTCTCTGTTGCATCGAGTGGACCCTGAGGCCAGATCTTGGAGGTCTGGATGTCCCTGAGGATGCTGATCCATCGCGTCAAATACCACAGTGCCTGACTATAGATGAAGATTTTCCCTCGCTGATCAACAGGGCTGTCCTCGAGGCTTTTTTTCATGTCCCAAAAATAAACTGGAAGACCCATCCAAGACCCGCAGGACCAAACGGGCAACTTTCCATTGAGTAAGTTCAAATATCTATTTACAAGCATGAGATTTATTTATCCTCTAATTTCTGATTGATCAATAAATCGCCGTTCTAAACTGTTTATTCTGTTGTCTCATCTAATCAACTTTATCCTTTGTTCTCCTCTATCGTTTCGCAGTAGCCTACAAATGATGTAGGCTATTTACATGCATGATATTTATTTCTCCTCGAATTTCAGATTCATCTGTAAATCAACATTATCAACTGTTTATTCTGTTCGGCTCTTCTAATCAAGGTTTTCCTTTATTCTTTACTCTTTCGTTTCTCCTAAAGGCAGTGCAGACTTGTTGCCTACCGCGTTGTGCTGGAATGGGCACTGAGAGGACAGCAGCTCGGACATAAAGTCAGAAGGATCTTGCCCAGCTGTATCGTCACTGCGATCCGAAACAAGTATCCGTCTGCAACGGGCACTTATGTAGGGTTCACTGATGCTGAGGACATCTTCAACGATTTGTAGAAGTGATGTCCCCTCAAACGTATCCTACAAGTGACTCTATAACTGCAATTTGTAATGGACTACGATTACAACCCACTATACACATCAGGATAACTGGATGCATCCCATTCAATCTGGATATTCCCAACTGATAGAGTTGTTTCTATTATGGCTAGAATTCTAAAAACAGAAGGCATACACTGTACTATATCATAGGCTATCCTGTATATCAATGTTATGATGTATTTACTAGCCATACATTTCAAGGATTGTAACATCACTATAAAATGTCAATATTCACCCATATAAACAAATGTTTCTCGCACAAAGTTCGTTTCTGATGTCTTTCTTTAGAGGGTAAAAATTGAACATACAATAGTCAAAAAAGAAGCAGGTATCCATCCATTGTATTCTTTTGGACATATATCTAAATCGATCCCCAAACAATTAGATTTCTAACTATGCAGAAAATAGGAGAGATATTCCCATGACAATCCTTCTGTCATCCTGTGTACATTTTGTTAGAGCGAACGGAAAGTTGTTTGCAAAATACATGTATCCTGTATAGCAATGTTATGATGTTGTTACTAAACATACATTTCCACGATTGTAACCGAATTGTAAAATAGCAATATTCTTCCTTAGAAATAAACGATACTTGCTCACAGTTCACAGTGTGTATTTATTTACAGAGAACAAATTGAACATTCAATAGTCATAAAAATAAAGCAGCTATCCATCCAAACTATTATTTTGGACAAATATCTATCCCCAAACTATGAGATATCAAAAAGGTGCAGAAAATAGGGAAGATATTCCCATGACAGTCTAACTGGACATTTCAAGATTCATGTTTTTTTTTTGTCACTCCATGGTACAAGTATCACGTGTGAAATTCCGTTTCCGTTTACAACATAGTACAAATGTTACAGGGCATATGAGTGCAAAAACAACAAGAGACACAACAAGCAATAAGGCAGTATAGTGATAAGACAAGTCAGAGACAGTGACATATTCACTGCACATAGGTGCACATGTCCTGTGCATACATTTGGTTTCAGCTAATAAGGTTCAGCCCTGTAAACATTTCTGAACCGATGACTCCGTCTGGCATGCAAATCTGCTAGATCTGGTCTGTGCATTGGCGCAATATTCTGTAGCAGTCTACGCCGGGGTCTCCGCTCTGTGCGCGGCTCAGTGTAAACCACAGCTGGATCATCTTTCAACACCAGTACACGCTGGACCAGGTCTCGGCGGAAGTTCTGCGTTGTTGCTGCAAAATATGGCTTTACAACCCATTCATGGCTTTGTCTGGACCAGACATGCTTCCATCTATCTTCCCCTAGTAAAAAAAAATTAATAATAATAAATATTAGTTACAAGTTTTCTTTATTTCTTCGACAGATACCGGTTTCCGAAAATTGCCACAATAACAATGAAAATATATGCTAGTTAGATATGTATCTCTACCAAGCCCATCACATCTAGTTACCTTTCTTTGTAGTAGCCTGTGATCTTCCTACGTTTTCATTATGGTCCAGGATGGCCAGCTGGGTACGGGCCCTCATCGAGTCATAGTGGAAGTGTAGCCTCTTTGGAGCGTACTTCAACATCACAGAATGGTACACCTCAAGTGATCCTGAGTGTTGTAAGACAGACAACCACATATGATAGAATGGATTACTTTAGGTTTGCATCTTGCACAGCTTCTATCATCCAAAGTTGTTATTACTGTGTGTTGAACATCTATAGGCTGTCTTTGTGTGCGTAATGTAACCTTTCCAACTAACTACAACTGGATAGCTGAGTAGTCAAAGTTAGCGGGCTGCAATCACTCCCAGCTGACAAAAAGGGTCAACTAAAATGTAGAATTTGATATTTATTTTTCTTGACTCTGTAAAAAAATCATACCTGTGTGTTTGAAGAGTGCCATCTGCCTCAAATCTCGCAGGAGATTCTTATCCTCCACAATGACTTGCAAGGCTTTGAAAGCAGGGGAATCAGCTTTCAGCCACCTCCTCATCCTCTGCTGCTCCACTGTCATGGGAGGGTGATGGCAGGTGAACTCCACACTGTTCTCCTCCCATCGATGGACACCACAGATGTGATGCTGCAGCGAGGTCCAGCGACGAACACATTCCTACAGAAATCAGAAGGGACACATTTATAGTTGAATTAGTTATTGGGGGGTGATAAACCTATGTTCAGTTGTTGTTTCTGACATTAGGAAAATAGGTTGTCATAATTACATCAGAAAGTGAAACCCATTATACTCTTTTCATCCTCCGTCACGTTCCCATTTTTCCTAAAGTAACATTACATGTTTTTCTTAGAAAGCATAAATAATGTATTTATTACCTCCTGATCACCATGGGAAGACTCGCATGACCAGTACAAGTGATTGGTGGTAGACTTTAGCCATAGCATGAGGTCTTTCTGGTCCTTCTTATTAGAGGCAGCCACAAGCTTCTTCTTCACTCCTGAGCAAAATAGAAGAAAAGTTATCAATAAACATACACAGAAAATGAAATATATGTAGTAGGATAATGTTGGCCCTAACCCTAAATTATGTCCTCATGTAGTGAATAACATTGTACATTATGTCTCCATCACTACTAATATGCAATCTATTCCCCATTTTATGTAGGTTAGAAAGGAGAACTTATTGTCGTATACATTGACTTGCCTTTGCTGACATGCCAGGGGTCATATTCATGGCGGATATTTGGATAATCCTCTCTCATGATTTTCCTGATGGACGGCGATCTGTCTGTGGTCATCACACCAACATCCACCCCCCACGCCAGCAACTGGTCCAGGCCTCTCTGGAAACCCACGGCTTCCATAGCGACAGAACTTGTAGCTTCTGAAACCTAAGACGTGAAGTCTTGTCAATAAATGTATTGTATGTGCATTGTTGGATAAATAAAAAATAAATAAAATTCTACGGATCTTGAATGTTGTACTTTACCTGGACCAGTTCCATATGAACTATTTGCTTGGTCGCGTCATCTTGGAATGAGTAGGTGGAGTACTTGGCACTATATCCTGGAAATCAAAACAAGGAGACTGCGGTGAGCAAGGATGACTGCAAATACTTACATAGACATATTTATTATCTGATTCCATAAAGTCTATGATGGATTACATTATTATGACAGTTAGACAATATTTACCTGGACTATCACATCTGGCATCGCCAGAGTTCGACCTTCTTCCCGGATAGTGATGATTGACAGAGCCGGGAAATTATCAATTCTTGTTGTTCTCTGTATGCTTGCTGTATGGCTGGGATGTGGTAGGTTTTCTGCATGGCGTAGAACTGTGTTGTCTTTGGGATTGGAACATTGAGTAGACCTGCCCAGTCTGAAATGTCAGTGTATGTGGCTGTGAAGACTGTTGAGGCGCTGATCAGCAGGTTATTATCTGGCATGCCTCTTCTGTTGGGACAAGATTGCCACTGACCAGTGTGATTGCTGTCGCAGGTCCAACTAATTTTAATTTGGCTGCCTCTGGAGTTGATTACTCTGTTTGAGATCATCGAATCACACTTAGGCTCGTGGCACTTTATGAATAGTTGCAGGAGGGCAGACTCGTTCACTAGCCACTTCTTCTCCTCCCATGCTTCTGGTCGGTCGCCACGAGAGCTCCCAGATGCAGACGTTGTTCCTGGACTGGAAGGCGAGTCAGTACTTGGTGGTGCAAAGCTGACATCTGAGGGATCCAGGTCCAAATCCCCAAAGCTCATGCTGAGGTCACCAACTGCAGCTTCGGGTTCTAGTTCACTCTGGAGACAAACGGGAGTGGTGGAAAGGATAAGAGACTGCTCAATTGTCCTGATTTTCGATTTATTTTTCTAAGGAAAATATACAATAGTAGTATTCAAGAAATGATGTAAGCTGGATCTTCTTTTATTTTTCCTGTTTTTTCAGATAAGAAATGATAGCCTGTCGACTCACTTGAATATCTGGTTCACTGCCAGGTTCCGGGTCAGTCGGTGGAGCGGAGGATGTCGAGGCAAGCTGACACAGGATATCTGTTTTGGAGGTAGACGGGGCCTCATCCTAAAAACACATAAAAAAAAATAATACACATAGTGTCAGTGTAGCTAGGAAGGAGGGATGATGAAAACTGACACAAATCATTACTATTCATGAAAGGTGTTGGAACTCCAGGGCTTACCACAGATAGTGACCAAGTAGGAGGTCGGCCAAGATAGATCCCACTGAGTGACCGCCTGGTCCGCGGGGTAGGCGTGGAGGGACTTGTGAGGACTAGAGTCACTGCTGTTGTGAGATCTGGCCCAACTGATGCAGGTTGATCCTCGTCAGCACTTGGTCGAGGCTTTGTAGGAGTGGACTGAGGCAGAGCTGTAAAGTCAACCTCTGGTGGAGAGACCTCACCACTGGCTTTGTCCTAAATGGTAATCAAATAGAAAAATAGTTGTGGGCACAGCCTTGTAACAAAATGCATATCATTACTACTCTGTTTTTACTAGCAAATTGGAGATATCAGGTAAGAGGTGTACACACACACACACACACACACACTCTCTTGATAGGCTATATGTGTGTGTGTGTGTGTGTGTGTGTGTGTGTGTGTGTGTGTGTGTGTGTGTGTGTGTGTGTGTGTGTGTGTGTGTGTGTGTGTGTGTACACACGGAGTGTGGCATTTTGGATTCATCAACACAAGCAGGAAAGACTAATATAATAATACTCTCAAGCATTGCAGATGATATACTGTTGTGTAAGTTATCTGCAATATTCTCAAGGTAAAGTTTGAACTGGTGAAGGAAAACATGGACGCCTCTTTGTGTGCCCCCCCCCTCCCCCTCCCCCTCCCCCCCCACCTACTTTATCCTGTTGGATAACAAAGACATACTCTGAAATTGTAGGCCTCTTACTATTATTCTATATCTATAGGCTATATATCTAGAAATATATAGATATATATGTCTATCGATATATAGAGATACATTGAGATATATAGATAGGCTATAGGCTAGATATACACATATATACACGGGCACACACACGCACGCACAAACGAACAACCAGACACACAAAGTACGCTACTGTTTGGATCAATACATACCTCCATTGGGTCTGGGACATACTCCACTCTTGGTACAGCATTCCTCTTCAAATTAGTACGCGTTCTTTTCTTGGTGGTGTCTCGAGTCCAGAATGGCCCACGGTAATCCTCAGGAGTAAAATGTGCACTGCAGACGCGGAGGTCGGCTTTGACCAGCTCTGCGTGCGTTGTGTTTGGGTCCTTCTGGAGGACGACTAACCATAATTTCGCGATGTCCATATTATGTAATGGAAGTCTGTGGAAGCTGAGTTGTGTCCGCCTCATCTTGTTGGTGCAATTGGGATATGCACAAAATCGAACCATGTTGGAAGATTTCTACAACTATTCGCAAAAAACGTGTGGAGCTATTCTTTGGTGTGTATCCTGATCAAACGCGCGGGGGTACTGTGAGGTGAAGCGGTGAGTTCAGGTAGGCTATTCGCAAGCTGGGAGTAAAGTATCGCGGGACTTCACGAGACTTGAGGAGACTTGGTGACCGAGATCACGTTTGAGGTTATTTGGTCCCTGGGAGAAAGCAGGAAATAGCCTGGGGGGAAATATTACTCTGATGGATGTTGACTGATCAGATTACGGCGATATGTGGCGAAAACGGGAAGAAAAATAGCTATTTAGATGCAGGAAATACAGGCTTCCACTTGGCCCCAAATCAACTCCATTTTACGACTGACTTGGACGATATTGATCTCAAAACAACGCTAGGACGCCCAGAAACGCCGCAGACATCGCTATGTGAGTGGCCAAATCTTAATTAATGCCAGGAAATGGCTCCAGGTTCAAAAAAACCAAAATTCTCCTTTAAGATGATTTTCTGTAGATTGTTCTCAACAGGTTTTCACAGGGCAGCAGCACTGTCGGCCATTTTCCCTGGATCAATACGCATCTATCCATATAGACCACGCCCATTTCAGTCTGCTAGATTTTCCACCATCTTGGACTTTCTCAATAACCTATTTTTGCGAACTCGTCCTAGGCCATTTGCCCGAATGAGCCCAAACTTTTTCTGTGTCATCTCTGGACTTCCCTGATCTAAAGACGTACAAAGAATTTGGATACGTGAAACGGTCTTGAAATGATAAATCTCTAAACTTTTAATGAAACACACCGCAACACTAAATTGCCCACAACTCATTAACCAGGCAATTACAACTACTGCTGCTACAACTGCTATGACTCCCACTACTACCAACACTACTACTACTACTATTACTACTACTGCTACTACTACTGCTACTACTGCTTGGAAACTGTCAGGTCACCGGATCTCAACCAAACTTTGTTTACTTGTGCACATACCAACTCTGAATAAATGTGGACTATTCAGTGTCATATTATCTGACATATACCCCCCAAGTCACCGGAAGCTTGGACCCTGCATCGCCGCTTGCGGCTATATTTATTATTATTATTATTATTAGAAGCATAACACTTATACAATGTTATGTATGTGCAATTCACAACCAAGCCCACTTAACAAGTCTGATAGCTGCTTTAACTTTGGGGGGGGAGAGTTTAGAAGAAGTCAGGAAAAGCAGTAGAGTGCACAGCATTGTTCTCTGCAGGGAGTCTGGAGAGTGTGCATGGGCCACTCCAGGTACTTTTCCTGAAGCGCTCCTCTTGTCTAAGCATATGATAAGTGAGACCTGGGTCTCCAGCTGTGCTTGGGGGGGGGGACCAGTTCTAATGGAATCCACATGGTCGCTGATGGAGACTAGCAGTGCCATGCTGTGACTGACGGCTGCGTCTGACATTGGGCCTTTCTGACGACTGTGATTGAGTCAAATTTTCCTGATTGAGAATAAACAGTTGTGCCGTTTTATCACAACAATGGTGTCGGCACATTGTTTAGACAGTGACAACTCAAGATGCAAAAAAGGCCTCCAACACTCACTTTTAAAGACCTCCACTCAAATAGGTTTTGATTCTGGTTCCTTCAGTTGGATGTTTGAGCTTCAGCTTGTGCAGAGTGATATCTGTGCAGAGTTTGACACTAGAAGGCTGTTTCCACACTCATCTTCTGAAAGTGGAACGTTTCTCTGAGCTCACTGAAAAGGCGATTTCCTACAATCATGATTTGTGACATCACAGATACTTGGAGCCAATCCCTGTCCAGTATTCAGCAGTTAAACTTATTAAAATATATATATATATATATATATATATATATACCGTATTTCCGCTAATAGTAACCGGGGCCTTTATTTACTGAGCCGCAGAGAGCCCCCGTCCTATATTAGAGCAGAGGCCTGTATTCGAGTGAGGCCTTTATTTCTTAATATTAAACTCTCATGGACATACTCCTTTATTTTCATGACTTTCATTGCAAAATATTGCATAAAACCAAACAACGCAAATAAATATTGGTGGTCACTCACTCCCTCAGTATCCTCCTCCTCCTCCTCCTCCTCATCTAGTATGTCGGTATCCTCCGCGTCCTCATCATTCAGAACAACAAGTTCATTGTTGACCAGTTCCTCTTCATCTTCCTCATCCTCGGCTGCCTGTCTGTTCTCCTGGTCCCGCTAACGCAGCTGGGCGAAAGCCTCAGCGGCGCAGGGCTGTCCCTGCTTGAAGCAGTGGATGAGGTTGTCTTGACTCCCGTCAAAGGACTGTCCACAAACTTGGAAGGACTTTTTGATCAGATCCTTGTCCAGCTTGTCCCAGGCGGCGATCACCCAGTCCACAAGCAGGCGTCGAGCAGGCGATTTTAGGTTTCCACCTCCAGCTGTGTACTGCTTATCTGCGTCCCAGCTATCCACTCGTCGTAGGCATCGTGCAGGCTCTGCTTGAAGGGCTGATTCCACATCACACTGTACCAAATGTTCTGCTGCATACCGTATTGCACAACGCTCTCTTTAAACTTAACGTCAAACTTTCATCTGGTTCGTTTGGTCTCTGCGTTACGTCCGGTTACGTCACACGGTAGATGCGTTGTGTTATGGGAAATTTACAGTACCGTATTCACCGTAGTTTTTGCTCCTTCGTTTTTTGTTTTTTTTGACCCGGCCTGTATTGAGGGAGGGGCCTTTATTTGTCCGCGCAGGCCGTGCCCCCATCCTATATTAGAGCAGAGGCCTGTAATTGAATAGGGGCCACTAATAGCGGAAATACGGTATATATATATATATATATATATATATATATATATATATATATATATATATATATATATATATATATCCTTAAAAAGTTTAATTATCTTGTCAAAATCCTTAAAATGACATCTACTCCTTCTCCCTCATTAAAAATGCCAGAATCTGCAAAAAAAAAAAAAAAAAAAAAAAAAAAAAATATATATATATATATATATATATATATATTTTTTTTTTTTTTTTTTTTTTTTTTTTTTTTTTTTGCAGATTCTGGCATTTTTAATGAGGGAGAAGGAGTAGATGTCATTTTAAGGATTTTGACAAGATAATTAAACTTTTTTGTGGATCCACAAATGATTTCGTCAAAGTAGTTTATACATCTTACAACATGACATTAGGGGGTATTTAAGGTAAAAAATAATTTCCTGAGTGGGGGGGGGGGGGGATGGAAAGAACAGCGGGGAGCGGATTCTTCGTATGGAAGAGCGAGTGCAAATGACATGAAGGGGAGAGGTGTGTGTGTGTGTGTGTGTGTGTGTGTGTGTGTGTGTGTCTGTGCGTGCGTGCGCGTGTGTGTGTGTGTGTGTGTGTGTGTGTGTGTGTCTGTACGTGACAGACTGCATTTGTTCTTGAGATCTTGAGTCACACACAGATGAGTGAGGCAGGATCAAAAACACACTCACTCTTAATACATCACAACACAACACTGCAATCTGTTAGCCATTACTCAGTGTGCGCCATCCATCTTGTGTGCAGCACACACACATGCGTCAGAACTCTATTTGAACGGCGGTCATCTATGTCCGTCCGACTACTACACCCGGTGACCTGTGGTGAGGTCACAGGTCATTTTGTCACCCGACACCGCTGACATAATGACCCCCAGGGCAAATGGTCAGACCGCTGTTACACCGAAATCTGTGACCACCGAAATGCGTGACCGCATCGCTTCTTATGGGGAAAGAGTCAATTATTTCAACATTTCTGACAGCAGCCGTCCAATGATGCGACCACACACTGTAGCCTACTGTAGCCAGCAGCAAGCACTCTCTGCCCTCACACATTTCGGTTACACACCGTATGTGGTGACCCATCAGATTCTGTAACCTGCCCTGTTATCCAATCCCAACCATCTTTCAATCAAAGTTAAAACATGATCAACACCTAACATTGACGATAATGTTATTATAAGCAAACGTTGACTATAAATGGAGACTGACAAGATAGTGTCAGGAAAAAGTTGAAGTAAAACCATTAACTCATTGAGTGCCAGCCACTTTTGGAAAACGGATGCTCCCAGTGCCAGCCCTTTCAGAGCGTTTTCAGTGATTTCTCGAGGCCCACAGAATATTGTGTGATATTACTATGTAAACACTGAACACGCCCAAAGAACGATGAGAGTCTATTGTATCATCAGCAAAAAAAAGTTTATTGATATCATTTTCCGTTCTTTAGTTATCAGCCGGAGAAGATAGGTTGTTTTCAGCAAAAACAGACGTTTCAAACTAGAAGCTGAGATAATCAGCCTTTTGTGAAATGAAGCATTTCAAGCACATCACTGACTCTGAAGCTAATATTTTCTGATGTAGTGACACCTCAAAAATAATTTCCTTCAATAAAACAGCGAAAACAAAGGAATTTTGTTTGGCAAAATAATATTTTTTAGCTGCAACCAGCAGCGCTGGCCCCTGCTGCGCAGACCCTACACCTTCTTGCTGGTCTTGATTTACTGCTGGTGGGCATCAGATATTCTAGCTTGTGTTTGCCAACCAATCTGTCCATCAAGCCTGCTGTCTGGGTCAGTGTTGTATGCTGCCCTGCGTGCCCCACCCCCCTCAACTGCAAACCCCTCCTCCGTGGGTGTGTCTCTGGTGGCTCTCTGCTGCGTTTGCTCTGCACTGAAAACCCAGCTTTTTCACAGCGTTCCGCCGTTTTTGTCGCCCGCTCCCAGCGCTTCCAACTGAGAATAATAACAACTCCACAACTAATCATGTGGAGGAGCTATCGCAGCGGAGACGGAGGGGCTCAATTGTGGCAGCAGATTGGCTGCTGCAGGCACAGCTAACGTTATGCTTCATGCATATCGATGCATACCGATGCGGTTTCCGTGTCCCCACGGCTTCTTCTGTTTTTTTCCTCACCTTTCTCTAATCTGGAGAGCACTGTCGCCACCTAATGGGTCCGTAAAATAGCTTTTACACATTCAACATCCCCCATACTTTCACAGGAGATGCATGAGGCTTTGATCCACGTCCCACCATCAAAAAACGCAATTGACGACAATCGTCGTCATTGGCACTCTACGTTACTATTTGAATTGACGACGATTGTCATCATTGGCACTCAATGAGTTAATAGTGATCACTGTTCATCAAAAGTTGTATCATGTCATCGTTAATAACATAATAACATTGAGCATTTACTTGCACAAACTGTGTGTGTGTGTGTGTGTGTGTGTGTGTGTGTGTGTGTGTGTGTGTGTGTGTGTGTGTGTGTGTGTGTGTGTGTGTGTGTGTGTGTGTGTGTGATTCTCAGACCCCTAATTTAGTCCACATTAGGACCCCCATTTGATTAGATGTTCTCTCTTGGACCCGAATCTGAGAATGTTGTGGTTGGTGTGTGAGGGCAGGTGATGGTCAGCAGCACTGAGGTCATGAACCTCTCTTGAAGGTTGGCAGCTCTGGGTCAAGAAGGGCCGACAGCCACGCACGGATGTCACATCTTAGTTATGGCTCCTTTCCACTTACAACAGACTCTGAGATGCTCAACAAAAGTACTTTTTAACACTTTGATACAAAATTATATTCGATGACCCACTCATGCAGTCATGCATACGCGCATACACGCACACACACACACACACACACACACACACACACACACACACACACACACACACACACACACACACACACACACAGACAGACAGCTGTACAGTCACAGAACAGGTACACCCATTGAGCAATCGCGAGGGCCACGTTGGACAGGTTTTTCGTTCCCACAAGCAGCTCTTCCTCTGGCTCTGGGCCAGTTTCGCTCTCTCTCTCTCTGGGTTTCAGTGTAGTCAGAGGTTGGCAAGGAGGCCTGGGAATCAGCAGGTGCACTGACAGGTCTGGCTGGCCCACGATCGAGCCCCATTGGTTCAGCGGTGCCTGCTCCCTGGTCATCTCGATTGGCGGTTGAAGCAGTTGTGCCTGGGGGAAGACTTGGCACTACTCACATTGTGCCGCTCTCACACACACAGACAAAAACAGTGTTTGTTGTGATTGAGCGCTCCTCTAATGGCTGGTCATGTGGTTGTGATGTGAGACAGGTGTGTGCCGTCTTGATTGGGTAGCAGTGAGAAAGACTAGAGTTGAGGACAAGCTGTGGTGTTGCATGACCACCACAGCTGTTTTGTTTTTGTCATTTATAGACTAGCAACATAGCTGCGTGGGCTCGTTAGCTTGACCGCTGCGCGACGTCGCCCGCAATGCAGCTTGTCGAGCTGGCCCTGCAGCTCGCATACGCAACTCGACCGCTGTGCGGGCTCACCTGCTCTTTTGACATCACTGATGATCACTGAAGATGTCACAACTTCGCATCACTGATGACATCACAATGCTCTTATGACATCGCTGATGATGTCACAATGCCATGGCGAGCCCGCTCTGCAGCTCGACCGCTGTGCGGGCTCCACTTGCTCTTATGACATCACTGATGAATGACACCAATGATGATGTCACAACTTCACATCTTATGACATCACTGATGACATCATCAGTGGGACAAAAATTTGAACAGAGAACAGAGCTCACATTGCCAAATTTAGAAGATAGATAGATAGATAGGTAGATAGATATTTTTACTTAGAGTTGAAACGCAGGTTATCGCTATTAAACCCTTGGACTATAGAGGACCACAATGGAAAAAAGTCTTGGGGCCATATCCTACGCCCATTGCAAGGGCACCATTGCAAGGGCAAGTCCAACCTTTGCTAGTTTGTACCACTCAAAATGTCAATTTTGTTTCCTTTTAATTACCAGTATTAATTTATTAAATTATTTAATACTGGTAATTAAATTGTTTTAAAATGATCAAATAAATAAAATAAAATCTGTTTACCTCAAGGCTTCAAACACGAGCTACAATAGCCGACATGTCAATCTTACCTACCTGTGCAAGTCTGTTTATGAAAACCAGGCTAATTATATTCTGTTGAAACATAAACTGTCAGTTTCGGCTGTAGAGCAGTGTCCTCCCAGGTGCTGACTGTGACTGCCTGCAGGCAACAACGATATAGTCAACTGATTTAATGTCTCTCCCAATCTGCTGGATCTTTTGGGCTTGTGATGTGGTTGAATTACGTTTTTAAAACCGTTTGTATGGCTCATCATAATAGATCACTCATTTATTTGCATAATGACACTTTAACTTCAGGTCCATGTGTTTGTAATGCACCAGAGTCATTCAAGGCCTTATCAGACACAGGCCTATTTGGCGAAGCTCTTTCTACGTTGTCAGTTTGGACTTTTATCTTAAGCTGCAGTCATCAAGAGGGATAATAAGGACTTCGGAGTGACCATCAGTGATCAAAGTGGTGCAGATCAGAATGACACGCAGTCCAAGCAGACAAGAGAGCTGCAGAGGACATTTAAGGGGCACTTTACACGAGGACGGTTTCCTATGGAAACGGGGAATTATTTTATCGTTAGTGCCTCCCTTTTAGACGGCGCCGGCGAATTCGCGCTTAGGAAACGACACATTTCAAAACCACCCTCCAGAGTGAAATTCTTGGTGACGCTCCCTGCTGAGCGCTCCATGTAATCACTTTGGAACGGCACATTTCAGAAACTCTGACGTGCCTGCACAGGCGACACACGCGATGCCGTGCGCGAGTTGGCAACCAAATAAAACGTCAGTATGAATTAAGTTTGGCAACATTCAGAATTAAGCTACACTGCGGCCAACTTCAGTTACATGTTCATAACGTTACTGCTGCGAGGAGCCGATGGCTGTACCCGGTCGGCATTTAACGTTATAGTTACAAAGCACGTCGACAGTGTTTTCTCACTGCCAGTAGCAGTAGGGTGACAGATCACAGTCAGCGCTCCCGGTCCTCACTGCTCGTTAAAGATTTCCAATAGGCATTATTCTGATAAACTGGTCACATATATGTTACATTCTCACCCGACAAATATTAAAACTTTAACAGTTTGGGGTTTTTTTTTTAGCTTGAAAAAAGCTTTTTGGCAAGTCTAAACGACTACGGAAAGTGTACTCTACTTCCGCGTTTAAAGCGAAATTACGTCATGCAGTAAGCATCCTTGTATGGGCAAAGAATAAGGTGATCACACTGCCACCTAGCGACCTGGCATGTACATTACGGCGTTTTAAAAATTCAACAGCGCTCATGTAAACAGGGAGAATGTGTGAAGGAAAAGGTGTGAAGGAAACGCTATTGTGTCGTTTCTTTCAGGAACTGTCCTCGTGTAAAGGGCCCCTAACACTATGAGGTTAGGGTTATGAGCCCAATGAGGTGATTAGCACTTCAAAGAGCCCATCTGAGCTCTCATTATATTACTGATGGCTCATAGAGACCCCGGACACAGACAGTGTGAAGTGAACACTGCTGCGTATATGCTGTTTTCATGTGCTTTGACCTGCGTCACCACACGCAAATATGACATCCATAGAGTCTTCTGTCATAATGTGAAAATGATGGGTCATCTCCTGAAGAAGAAGAAAAAAGTATTCTGAGACTCTAAGAACATACAGTATTTGCTAAAACACCTATACTCATCAATGTATGTCTTGCAGTGAATTGTTCCAACAGTCTACAGTAAGAAGAGTCTAGAAAAAGTCCCCTTGATTTTTGGCCCGTGTGTGGTGAGAACACACAGGGCCTTAGATTCCCGTCTGTCGGGAATGACTTTGCTGGCCTATTTACTGGCCTATTTGGCCTCTGGTCCTTCACCTCTCTGCAGTCCGGTAGGTGGCGGTAATGCACCTCGAAGCTGGTCTTAGGAGGAACATTCTTAAAGTTTGAAATATCGAAATGCATGCTGAATGGTGTAGGCCAGCGATCCTCAAAGTCCGGACTCCGGTCCGTATCCGGACCCAGACGCCGTCCTATCCGGACCGAGCCCTATAGGACGAAGTAGAGGCAAGAGATATGCGAGAGATATAAGTCATTTCACATGGCGTGCTCAAAAGAAACGAGTAGACCGCAAAAACAAAGATTTCGTTTTAATCCGGAGCAAGCAGACTCTTAGATGTTCATTCATTGTTCTCACGGGCAGCTCAAAACCAGGCAGTATGTATGTCTCATGTGAAGTGCGATGCGATCCTAACCTGTCTGTGAAAGTGCCACACGAGCAAACACACTCAAATCCAAACTGAGGGCACAATCACACATTCACTGCCCAACGGCATGTGACGTTTGTATTGCGAACGATCGATAGACAGACAGACAGACAGACAGACAGACAGATACATAGAGACAGACAGACCGATAGATACATAGAGACAGACATTGAGACAGACAGAAAGACAGATAGATAGATAGATAGATAGATAGATAGATAGATAGATAGATAGATAGATAGATAGATAGATAGATAGGGAGCTCACTTCTCTCAATAGAAAAGGTGGCGTAAAGGGAAGAAAAGGGGATTTTTTTCTCAAATTAAAGCACTTTTAAGATGCACATTTTCCCAAAGCACTCTGTTGTATGTTTTTTTTAAATGCAGCCATTATTTTACTTGAAATGAGAAAAGAACATGTATTTATTATTAGTGTAGGCTAGTTATTTATAATTAATCCAGTTAAATATGAAAACTAAATAAACTTTGTTGATGTTTATTTTGATTTAACAGTTAGTCGTTGACTACATACAGACATTGTACCATTAGGCTACTGCAATCATTGAAGTAGCCTAAGTTCAATGGCACTGAATCATAATAAGAGTAGACATTAACAGAGACAGAACAGTCTGTTACACTAGCAAATCCTCTCCCTCTTCCCACTCAAATTAGCAGCACACGGGCCTATGCCAGGTTTCGACCTGGCCTTGTTTTTTATGTATGCAACTTTTATGTAGCCTACTTATACTATTTATATGCTATGCTAATCTCACTTTTCTTATATACTATATCAAAAAGAGGCATATGTCTAGAGGCTACATTTTACATATTTTCTTTAAAGAAAATTGCTGTGCAATGTCAAAGTCGAATTCCTTGTATGTGCAAACATGCTTGGCCAATAAAAGTCTGATTGTGATTGTCATACTGCCCCAACAGGAGCACAGCGGATGCAGTAGCACACGTGCTCCACACCGCCCTCTCCCACCTGGAGGGGAAGGACACCTACAGTATGTGAGAATGCTGTTCGTGGTCTACAGCTCAGCATTCAACACCATAGTACCCTTCAGGCTGGTAAGCAAACTCAAGCATCTGGGACTAAGCACAGCGATGTGTGACTGGATCCTGGACTTTCTAACAGACCGCCGCCAGGTGGTGAAAGTGGGCAACCTCACCTCCTCCCCACTGACCATCAGCATAGGAGCGCCACAGGGGTGCGTCTCCAGCCCCTTCTGGTACGACCTCTACACCCACGACTGCGTGGCGACTCAAACTTCGAACACCATCGTGAAGTTCGCAGACGACACAGCGGTCGTGGGGCGGATCTCCAGGAGCGACGAGACAGCCTACAGAAAGGAGGTGGGGGCCCTGGAACAATGGTGCCAGGACAACTGAACGTCTCCAAGACAAAGGAGGTCATTGTAGACTACAGAAGGGGGGGGGGGGGCGCACACCCCCCAATCACCATCAACGGCACAGTGGTGGAAAGGGTGGACAGCTTCAAGTACCTGGGAGTCAATATCCACCAGGACCTGACATGGGCCAACCACACCACCACTGTTGTCAAAAAGGCCCAACAGCGACTACACGGACTCAGGCGCCTGAAGAAATTCGGGGTGAGGCCAAAAATCCTGAGGGACTTCTACAGAGGCACCATTGAAAGCCTGCTGACTGGCTGCTTCACCACCTGGTACGAGAACTGCACCACCATGGACCGCAGGGCGCTAAGAAGGGTGAGGCGCGCGGCCCAGCACGTAACAGGATGTGAGCTGCCAAAACTGCAAGATCTGTACAACCAGCGGTGCCTCAGGAGGTCCCTGAAGATCATCAAAGACCACCCCCACAACACTCTGTTCTCCCTGCTACCCTCAGGGAGGAGATACAGGGTCCCAAGAGCACGCACAAATCGCTTGAGGGACAGTTTCTTCTCACAGGCCACGAGACTCCTTAACATATACAAATAGTGTAGTAGCCCTACTGTACCGCACTGTAGATGCTACCATTATGTATGACTAATGTTCAATAGTATGTTTAATTAGGTATACGCTATTTGCACCTAACAGAATGTTATTATGTTTAATTATGTTTAAATTATGTTCATGCCATTTGCACTATGGGCAGTGAACACGCCACTGTCTGTGGCGTGTCTTACTGCTTTATTGCTTGTTGCCTCTTGTTTTTTATTTATATATGTGATAGGGCCAGGTTCCTCCCCCTTTCTACCTGGCCCAGAGGTTTCCTCCCTCCGCTCGGCTCTATGGAGCTGTCACCCCATATATGGTCAACGCCAGCCAATTTCGCACACACAGCTGATCACTGATTGCACCTCACACATATAGCTGACACGGTTAGGAGTCTCATACAGAGATCCAGCTCACAGCCGAGAGTCTGCTCCTTCCCGAAACGCACGCATGATCCATTATAGGTCCTGCAAACTGTTGCTTGATACTCAGAAAGACGAGTCAATTCCTTCTGTAGCCATCCGAGGTCCCGGCATCGTTTAGTGTGCGTGACCTGTCGGCGTGGGACAGTGCACGGGGTAATTCCCATCGGGAGAGGGTTCCAAGCAACTCGCAGTGTGGCAGTGAGCGGGTGTTGCATCCCACAGGGCGGGTCCCGCTCTGTGAGGGTTAAATCCCACCGGGAGAGGTAGGCGCTGTATCTATACAGCTTCCCAATATTAACCAACTCTTGCGAGTGATTTATATTTTATTCTGATTTTCTCCTAGCTGGTGCTGTGCGTGACCTGTCGGCGTGGGACAGTGCACGGGGTAATTCCCATCGGGAGAGGGTTCCAAGCAACTCGCAGTGTGGCAGTGAGCTGGATCTCTCCCACAGGGCGAGTCCCGCTGTGTGAGGGTTAAATCCCATCGGGAGAGCTGGTGCTGTAGGTGTCCTGTGAGGTGACCTCCGTGAGCTTTCCGTGTAGCCTATATTATAAGTAAAGGTAGGCGAGACTGTGCACACACTTTCATGAAGCCACAGTACCCCGGAGGTTTGGCAATAGCCTAATTATATTTTCCTTTCTTTTAGGATAATCTGTTGCCGTTTTGCTTAGTTTAGTTTTGTTTCATTTTTCTTGTTTTGTTTAGTTATTTTGTGTTACTATTTTGTTTCTTTGCTGTCTTGCTTATTTAATAAGCCCGATTGATTAAAGGGCAAGTGTGGTTTTAATTCCAATCTCATATAAACTGTGTTGTGGCGCTCTCACTAACTCGTGCTGTTTCTGCACCCCCCCTTCTCTAGAGTCTTGGCGTTCGAGTGAGTCGGGAGGAGCTGGCCTCTGGGTTACGTGCACCTGCATGCGGCCTGATAGCTGATAAGTGTCGTGCACCACACGGGTGTTATTTATATTGGTTCCAGTGTGTGTGTGTTTGCAGTGTTGTGTATATTCTGTCATTCATGTGTGGGCATACCTTTTGGGACACGGTGTTGCATGGTATAGGCCAGTCCCTCCATTGACTCTTTTAATATATAGACTATTTTTGTACCTGAATCGCCTCGTAACCCCTTTTTCTCTTTTGTGCAGCAGCACGAGTTGGATCTGCCAGACCTCTTAGTGACATTTAAATAAATATTGTGTTATTATAAATAAAACTCTGTCATGTAACTTTAAGCCACGTCTCTGTCAACTTTACTCTCATCTGTATGCTGACCATTGTTTGGTCTTTGGGAGACTCGAGTGAAGGTTTTAAATACCTCACTCCCCTACTGGTTCAGGTCACATATATCTTTTATTTTTTACACTATAGCCGTTTTCCCACATGCGCTTTGTACCGCTAAATGACCGGAACGTGGTCTAATGCCTGCATGTGTGAAAGTCGTCGTGCCGGTATAAGCGCGACCCCGTCATCGCGGAGATTTCACCAGTTTCGAGCCAGTCAGAAGAGCGGTATGCGCGATAGCGGACTCAAGTGTAGAACGGGTCCAGTCATTTCCCGCGACACTCTCATGGGCGAGGTGTACACACGTTGCTTAATGTTCCAGCGGGCATAATCTAATCATTCGCGCACATTAAAGCAAACTGGCAATGATCTTGTGATAATAAGAGCAGTAGCCTATGTCAGCTTCATGTGTGGGTGTGCTGATTTTCCCCTCTCCTCTCTGCTGCCTGCTCGCTGTCTGGCCACAGTCCTCCTCCTCCTTCAGTCACAGCCCGACAGGCACACAGAGAAGCAAATGCACGAAGCGAAATGTGGAAGTATTTTGCTTACGTTGCCGACAGCGAAGGCAAGCCCGGACACATCAAACGAAGCCAGTCTGTAAAAAGTGCTTCAACGCGACGCAGGTGAACGGATAAACAAGCAAACTTATTTCACCATTCGGAGTTTTGCCGACACGTCACTCCCCACTCGCTCTGCAGTGCCGCCCCGCCCCCCAACATACAGGCAATTTGGCTGCTAGATTCTCATATGCGAGAGGAGAGGTGTGAAGGGAAATGTCCGATATTGACTTACAGGTAATTTTCCGGTACGCATGTGGGAAAACGGCTTATGTTGTAACAGAGCCTACAGCACAAGAATTTCACACGTGATACTTGTACTACGGAGTGACAATAAAAATCTTGAATCTTGATTGTGATTGTTATTCTGATTGTGATTGAGCCACGCTATGGCTTCAAAATCACAATTATTTTCAAGATCGGCCTTACAGTTGCACCCCTCACCTTTAGTATAGAATCCCCTTGCCAAGACTGTGACGTGATGGTAATGTGTCACCAATCTTATCAACATACACTCAATACTTTGTTCCCCATCCCCTTGAAGACCCTCAGTAAATGACCGTGTTATCTTTCCAGAATATGGGGTAGCAGGGATCTGTGTCACATCTTCACACCTTGCCTGTGCTTTGAATGAAAAGTCAATGGCTACCTGGTGTGAGAAGCCTGGGAAGAGTGAGGAAGGGTGTGAGGTGGTTTGGGGGGGGGGGGGGTGGGATGGCACAGCACACAGTCAACTAGCCATCAGCATCAGGTGTGAGATGCACATTATTGGTTGTGGATTAAAAACAGGAGCGGCATGGCCTTTTGTGCTAATGTTGTGACAAAAAGCCCAAAAGTACGCTGATCCTTTCCTGATCCCGTCCTTTGTGAGCGTATCGTACAGAATCCATTTTCACCGCATGACTTCAGGAATGTTGACAGGACTCATTTCCCACCAGATCTGCGTTATAGGCCTACTACTACTAACAGTGGGATGGTGAGAGTGATTTTGATTCTGACTGCCTATATGTTAACGCTTTATCTCACCAGACCAGAGGTACAGTACACAGACAGACAGACAGACAACAGGCTATATTTAGAAATGAAGAAAAGAGAGAGCATATGGAAAGCTATTTTAGTAGGAAGAGATAAAAGAGAATGTGAAATTCAGTGTTTTCAGGTCAAGCTCAGGGTGTGCAGGCTGTTTGGCCCAGGGTAAGTATATACAGTACCTCTACTGTCTGGAAGAGATATATATAGGGTATAATATGGAATAATAATTTAAAAAAAAATGGCGCACCAAGCAGTATTGACTTGGTTTGTGAACAGACAAACTGCATCTAGTCAGAGATGGGAAGATGAGCCAAGGGCCGTTCTATGAGTGTTGTCAGGATTCAGTGTTTTTGAAAAGTGACAGTTAAACATGGTTATGAGGATCATTTGCATACGTGAAGTGTGTGTTTTGATTGGCCGTGAGTTTGTACACGGGGTGTGCCCACGTCTGGGAATCAAGGGGGTGTGATGTTCTCACACGGGCGTTTCGGGGATGAGGAGGAGGAGGGGAGGGAGGCAGGGAGGCAGGGGGGGTTGAAGGGGAGGGGTGTTGTGACATCCACACACGGTGGCAGTGAGCAAGTGAGGACATGATGCAAGTAGACACAACCCACGCAGTTGTGTGCTACACACACACACACACACACACACACACACACACACACACACACACACACTCACACACACACACACACACACACACACACACACACACACACACACACACTCACTCACTCACAAAATGTGGAAAATAGTCTTTACTATTATCATCACATATAAAAGGGAGCAAGTGGGGTTTGTCTGTTTGTTTACATTTTTGTCCCACTGGATGATGTCATAGGCATTGTGATGTCATCAGTGAGTGATAGATTTTATTTGATGATCCGTAAAAAAAAAAAAAAAAACCCATACATTAAATGTACATGCACATGTACATCAGTGATGCAAAGTTGCGCAATTGTGCCCTCGAGCACTCCATGATGTGATCAGTGATGGTCACTCAAGCAATTGTGATGTCATCAGTGATGCAAAGTTGAGCAATTGTACGCTGCGCATGCCAATAGAGCAGGCGAGGCCACGCAGCAGGCAAGCTGCGGACGAGGCCGCGTAGCAGCCGAGCTGCGTATGTGAGCCCGCGCAGCGGGTGAGCTGCAGGGCGGGTGAGGCCGCACAGCAGCTGAGCTGCGCGCGCACACTTTCTAGTTATTTTAAAATGTGGAAAATAGTAAAAATAAAGAAAAATGTGCATCCAAACTTGACTGGTAGTGTATACATTGCATACTAACTGTTGTTAACTAACAGTTGGACGGGGTGGATATTGATAACAGACAGTGTATGTAGTGTAATGGGTTAATATAACAATAGATATTGTGTGTTTGGGTCACATTTCACGATGAGAAGAGTGACAGCTGTTAGGACTTGCTCTGTAGAGAGTGACTGGTCTGGTTAGTCACAGCACAGCCGATTGCTCATTCTGTGTTTGTTGTCACCATCAAGGGGGAGGCATCTCTATCAGGTAAAAAAAAAAAAAAGAGGGAGAGATTCTGTTGAAATCCTCATGAGAAGATACCCTCGCTATAGGGATTTACATGGTTCATGATCAGGACCAAACCTGTCACAGTGTCAGGAACTAGAGAACAAAGTCTATTATCACAAGCTGCTCCATTGACAATGAATGTTTTTGTGGATACAGAACCTTAAGGTGATGTTCTAAAATATGATTATAGTGCAATCACTTCTACAGCCCTCCCGTACAGGATATCCTTATTCCCAGAAAAGAATGCCCTCTTCCATCTTTTCCTGTTCATATGAAATTACACATTTGGCAGTGGGCCAAACACTCAGGACAAATTAGTCCTTGGGGACAGACAGAATAGAATAGAATAGAATAGAATATGTATGCATCTGCCCTCCACCCACCCAAGTGTGTTAAAGGGGCCCTACTATATGCTAACATCTAGGGGTGTCACGATACACTAATTTCACAATATGATACGATACACGATATTGGGTTCACGATAACGATACAATACGATATTTTAACAATATTCTTTTTAACAAAAGTAAATAATTTTTATGTATTTATTTATCATTTATTTAACCATGTGAGTCCCATTGAAATCGAAACCTCTTTTCAAGGGAGCCCTGGGAAAATACTAGAAAAATAGTCTTTCATTTGAAATACACAAAATACAAAACAAATGCTGTTTTTGGAAATTGTTATTATAATAACTATAAAACAACATGGAAGATAATGGTTCTCTTGCAATAGAATGTGTCACACTGTCACAAACTAAATGTTTGTTGCATGGTGAAAGAAAAATAAAGTATACAATCTATTTCTTAAATAATTCATGCTCAATGGTCCCTAAACTTATGTAATCTTATGTACCCCTTGAGCTGTTTTGCCATGCCAGTCTACCCCCTCACTCAAGCGTGTTGATTCTGCTAAATCTGTTCTATTATTATTCAGGAGCACACAAAAAAAGAAAAAAAAATGTTTTTTTTTTTACGATATCATTTTTTTCTGACGATACGCATATCGTGACGTTTCGATATCGTGATATATCGTGCGACGAAATATCGTGACACCTCTACTAACATCGCTTATGTTTTCATTGTGAGTGAGCGCAGAAGTAGCTGAAAGGTTTGATGTATGATAAAGGTATGTTTTGTTAAAGTTCTGTGAACTGTCACAGTTTTAAAATGTATGAAATTAATAAAATAGTGCAGCCTGTAAAGTCTGGTAGAGTGAATTGTGTCCATCCTGCACTCAGGACTGGCTCAGGATCCCATTGGTTGGGTATGGTTTGAACAGTGCAAGGGGCTGGACCAATGACCATATAAGGCAATCAGGGTCTGTCTGACATCACCTAGACCTGTGTTCTCGTTCAACTCCCGAAACCTTTCGTTCAGAGCAGTCGAAATCTGCGATTTGTGCTAATGGGGACATCGTTATTTGAAACTTTGGCCACATTTAATATGTGTAACAATACATTATACGTATGACACACAATATGGAAAAGCATAATAGGTCCCCTTTAATTATTATTAGGGGTCCAAGCACGAAGTGCGTGGATCCCTATTGTATCTGTTCTGATTTTTTTTTTTTTTTCTTCTTCTCCGGTAAAACTGTATGTACAGCAGAAACTGTAATGCTCAGTGTAGCCAGACTGGGCACATAGATTGTAAATGTGCCTCACTCAGAAACAAAAAATGACCCATATCGGCCAGATGGTGGCGCTATAACAGACCATTTCGCGTTATGGTCCATATCTTCTGAACCGTGTGTCCTATACTCAAAATTCCACTTCTGCTGGATTCCCTGGATCAATACGCATCTATCCATATAGACCACGCCCATTTCCGTCTACCTAGATCTGCCGCCATCTTGGATTTTCTCAAAAACCTATTTTTGCGAACTCCTCCTAGGCCATTTGCCCGAATGAGCCCAAACTTGTTCTGTGCCATCTCTGGACTTACCTGATCTAAAGTTATGGAATTCATTTAGATACGTGAAACCATTTTGAAATGATACATTTCAAAACTTTTGTGCATTTGTTTTTGTACTTGTCCTGACCGAAAAGTGTGTGGATCTCAGAAATCATAACCCTGATATCACCCAAACCTTCCACATATGTTCAACATGTCTGCCACTACTCAGATAATAAAAATTACATTAATCCACCAGATGGTGGCACTATAACAGATAATTCCATGTTTTGTGGTTCATAACTTATTAACCGTGACCCCTAGAATCAAAATTCCACATTTACTTGATTCTCTGGAGCATTATGCATCTAACCAACTAGGCCACGCCCATTTCCGTCTGCTAGATTTCCGGCCATCTTGGATTTACTCAAAAACCTATTTTTGCTAACGGCTCCCAGGCCATTTGCCCGAATGAGCCCAAACTTTTTCTGTGTCATCTCTGGACTTACCTGATCTAAATGTCTGGGCGGAATTTAGATACGTGAAACCGTTTTGAAATGATAAATGTCTAAACTTTTAACGACAATGCCCTGACACTAAACACACACACACACACACACACACACACACACACACACACACACACACACACACACACACACACATTTATATAGACACACATACAAACACACATACATATATACACACACATATACACACATATATACACACACATATATATATATATATATATATATATATATATACATACACACACATATACACACATACACACACACACACACACACACACACACACACACACACATATATATACACACAAACATACACACAGACACACAGACACACAGACACACATACATACACACACACATATACACACACATTACAAACACACATATACACACACATATATAGATATATATATACATACACATATATACACACATATACACACACATATACACACATACACATATACATACATACACACATATACACACATACAAACACACATATACACACACACATATATAGATATATATATATATATCTATATATATACATACACATATATACACACATATACACACACATATACACACATATATATACACACATATACATACACATATACGCAGACGTATAGATACACACATATACACACACATATATACACACACATATACACACATACACACAAACAAACATACGGCGGTTTGGACACATACATACACACACACACACACACACACACACACACATAATATACACACACACACACACATATATACACCCATATATACAAACATACACACATATACACACACACCTCTGGTTCAGACATCTCTGAGTGTAACATATGGGGTGGGGGGTGGGGGGTGGGGTCGATATAGCATAGTAGATATTTTGTGTGGCAATGTATAATATCGCAGGAATCCCACGTATCACAATAACTTATTACCTAAATTGTCCGGTGTTCGTCAGTCTATCTACTTGACAATTTGATGTGCATCTTACACAACACCAGACATACAGTAGGTTGTTCGAGTTTCCCATCTGCCAACATGTGATTAAGGACGATATGTCTGTGAAAAGAGGTGTCAATTTAATGAAGACTTATCACTCTGTCTCTCTCAACAGGCCCTCAAGGTATACAGACATCATGCCTATTTTCGCAGCGCTCGGGGCAGTTGCGGCAGCAGCTGGAATCGGTGATCAAGTTGCTAAAAGGCTTCCAACACATCGGCAGTGCATCATCGAGATCACAAATGGTTCTTCTCACTACACCCTTTGTAACCCCAGGTAACTGAATATATATTCTTACCAAGGATGTCATCCCTTACACTCAAATTGTCACCAGGGGCGTCATGCAAGCCAACAATCTGAGGGGGCGAACTCTGGCGCCGCCCATAGGGTGGCAAAGAATTTGGGGGGTTGGAAGCCAGATTTAGAGGAATATCTCATTTTAAATTAACAGACTGAGCAGGTGTAACCATAAGGCTATTTTCCAAACTGCTCAGCCTCCTGGAAATATCCATAATCACCAGACTAAGTGCATTGCCACTGCCCAGGCTCAATGGACTTGACAAAAAAGGGAGACCACATGTTTCAAAGCAATGTAACACAATGTTTATTTTGGCTGGTATTGCCTTTTCAGAAGGTTGAAATCTTTCCTCTAGAGCAGGGGTTCCCAACCTTTTTTGTGCCAAGGGCTGGTAGATACATGGGGAAAAAAGTCACGGACCGGTTGTCAATTTTAATGGTTTTAGTTATATATATTTACTGGTGGCGACAAAGGGTAAATAACAGCCTTTTGTGTTGTACTGTATGTAGCCTATACAGTATTTATGTTTTTGTTTTAACTACAAATATACATAAACGTAAACTTGAAACTATGTTTCAACTACCATACACAGCCTATAATATTATAGCCTATGTTTATTTAAAAAAGAAAAAAAAGAAAAAAAAATTACCTCTCAAAAATCTGAGGGGGCAATTGCCGCTTCTGATTGTCACCAAATATAAACAGGAGCTAGCACACTCAACTCGAACAAAAGTATAACATTGGAAGCTGAGTGCGGGGAGTAGATAGTAAAGAGTAGTTCAAGCGCAGCACTCACACAGCAGGCCCTATACATCAGTGACACCGATGATGGCTGCTGAAATGCTTATCCCATGTCATGCTGCTGCCTTGTTTCAAGAAAACATAAAACGGATCTATGTCTGCTGCATCTACTCGTCCATTTTTGTAGTTCATTAAGATCCTTCGACTCATTCTCTGACAGGATGTTCATTGAAAGCGGCAGCAACGAAACACCCCTGGCACCGACGATCCCCCCTTCTCATTGTGACACTGCGGTGTTCATCAAGACTGCTCACACCGCAACGGGAGCTGTTGCCGTCTTCACCTACAATCTCCTCAATAAGCGTACCAACCAGAAAACTGGGAAAATGGCTGTCATGTTCTCTGTGCCCTACGACTTTAACCTGTACTCAGCCTGGTATGGATTGGGAATCTTTGGCATGGGGAAATCCTGTGATAAAGATCTGTATAATGAGATGTATTACAATAGTGAGAGTGGGTTTGTCAGAGGCAAAGCAGGACGCAATCTCACTTACACAAGACATGGTGTGACCGTCAGGGCCTCAATGTCCACTACTTACGAACCTACCATGAAGGTGGTAGTGAGCGACTGACTAGAAGTGAGTCAGAATCGCTGAAATGAATGAAATTAAAACTCTTATGTTCACACGCTGTCAGATTTTTTTTCTTCTTTTTCCATGAATTTAATTGAGCTATAAGGTCTGATTTAGTGTATTATTCCATTGCTTCGATGGTTGTTGAATGAATTCACATGTTTTGCAGAAACTGAAATTGAAAAATATGAATGTGTGCATCTAACCCTACTGTAAGCTTAGCCGTACTGCACCTTTTTTAACCTGCTTTATTTAATTAAATAATCTGAGCCATAATCTGTGATATCACAATGTAATCTAAGCGACTAATCTAAGCGACTTTGAGTCCCTAGAAAGTGCTATATAAGTTGAATGTATTATTATTATAATCTGTGATGCTGTATGGTGATATGGGTGATTCCCTGGTTATGATATGTATGCTATGCTTTGAACATAGTTTCAGTGTAAAATCTCAAACAATAAATCCACAAGCTGTGTGTGTGTGTGTGTGTCAGGGACGGAATTTTGATTTCAAGGGTGTGTGTGTGTGTGTGTGGGGGGTCAAGGAGGTCAAGTTTAAAAATAATGATCTCACTACAATTAAATGGCTAGTGAATCCATGGTGACAGGCTGCCTGTGTGTGCGCATTTGGCGGTTGCGAGGTGAGCGGATGAAAGGCACACACCTTGCAGCGGTGTGCCTCGGCGCTGCTGACTGAAGTGAATACAGTGAGTAATACATGTTTCCACAGACGGTGTGTTAGTGCGTAATTGGCACTCGTCATCTGTAGCTCAAGGCTCGGACTGGGGGCTTGAGTACTCTCTAAGGACTGGGTTTGGCCCATGATGGTAGTGCCAGACATTTTGGTGTCCGGAAAACCTACCATCGAACATTGCCCAATTTTTTTTGGCCTGGTTTAAAGTCGGATGTATCGCTAATCAGACGATGCACCAGCTTTACTTTACTTTACTTTACTTTATTGGTATTTAGCAGACGCCTTTATCCAAAGCGGCTTACATCATGATCATATACAGCACACAATAACATGAATAAATAAAATAGAAAAACAATAGTAAAAATATGAGAAGCCAATATAGAAGGGGAGATTAAAGGTGTGAACAATTAAAGGAGCAAACATTTAAGAAACAGAAATTCAATTAAAACACATGGAAAGCAGGCAGAGAGGAGGGAGGGAATTCAGGAAGGGTCTATGAAAAGTCTGAAGAGATGAGTTTTAAGTTTTCTGAGGAAAATGGTTCCACCAGCTCCATTGTGGCCTATTTCGGCGCTCGGGGGGAGCCTTTTGAACACAATCAGTGTTGGGAAAGTTACTTTCAAAATGTAATACTACATATTACTAGTTAATAAGCTACTTTACAATATTACTTTCTGTGTAGAGTAACTTGTTACTTATTACACTACTTTTGCATTACTTTTACCAAAACAACAGCAGCAGCAGAATGACATCGCCGCCCCGGAACCATCCCGATAAATAATTTCAACCGCCTTGAAGTCAGTGTAAACAATCCAAAATTCTAAATCTTATTCTTTTCCTTTGTTATTGTCATCTATAGTGTTTTTTTTTTGCATAAAAACACACAGTTTGATTAGGAAATGATTGTATCTTTTTTTAAATATGTGCTTTGATTTAATAAAATGTCTCAATTACTCAATTTGTAACTTGAGTTACTTGACAAAGTAACTGGTATAATATTACTGAAATCCTATAAGTAATAAGTTATATTACTGAGTTACTGCTAAAAGTAATATATTACATGTAATATGTTACTTTTGTAATGAGTTACCCCCAACACTGCACATAATAGGCTACTTGATTGTGTGGGTCCACTCCCAAAGACCAAATCTGGCTGTGAATATCTTTTGAGTTTGATGTGTGCGCCATTGTGTAAGCTGAAGGTATAAAGCTGTGGTCAAAGCTATGGTTAATTTTTTTTCTAAGTTTGGTTTGGGCGAAGATTGTGCAAACTGATCAGGGTACGAACTTCATGTCAAAGATTTTCGCTCAGGTCTTGCAAACACTTTCTATTAAACATCAAAATTCTAGTGCTTACCATCCATAGTGACGGGGTGCTCTGGAGATATTTGTTAAAGTCTATGATGAAAAAGTACTGTCTGGAGACTGGCCGAGATTGTGATGAAGGTTTGCCATTTCTACTCTTAGCTGCAAGAGAAAGTGTGCAGGAGTCTACTGGCTTTAGCCCAGCAGACCTTGTTTTCTGGCATACGGTCTGTGGTCCGCTCCGTGTGTTAAGGGGGAAGTTCTTGTCAGAAACTGTCAATGACACCACAAATGTGTTGGATTATGTGTGTAAATTTAGAGAACGTTTACACTCGGCTTGCGAGGCTGCTCGTGGTGCATTGGCAGGTTCACAGACTAAGATGAAGGACATTTATGATGAGAAGGCTGTTAGAAGGAGCTTTGCTGTGGGTGATAAAGTGCTTGTTTTGCTTCCTCTGATAACTTCTTCCTTGCAGGCGAAGTTTAGTGGGCCGTATGTGATTGAAAAATGCCTGAGTGAAACAGATTATGTGGTAAGTACGCCTGATCGTAGAAATAAATCTCGAGTGTGTCATGTCAACATGTTAAAAATGTATGTGTGTCGTAAGGGGACAGATGTGGGGTAGTGCTGCCCTCTGCTGTGGCATCGGTGTCACTGAGTTCACTTCAGCAATATTCCCCAGAACATGATGGTTTACGTAATATAGGATCTTGTTCTACTCGCTTGCCTAATTCTGAGGTCCATCTCATCCCCTCCTTTCACCCCTGTGCCAAATGCGCACAGACGCAGTTATAGGCCTGCTTGTCACCAAGGATTCTCTACTTACTTCTTAACCGATTTCTGCTCTGGAATCTCTGTCATCTGCTCGCAAATTATGTGTGTCAATTAGGTTCTTCTCACCATTCAATCTAAGAGTACAACATGAAGTGGAATGTCGCATTTTGGCACAATTGCATCATCGCGTCCGACACCTGACATCGCCGACATGTTCTTTGACAGCCTTTTGGAGATTTCTTTCTTCTTTTTTTATTAGATTGACATGATCATGCAGTTTTGAGGATAAAGCAGCATCTCCCTACAAGCAGTGGTGTCGTTAGGCCTGGCCTTTCGGGGCTAAAGCCCCGGATCCTTTATGAAAACCCCCGGATCTCAAATATGACTTCTTTTTCATATTTTCATTTGTTGGACAAAAATTAAAATAGCTGGTCCCCTCTATTCATCTCTCATTCATGCTATAAAGCCCTAAAAAATAATAAAAATGGTATTGGTGATCAGAAGTAACACAAATCACATGGAATAACAATTGCCACCATTTCCCGTCACTCCATCCGTGGCTGTACCCCATCTAGCCACAACCCAGGGATGCTGGCCCCCGCCGTTGCCACACACCGCACGTGGTCCAGGGCCGAATTTGCCCTTGTTTAAGTTATGGAATGGCACATCCACTCATTGGTAAAAGAAAATACTTTGTGAACGTTTATTTTCCACCAGCTACCTTTTAAATGCCCAATTAAAATATGTATTGTAAATCCCTTTTCAAATTTGAAGTATTTATTGATGGATTAATACTTCATTTGTGAATTATTTTTGTAATTACTTTTTAAAGACTTAAGACTATATGTACTGTTGTTACATTGTTGTGTCTTTATTGTTGTTGAATATTGTGAAATAATAGTATCATAAAAAAGTAAAAAAAAAAAAAAAAAAAATCTCCCTCCCTGGTGCGCCCCTGCAGCTCGCGTGCGCCTGTAGCAATTGCTTAACCTGCCTAGGCATAGGAACGCCCCTGGCTAGAACAGTCTGGTAAGTTCAGAAAATGACAGCACTAATGCAGCCTTTAAAACCAGGAAAACACTTATGCCATATCACCATATTGTCTATCCAAAATCTTCAACGATATCTTGTCTCATATCACCATATCGATATTGATATTGCCCAGCAAAGCCTGAAGTGACACAGTGCTGGTTTTATCGTGGGGTACAAAGTTCCCCTAGTGGACTGTGTGCAATAGGTTTTCATGTTGATTTATTTAGAGGATCACATCAGGTACTAGCTGTTCCTCTTATCAGTATTGCATCATTGATGCTCCCAGCATGAGGCTAAAGAGCAAAGGATGACTGATCCAAGTAACAAGTCATACATTTCCATTCTGTTTTTAATCTATTGGTACCCAGGTACCAATGGTATCCAGATTGGATGTCTAGGCTGAATAATAAATATTGTTGATGAATGTTTTTGCCTTTACTATCAAGTTTCATACGACTGTTTTGATATTGTTTCTTTTCTTTTTTCACCTTTATTTATCCAGGGAAAGTCAATTGACCTCCATGCACTTTCTCTGAAAAGGCTGGCTTCACATTCACACAGTTACATAACGTTCACTGGTGTTGCCCATTCCAACCACAGTCTTCTACTGTTGGCCACTCTGGAGCATTGGGGGTTCCGGGACTTGCTCAGAGGCAGCTCAACTGAAGATAGAGGGACGGGGGAGAGTTACTCATTTACTTTCCCCCACCCATATTTTCCTTGCTGGTCTGGGGATTTGAACCAGCAACCCCCTGTTCACAAGATCGGCCTCATACAGTATTCTGCTGGCCTTTACATATGCCGGTGCTATTATATTTGGTACATCACCCCCAACACAAAGACATCACTTGAATACAGCAAAGACAAGTTACACTTCCTGGATTTGGAAATCACCAAAGATGATACTGTAATGGTATTCAGTATTCAGAAAAACGAAGGACAGAACATAATGTATTTTTCTATGCAAAACATTTTCATCCCAACAAGTTGAAAGAAAATATCCCATTTGATCAGTGTCAATGAAAATGGAAAATATGTGATGATGACAATGATTCTGTAATGACATGTTTTATTTGCACTTTAAGTTAGCCTTTATTTATCCCCTTGGGGAAATTCATCCTCTGCATTTGACCCATCCTCTACTAGGAACCTTCCTAGAACTTGGAGTAGTGGGCAGCTGCAGTACAGCGCCCGGGGACCAACTCCAGTTCTTTCGCCATTGCCTTGGTCAGGGGCACTGACAGGAGCATTAACCCTAACATACATGTCTTTGATGGTTGGAGGAAACCAGAGCACCCGGAGAAAACCCACAGGAACACGGGGAGAACATGCAAACTCCACACTCAAAGGGCCTGGGACGGACCGGGGTTCGAACCTGGGACCTTCTTGCTGTGAGGCAACAGCGCTAACCACTGAGCCACGTGCCGTCACTTAACATGAGGGTTTACAAAGAAATTTGCATCTGCCTGCAGTCAGAATGGATATGGGACATGTGGCTCAGGGTCAAAGCACTCAGAGAGATAAGGGCACGCACAGACAAATTGATCACATTATATGATTTACCTTGTTAAAGCACTTTATATTGTTTATTGAAAACAAAACAAAGTTGATATGCCCACACATCCTGTCCCCCCAGTATTAACCAATATCAACAAACAAACAGACGCCTGCACAAGCCATTGCAGATGTAGTTAGGTTTTTAGCAAGCGAGTTAAAGACAAAATGACAAGAGTCAACACCAGAGTTAGGTTTTGAGGCTTGATTTATTTCATCCACTTTGTTCACAATATTTGTTCCCATGATCAAATCACTTCCAGCCTGGTGCCTGCTGAAGCTCTCTGCACTGCACAATGTTGATGGTTACCTTAAAAAACTGAACACACACAAGTTGTCACATAAATCCTTTGTATATGTAGCGCTTTCGTCGTATCCACTAGCCTGAGATACAGCGCCCCAGATCCTTTTAACTTTAAATAGTCCTATTTGTATGCTATACCATGTTAATTTATATGAAATAACTCTTAATGTAGGGTATGAGAGTGTAACTGTGATTTTAAACCGTTATATGTATTTATTTATTGCACCCAAACCTAGAGCAGCAATTACTTATAATCCCTTATTTACTTTGAAAATTGGTGTATTACCCTTTAAACTCACAATGGCCTAATATTACTTTATCCGTTTTGTTTCCCAGGTACTGGATTCCCTCACGTAAGTCAAACACTTAGAATATCAAGTCAGTAATCATAAATCCACACAACTCAGGTAAGTATGAAAATAGAATGGGATTTAGTTATAAAACAAATAAAACAATTATCACAGTTAACATAAATTCACTTTTCCTTCAAGTATGCGTTTTCTTTTACAGGAAAATATACCTTTTTGTTTGTGACACAAGCCAGGTAAGTTTGGATCTTGAAAGGATGCACCTTCCCGGTGGTTTTTGGTGGTGCTAAACCAACATCAAGTTTGAAGCAAAGTACCAATGGCACAAGGTAGCACTCACAAAACTTCAGGACAAAGGAGCTCTCAATTTCACCAATTTATTTGGCCATGTCACAAATAATGCCAACGTTTCGGCCTCTCGGCCTTCTTCAGGGCATGGAGGAAATGGAACAAAATGGATGTCATGCCATATATAGTAGAGTGAACAATTAGGAAAGTCACATGGTACACTTAAAGGGATCAGGTCACATAAAGATGTTTCATTTACTTAACCACATAACAATGACTAAAAAACACACATGGTGAAATGGCACATTTACATACAATTAAAATAGTTATATGCACTTTGAGGTATACTTTTCTTTTCAGAGGGTTTAGAGGAAACATTTGAGAGAAAAGTCATCATTCAGTCCAGCAGGTGTCATTGTGTTGAGTGTGGAGATCCAGTACATTTCTCTCTGTGAGAGAAGTTTTGGTAGGTTGCCCCCTCTAGTTGGAGGAGTGACATGTTCAAGTCCCACAAATGTCAATGTGGCTGGAGAGCCATGGTTAGCTTCTTGGTAATGCTTAGCTATGGCATAGTCCATGTTACCTGTGCGGATGGCTGTTTTATGTTCTGATATTCTTTGTTTGAGTGCTCTCTTAGTTTGACCGATGTAAGAGAGTCCACAGGGACATGTGAGCATGTAGATCACTGATGTTGTGTTACAATTGATGAATTGTTTGATGGGATATTTCTTGCCAGTATGTGGATGATTGAAGGACTTGACATTAGTGGTGTTGTTACACTGACTGCAGTTTCCACATTTGAAGTTTCCTTTTTGATGGAGCCAAGTATGGTTGGGTTTGGTGGGCTGGAAAGTGTGTACCAAAGTGTCTCTGATTGTTGGTGCCCGTCTGAATGACAGGAGGGGGGGACTTTTTGTGAATTCACTCAGTGATGGTTCTGCACTTAGGATGTGCCAGTGTTTATTTACGATGTCCCTGAGACCCATATGACAGTGGTTGAATTCAGTTGTGAAGGCAATTCTTTTTGTTTTTGTAGCTGTGACTTTGGGTTTAAGTAGATCAGGCCTTGGAGATGTTAAAGCATGGTTGTAGGCTTTATTTATTGTGGATGGATGGTAATTCCTTTGATAAAATCTGGATTTCATTTCATCAGCCTTGTTTTTGAACTCATCCAGAGTCGAGCAGTTTCTCCTTAGTCGTAAGAATTGTCCCTTCGGTATGTTTTCTTTCAGGTGATTTGGGTGGTTGCTGTTGTGGTGGAGGAGAGTGTTTCTTTCCATAGGTTTCCTGTAGATTGAGGTATGAATACTTCCATCCTGTTGTTTGGAGATGGTAAGGTCAAGGAAGTTAATGGTGTTCAGGCTATGTTCCATTGTGAATTTTAAGAAAGAGCTACTTGAGTTTACATACGTCACAAACATTTTTAGTTCTTCCATAGTGCCATCCCAAAATATCAAAATATCATCCAGAAATCTTTTCCACAGTTTTATCTTAGGTCTGAATGGATTCACATTTGGGTTGTAAATTACCTCTTCCTCCCAGTTTGCCACCACTAGGGATGCATATGACGGAGCTGCCGCCGTGCCCATAGCTGTCCCTCTAGTTTGCAGGAAGTAGCGGTCCTCAAATCTGAAATAGTTTTTAGTTAGCACCAAGTTGAGCATTTCAAGCAACAGTCCATTGGGGGGTAGGCTCTGGGGGTCTCTTTGAGAGAGATATTTGGAAATTGAATTTAAACCTATATCATTTGGAATGCAGGTATAGAGACTTTCCACATCCATTGACACCAGTATTGTAGAATTGTCTACAGTGTAGTTGGCAAGGCAATTAAGTACATCTTTAGTGTCTTTCAAGAAAGAGGGTGTGGATATTGCCCAGTCTTTCAAAAAAACATCCACAAACTTTGATAGAGGTTCAGTGATGGATTGCATGCCTGAGACAATAGGTCTTAGTGGAGGATTTGTTGCATGTTTGTGTAATTTGGGATTTCCATAGATGATTGGAGTTCTGGGGTATTCTTCTGAAAGGAAATCAAACTCTTTTTGTGAGATCCAGTTGCATTCCATAGCATGTTTGAGAAGACTGTCAATTTCATTCTTGATTTGGTTTACAGGGTTGTTTTTTAGCCCCTTGTAGGATTCTGTGTCTTCTACATGAATTAGCATCTTAGCCCTATAATAATTTGCATCCATAATTACAATGCCCCCACCCTTGTCTGCAGATCTGATTGCAATTTCAGGATTGTTTTTTAGTTCTATCAGAGCTTGCCGTTCTGCCTCATTGAGGTTATGATATTTAGGCCCCATATCTTTCTTAATCATTTCTTCAATATCACGTTCTATTAATTTACCAAAAGTGGTGATGATTGGGCTCTGATTCATGGTTGGTATGAAAGATGATGGTCTCGTGAACTGAGGTCTCTCCAAGGTCTCACTGGGAGGTATCCTGGGGTTGTAGCCTGGGTTTCTATTGAGGGGGGAAAAGAAATGCTTCAGATGTAATTGTCTCATGAACTTGAATGTATCGACTTTTAGATTGAATGCATTAACTCTGTTCGTTGTGGAGAACGACAAACCTTTTGACAAGAGGGAGGTATGGGCTGGACTGAGTGTGACTTTGGAGAGATTTATAACTGGTATCTCCTGGTGGGCTGAAAGTTCCTGTTGGATTGCCTGAGGGGTTCGTTTCCCCCTTGATCCCCTCCTTGTCTTCCTTGACCTCTGTAGCGTGAAGTCACTATTCACTGAATTGGAAGACTTGAAAAAACAGGAAATTCGTTTACTATGGCATGCAGCAACACTATCAGAATATCGAAGACAACAGCGTATTCCTAGAGGTTTACGCATTAACAAGTCCCCCTCATTTGGTATGGATGACCCAGGATTTATGACAAAATGGGAGAATATCCTAAACAAATGCTCACTTGATTTGGAAGTGCTAATAATTGAAAAAACAAAAGAAGAAAGAGAGAAAAAACAACAAGCCATTAAAACACTTGAGCAGAGAATTGAGAGTGTTCCTAAGACTGATGATTATGCCCAGCTGCAGGCAAAACTTGCTTCCTCAATGGATGTCTTCAGAAAGGAGCTCAGTGAGTATAAACGAAAGAAATATGAAAGGGACATCCGTGACTACAAAGAAGGAAACATCTATGATTGGCAAAAGAAATCCAAGTTCACTACAAGAGACAACTACCAGTCATGTAGACGCCCACAAGCACACTCTACCCACTCCATGCTCTCATCTGATGATCAGCAAAGTGCTCAAAGTGGTGATACTGACTCTGAATCCATCACTACTCAAAGGAATGGCTCTTTTTTAGGCAGAGGCAGTGCTGGAAGACCAACAGCACGCTACAGAGGTCAAGGAAGACAAGGAGGGGATCAAGGGGGAAACGAACCCCTCAGGCAATCCAACAGGAACTTTCAGCCCACCAGGAGATACCAGTTATAAATCTCTCCAAAGTCACACTCAGTCCAGCCCATACCTCCCTCTTGTCAAAAGGTTTGTCGTTCTCCACAACGAACAGAGTTAATGCATTCAATCTAAAAGTCGATACATTCAAGTTCATGAGACAATTACATCTGAAGCATTTCTTTTCCCCCCTCAATAGAAACCCAGGCTACAACCCCAGGATACCTCCCAGTGAGACCTTGGAGAGACCTCAGTTCACGAGACCATCATCTTTCATACCAACCATGAATCAGAGCCCAATCATCACCACTTTTGGTAAATTAATAGAACGTGATATTGAAGAAATGATTAAGAAAGATATGGGGCCTAAATATCATAACCTCAATGAGGCAGAACGGCAAGCTCTGATAGAACTAAAAAACAATCCTGAAATTGCAATCAGATCTGCAGACAAGGGTGGGGGCATTGTAATTATGGATGCAAATTATTATAGGGCTAAGATGCTAATTCATGTAGAAGACACAGAATCCTACAAGGGGCTAAAAAACAACCCTGTAAACCAAATCAAGAATGAAATTGACAGTCTTCTCAAACATGCTATGGAATGCAACTGGATCTCACAAAAAGAGTTTGATTTCCTTTCAGAAGAATACCCCAGAACTCCAATCATCTATGGAAATCCCAAATTACACAAACATGCAACAAATCCTCCACTAAGACCTATTGTCTCAGGCATGCAATCCATCACTGAACCTCTATCAAAGTTTGTGGATGTTTTTTTGAAAGACTGGGCAATATCCACACCCTCTTTCTTGAAAGACACTAAAGATGTACTTAATTGCCTTGCCAACTACACTGTAGACAATTCTACAATACTGGTGTCAATGGATGTGGAAAGTCTCTATACCTGCATTCCAAATGATATAGGTTTAAATTCAATTTCCAAATATCTCTCTCAAAGAGACCCCCAGAGCCTACCCCCCAATGGACTGTTGCTTGAAATGCTCAACTTGGTGCTAACTAAAAACTATTTCAGATTTGAGGACCGCTACTTCCTGCAAACTAGAGGGACAGCTATGGGCACGGCGGCAGCTCCGTCATATGCATCCCTAGTGGTGGCAAACTGGGAGGAAGAGGTAATTTACAACCCAAATGTGAATCCATTCAGACCTAAGATAAAACTGTGGAAAAGATTTCTGGATGATATTTTGATATTTTGGGATGGCACTATGGAAGAACTAAAAATGTTTGTGACGTATGTAAACTCAAGTAGCTCTTTCTTAAAATTCACAATGGAACATAGCCTGAACACCATTAACTTCCTTGACCTTACCATCTCCAAACAACAGGATGGAAGTATTCATACCTCAATCTACAGGAAACCTATGGAAAGAAACACTCTCCTCCACCACAACAGCAACCACCCAAATCACCTGAAAGAAAACATACCGAAGGGACAATTCTTACGACTAAGGAGAAACTGCTCGACTCTGGATGAGTTCAAAAACAAGGCTGATGAAATGAAATCCAGATTTTATCAAAGGAATTACCATCCATCCACAATAAATAAAGCCTACAACCATGCTTTAACATCTCCAAGGCCTGATCTACTTAAACCCAAAGTCACAGCTACAAAAACAAAAAGAATTGCCTTCACAACTGAATTCAACCACTGTCATATGGGTCTCAGGGACATCGTAAATAAACACTGGCACATCCTAAGTGCAGAACCATCACTGAGTGAATTCACAAAAAGTCCCCCCCTCCTGTCATTCAGACGGGCACCAACAATCAGAGACACTTTGGTACACACTTTCCAGCCCACCAAACCCAACCATACTTGGCTCCATCTAAAAGGAAACTTCAAATGTGGAAACTGCAGTCAGTGTAACAACACCACTAATGTCAAGTCCTTCAATCATCCACATACTGGCAAGAAATATCCCATCAAACAATTCATCAATTGTAACACAACATCAGTGATCTACATGCTCACATGTCCCTGTGGACTCTCTTACATCTGTCAAACTAAGAGAGCACTCAAACAAAGAATATCAGAACATAAAACAGCCATCCGCACAGGTAACATGGACTATGCCATAGCTAAGCATTACCAAGAAGCTAACCATGGCTCTCCAGCCACATTGAAATTTGTGGGACTTGAACATGTCACTCCTCCAACTAGAGGGGGCAACCTACCAAAACTTCTCTCACAGAGAGAAATGTACTGGATCTCCACACTCAACACAATGACACCTGCTGGACTGAATGATGACTTTTCTCTCAAATGTTTCCTCTAAACCCTCTGAAAAGAAAAGTATACCTCAAAGTGCATATAACTATTTTAATTGTATGTAAATGTGCCATTTCACCATGTGTGTTTTTTAGTCATTGTTATGTGGTTAAGTAAATGAAACATCTTTATGTGACCTGATCCCTTTAAGTGTACCATGTGACTTTCCTAATTGTTCACTCTACTATATATGGCATGACATCGATTTTGTTCCATTTCCTCCATGCCCTGAAGAAGGCCGAGAGGCCGAAACGTTGGCATTATTTGTGACATGGCCAAATAAATTGGTGAAATTGAGAGCTCCTTTGTCCTGAAGTTTTGTGAGTGCTACCTTGTGCCATTGGTACTTTGCTTCAAAGCCAGGTAAGTATTATTAAATAAACAAACAGCTATACCAACCAGACAAACATCATTTCACTAATGAATGTTATCAAACTCTGAAATCAGCAATTCAAATATCAAAATAATATCCCAGTCAATAACCTTATTTTTATACAATGCACATGAAATGTAAACCCCTTTGCTTTACCTCTGGTATTATATAATATAAATTGTGGGCCCACCTTTGAATGTCAATACCTCTAGCTAAGCCGGCACACCTAACTAACCCCAGTTGCAGGCCTGTTTCGAAGCTTGGGATCGGTGTGGCCGCAAACCAAATGGCCCCTTCACTCCAAGGGGAGCTTTAAAATAAAGTGTGAGGTACCTCTTTAGCAAGCAAGATGAACGCGTTTATCGTACTGTCATCATCAGCACGGATGCATGTCTGGACAGGCAGCGCAGCAGCAGCAGTTGTGATCCAAGGGAAAGGAGAAACGGAATGGCCGGGGCTAGCAGCTCCAAGCCCAGGCGGAGATTTTCCTCTGTTGTCTCCCGTCCGAAACAGTAGAGATCGCCGGTGGATACTTAGCCTTAGCTTCACGAGGTCTTACTGGCCTGGCAAGACACCAGCTATCGCTAGCCACTTGTGGGCTAAAACTATGACACGCTCTGCACAGTTACTGTTTAGCTCTGCTAACGAACATCACCGTTAGCCGTCCACCAAGTGATTCTGTCCAGCGTCCAGTCCTCTTCAGCGCTCGCAAAGCACCTCTTTACCAATGTCCTCGGGTTGACAACTTGGCAACCGACACGCCGTTAGTTTAACGCGAGTTAAAACTAGTAAACGTCTAGAAATCAAATTCGGGTTTCTCCAACCTCTCTCTTGCAGCGACTGACTGCTTGCCTGTTCCCCAAACACACTGGCCGCTTCCCCAGCACACACCCGCCCCTGCTCCACTCACCACCAATCACAACGTTAGACAGGTGATGTCCCCCTTTATGGACCAATGGGAAACAGAATACAACGTAGGTGAACGTGAAACAAGGTAGGCTGTCTCAACATGTGCTGATACAACATGTACGTTGTGAACAACAATGCTGGTTACAGATTGTTTTTAAAGTGACAGGACCAGTTAAGATTACAGGAATGAAATTGACAGTTTGATACAGCCTAATACTACAATCACTGTACATCTATACACATTTTAAATGGGGATATTTACTTTTAGTTTTATATTTAATTCAAATGCTTTTAGTCAGGGAGTATGGGGAAATATTTAATTCTATTGCTTTTAATTCTGGGAATATAACCACCAGGGGTTACACCCTCCCCCATCTAAACGTCTGAATGTCCTCATCAGACCTATTCACAGCTCTAATCATCAAGTACTCCTAGTTACCAGACAACTATTTAGGTGACTTCTTAGACAGAAGTTGCTGTACTTAGTATATTAGTGTCATTGGTTTCGGGGTCATAGCTAATTGTAATCACCATGCCTCGATAAACTATAGTCATAGGTCTGTCAGTAGGTTCCCCAGGTTTGTCATAACTGAGGCGTAGAACAGGTTTCACTCTCCTCTTCGCTCTGAGTTCTTGGGAGGAGTCGCCACCCACAGCCGAGGTGCTAGATGTAAGGACGTCTCCCACATCTAGCTCTGTGTCCAGCACAGGGTCTCGGTGTGGTTGTGAATCTTCTCCCATTTGCTCCGCTGCGTCAGGTAGCTCATCCACTTGTTCGTCCTCTTCAGCTATGTCATGGACACTGGAGTCAGCACTACCAACTGTGTCATGGGTGACCAGAACATCTCTTTGCACAGCCTCCTGAATTTGGGTTTCTGTATGTGCGTCAGGTTCCCACTGAGGTACATAATAGTTACCTTCCTCTTCAGACTCAGAAGTCCAATCCTCTTGGCTCACATGTTCTGGGTTTTGTGTCAGACTCGCACCATTTTCACGTCTTGCTTTCTGTGCCCTTGTCACGGGTTTCTTTGGTTGTGCTTTCCTCTCTGGTTGAGTGGGCATCCTCACCAAGTAACCGATTGGCAGCAAGTGATCTCGGTGCATTGTTTTCACTATGCCCGTCCCTCTCTCTGGTTTCACTCGATACACGGGAAGGTTGGGCAACTTAGCGACCACTACATAGGGTAGCGAGTTCCATCTGTCCTTTAATTTGTGTTTTCCTGTGATCCCAAGATTACGAACCAGTACACGGTCCCCTTCCTCCAGTGCCTGATTTCTGACTCTTGTATCGTACAGTCTTTTGTTCCGTTCATGGTTCTTGGAAGCTGCGTCAGCGGCTAGCTGGTAAGCGTTCCGTAGTTCTTCTCTCATGTTAGCCACATACTGGTGATGCTTTAGACCATCCTCTTCACCTGAACAGATGCCAAAGCACAGATCCACTGGCAGCCGCGCCTCCCTTCCAAACATTAGAAAATAGGGCGAATACCCGGTGGCATCGTTTCTTGTGCTGTTGTAAGCATGGACTAGCTGGCTTATATGCTGGCTCCACTTGGGCTTTTGGGCTGGCTCAAGCGTGCCTAGCATGGACAAAAGAGTCCGATTGAACCTCTCAGGTTGAGGGTCACCCTGCGGATGGTAGGGGGTGGTTCTTGACTTGCGGATGCCAAGCATGGTCAGGAGCTCTTTTATGATTTTACTCTCAAAGTCCCGACCCTGATCGGAGTGGATACGGGCTGGCAATCCGTAGTGTACGAAGAACTTTTCCACAAGGACTTTGGCAACTGTCAGGGCTTTTTGATCTTTTGTTGGGAATGCCTGAGCATATCTTGTGTAATGATCAGTGACGACCAGCACATTGGCTATGCCTTTGGAGTCAGGCTCGATGGAAAGAAAGTCCATGCACACCAAGTCCAGTGGGCCACTACTGGTGATCTGTTGTAAAGGGGCAGCCCTTTGTGGGAGTGTCTTCCTGGCTACACACCTTCCACAGTTCTGGATGTACGTTGCAATTTCAGAGGCCATTTTGGGCCAATAAAATCGGTCTTTGAGGAGATCTGTGGTTCGGTCTATGCCCAGATGACCAGCGTCGTCATGCATGGACTTCAACACCATGTGTCGATATCTGGTCGGTAAAATGAGTTGGCTCACGTCTCTCCCAGAAGGTCTTTTGGTGACTCTGTACAGGAGACCATGCTTTATCTTAAGCTTGGCACTTTGTCGTAGCAGCAGGGTAACATCAGGATTGGGATGCCTAGGGAATGAAACATGTTGGCCCCTCTCAATTTGCGGCTTCACCACACTGATGACTGGGTCTGAGTTCTGGGCCTCTACCAGCTCTTTACGGCTCAGCTGCTCGAGTGGGCTCACCTCTATCTGAGTGAGGTAGGCGTAGGCAGCAGGAATGGCGTCAGGGGAAGCACCTAGTTGGTCGACACATCTGATGGTGTGATTGTGGGAGCCACTTACAGTAACTCTTCGACAGAGAGCTTTTATCCCCGAGGTTGGAACATCCACCCATCCATCTTCTGCCGCTTGCGAATGTCTGGATAGCAAATCAGCATCTATGTTCTCTCGACCAGGCTTATAGCGAATGCTGAAGTCATAGGTGGAGAGTTCAGCTAGCCACCTGTGGCCTGTGGCATTAAGCCTAGCGGTGGTCAAGACATACGTGAGCGGGTTATTATCCGTTCGGACCGTAAACTTGGCGCCATACAAGTAGTCACGAAACTTGTCGACTACCGCCCACTTCAAAGCTAGAAATTCTAACTGGTGGATTGGATAGTTTCGCTCTGGTGGTTTTAGCTTGCGGCTGGCGAAAGCGACTGGCCGGAGCCCTTCAGGGTACTCTTGATTCAGCACGGCTCCCAGTCCATTTAGGCTTGCATCTACGTGCAGAACGTAGGGCTTCACTGGAACAGCAAAGGCCAAGACGGGTGCATGGGTGAGTTTGTAGACTATGCTGTCGAAGGAGTCATCACAGGCTGAGGTCCACCGTCTGCCAAAAGGCTCTGAGACCTTGAAGTAGCTCTCTTTCTTGTTTTTGCTGACATCTTTCTTTTTCCGCTGAGCAGGAGGGTATCCCTTGGTTAGTTCTGTCAGAGGGCGGACGATGGCAGAATAGCTCTCAACGAACCGTCGATAGTATCCGCAAAATCCCAGAAAAGACATAAGGGACTTTAGGTCAGTTGGTTTGCTCCAGTGGGTGACTGCACTCACTTTATCAGGATCCGTTGCCACGCCGGACGCTGAGACAATGTGCCCCAAGAACTTTACTTGGGGTTGGCAGATTTGGCACTTGTCAATGGAGATTTTGAGGCCGCATTCTTCCAGTCGATCCAACACTTTGAAGAGCCGTTCCTCATGCTCCTCCAGTGTTTTTCCAAACACTATCACGTCATCAAGATACACGAGGACTTGTAGCAGGTTCATGTCCCCGACAGCTTTTTCCATTAACCTTTGAAAGGTTGCAGGAGCGCCAGTAATACCCTGAGGCATTCTCTCGAACTGGAAAAAGCCAAGGGGACAAATGAAGGCTGTCTTTTCCTTGTCTGCCTCGGACATCTCCACTTGATAATAACCGCTTCTCAGATCCAGTACAGTAAACCATTTGCTCCCAGTTAGACTGTCAAGGCAATCGTCTATGCGCGGCATGGTGTACTGGTCTGGAATGGTTCTGGAGTTCAGTAGACGGTAGTCTATACACATCCTTACTTTGCCATTCTTCTTTCTTACTATGACTATAGGGGAGGTGTATGGACTGCGTGACTCTTTTATTATTCCGGCTGCCATTAGTTCTTGTAGATGCCGTCGAACATCTTCAATGTCAGCTGGTGCGATCCTGCGGGATCTCTCCCGGAATGGTCGAGGGTCTCTCAGCCTTATCTGATGTGTCACTCCTCTTGCCAGACCCACATCCCATTCCTCCAATGAGAAGACATTGGTTCTTTTCGATAGCTTTTCGGCTAGCCGTGTCTTCCACACTTCGGGGATGGGTGATTCTCCAAAGTTGAACAGCTCGGGGTCAATGGACTTTGTTTGATGAGAGTCCTTTTTTAACTCAGTGACCTGGTCCACTAGGTACACTTGGGCTAGCACCGTACCTTTAGGAAGAGCTGTCTCTTTTTGGGACTCATTTCTCAGCAGAAGTGTGAACCCATTCACATTCATAGCAGTGGGCGGCAATACGACGGGTGGAACCAGTACACCTGCTGGAAGGTTCGTACTTTCATCAGCCTCCACCATTAGGATGCTTTTGCCCATGGGCTGATGCTGCTCTACCTTGCAGAGGGCGTAGTGTGCGCCTCCAGGTGGGATGGTGAGAGGACCAGGGCCTTGCCACTTCACTTGACCAACTATGCCCATCGGAGGAATGCAAAGGGCTGTTGGCTGTGCTGGAGGGAGAGTAGATATTCTCAGAGAGTGAACCTCACTGTTGCCTTCAAGTTTCTCACAGTGGTTTATCAAGGACCGCAATTTCTTGGAGTTTGTGCCAATGATGACAGGAACTGGATCAGGACTCTTTGGGTCTGGACATACTAAAGCCAATACAGAGACTGTCTCTTCAGCTCCCTCAGAGTTAGGATGAAGCCCCATCTCAACTGCCACATAGCCTTTGTATGGGTAGTTGGTGTCGCTCAGGCCCCATATAGCGAGGTCAGTCAGTGGGAGAATGGGGACGTTGTAGAGGTAGCGGGAGTACCAGCTCTCAAATATGATGGTGACTCTAGAGCCGCTGTCACACAGAGCTCTGCATGGTTGCCCTTCAATTGTCACATCGGTCATCATGGATGGGCCAACGAGCCCCTCCGGCAGACCACTGGGCTTAGGAGTGTGGACTGAGCTTTTCCTTACTGATCCAACTTCGTTAGGCTCACCTGAGCTCTTTGGTGGGCCTTTCTCCTCCTTACTCTTCCGAAGAGCACTGAGTAGTCTTTGAATTACTTTTGGTGGGTTCTCAGGGGCCATGCAGTGGGTGGCAATGTGGCCGCTTTCCCCACATCTGTAGCAGAAATAGCTGTCTGGGTCTTTTGCTGCATTGGGTCTTGCCACTCTGTTGGGTCTGGCTCTCCCTTCTCTTCTTCTTGGATCTGCTGCCGTGGAGCTGTGTGATACAGACATTACAGTTAACTGGTGTTGCAACTGTTGGACCTGCTGCTTCAACATCTGGACTTCACTTTCTCCTCCAGGGTCTGTAGCTTTCTTGGTTGGTTTTGACTTTGACTCAGTGTGAGCGTCGTGTCGCTGGTGTGTCAGCTCACCAAGCTCAGTGCGTAGCTCTTTGATCTCTGTTTTTAACTCTTGGACCTCTGTAGCCTTGGCTTGGGCATCTTCACTGACTTTTACTTGTCTTACTGTTGTGTTTAACTTTCGTCGAGCTGTCTCGTATTCTTCCTCTTCACGAATCTCATTCAACAGCTGTAAGAATGTGGGAGGTCTCTCTCTCCTTTCCCTCAGTCTCAGATGTAACAGCATCATATCTGACTGAGCAGCTCCTCTTATGAGTTGGTCGATTCGAGCGCGATCAGCTCTGTTGCTCGGGAGGCCTCCTTTTTGCAGTACTTTAGTCATTGAGCGCTCCAACCTTCTCAAGAAGTCTGACAGCTTTTCACCTGGCTGCTGGTGTAGGCCACGGAACGCAAAGTATAAATCTTCACCAGATTCAGGGGTTCCAAAAGCACTTTCTAAGGCCTCCACATAGCAATCGGGGCCAGCATCTTGGTCGTTCAGCCGTACAGCTTGAATTATTTCCAACGCTGGTCCCTTTAGGCTCTCGACTATTCTCTTTCGCTTCTCTCTTGCCGAGCAGTCACATTCTTCAATCATCAGATGGGCTTGTTCAAGCCAGTGATCAAGACTCTCCTCACCTGCAGGCGTGGGCAGATTACCAGAGAACATCCGCAAGCGTCGAAATGCATTGTTCTCATAATTGGGTCTCATGGTTTTTCCCAGCAGATCTCCGACTGCTCGGATGATTGACTCAGGAGAGTTTTCTGGTGGGGCATCCGTAGACAGCATGGCATGGACCTCATTTGGTGTCTTTCCCTCGTCTTCCATTAGCTTGTTGAGTTTGCTTAAGAAGTCATCTGCTGGACTCACAGGTTCAGTAATGAGAGAGATCTTCCATTCTGAGCCTCCATTTAGTGGCTTCAGGATGGGGGGTATGCGTTGCTGGTCTATGACTTGACTGCATTCACAGAGTACTAGGCAGCTGCCTGTTTGAGGGTCACTTTGAATGTCTGTCACTCGTACTCTTCCGAAGCTCTTCACTGCGGCAGCAGTCTTTTCAATGTCTGATTTGTCAGCGTCAGTAGGAACGTCATGGAGTACAAAGGCCTGTTTTGGGTCAATGCCTTTATCGCTGCACCAGCTGTGTAGCTTGGCTGCTATCTGAGAAGCCATTTTATTACAACTATTTATTGGGGCAACCCTCTATTTTATTCTGGAAACAAAATATTTCTTTAACGGGCAAAAATTAACGGCGGTTTAGCGGACTAATCCCGGACGAGCCCCCATTTTTATGTAGCGCTTTCGTCGTATCCACTAGCCTGAGATACAGCGCCCCAGATCCTTTTAACTTTAAATAGTCCTATTTGTATGCTATACCATGTTAATTTATATGAAATAACTCTTAATGTAGGGTATGAGAGTGTAACTGTGATTTTAAACCGTTATATGTATTTATTTATTGCACCCAAACCTAGAGCAGCAATTACTTATAATCCCTTATTTACTTTGAAAATTGGTGTATTACCCTTTAAACTCACAATGGCCTAATATTACTTTATCCGTTTTGTTTCCCAGGGACTGGATTCCCTCACGTAAGTCAAACACTTAGAATATCAAGTCAGTAATCATAAATCCACACAACTCAGGTAAGTATGAAAATAGAATGGGATTTAGTTATAAAACAAATAAAACAATTATCACAGTTAACATAAATTCACTTTTCCTTCAAGTATGCGTTTTCTTTTACAGGAAAATATACCTTTTTGTTTGTGACACAAGCCAGGTAAGTATTATTAAATAAACAAACAGCTATACCAACCAGACAAACATCATTTCACTAATGAATGTTATCAAACTCTGAAATCAGCAATTCAAATATCAAAATAATATCCCAGTCAATAACCTTATTTTTATACAATGCACATGAAATGTAAACCCCTTTGCTTTACCTCTGGTATTATATAATATAAATTGTGGGCCCACCTTTGAATGTCAATACCTCTAGCTAAGCCGGCACACCTAACTAACCCCAGTTGCAGGCCTGTTTCGAAGCTTGGGATCGGTGTGGCCGCAAACCAAATGGCCCCTTCACTCCAAGGGGAGCTTTAAAATAAAGTGTGAGGTACCTCTTTAGCAAGCAAGATGAACACGTTTATCGTACTGTCATCATCAGCACGGATGCATGTCTGGACAGGCAGCGCAGCAGCAGCAGTTGTGATCCAAGGGAAAGGAGAAACGGAATGGCCGGGGCTAGCAGCTCCAAGCCCAGGCGGAGATTTTCCTCTGTTGTCTCCCGTCCGAAACAGTAGAGATCGCCGGTGGATACTTAGCCTTAGCTTCACGAGGTCTTACTGGCCTGGCAAGACACCAGCTATCGCTAGCCACTTGTGGGCTAAAACTATGACACGCTCTGCACAGTTACTGTTTAGCTCTGCTAACGAACATCACCGTTAGCCGTCCACCAAGTGATTCTGTCCAGCGTCCAGTCCTCTTCAGCGCTCGCAAAGCACCTCTTTACCAATGTCCTCGGGTTGACAACTTGGCAACCGACACGCTGTTAGTTTAACGCGAGTTAAAACTAGTAAACGTCTAGAAATCAAATTCGGGTTTCTCCAACCTCTCTCTTGCAGCGACTGACTGCTTGCCTGTTCCCCAAACACACTGGCCGCTTCCCCAGCACACACCCGCCCCTGCTCCACTCACCACCAATCACAACGTTAGACAGGTGATGTCCCCCTTTATGGACCAATGGGAAACAGAATACAACGTAGGTGAACGTGAAACAAGGTAGGCTGTCTCAACATGTGCTGATACAACATGTACGTTGTGAACAACAATGCTGGTTACAGATTGTTTTTAAAGTGACAGGACCAGTTAAGATTACAGGAATGAAATTGACAGTTTGATACAGCCTAATACTACAATCACTGTACATCTATACACATTTTAAATGGGGATATTTACTTTTAGTTTTATATTTAATTCAAATGCTTTTAGTCAGGGAGTATGGGGAAATATTTAATTCTATTGCTTTTAATTCTGGGAATATAACCACCAGGGGTTACATATAATTATCAAACTCCATTCGGGCACAACTATTTTTTACCCAAAGCTCACTCTAGTATGGATTTATTTTTAATACAACTACCAAATTGAATGTGTAATGCTTAAAAAAAATCAAGGCATCTTGCAAACTATGTATTCCTGTGTGTGTGTGTGTGTGTGTGTGTTGCTCACAAAATGTTATTGCCCTTAAGTTTACTTGCGGGTGTGTGTGTGTGTGTGTGTGTGTGTGTGTGTGTGTGTGTGTGTGTGTGTGTGTGTGTGTGCCCCTTAAGTTTACATCTATGCTCGTTACGACAGGCCGTGGTATATGCTTATTATACCACACCTACGGCGGAGGGTGAACACCCTTATGTGGTATAATAAGCATATATCATGGTCTGAATTTATCTATTGCTTTTATAAAACAGTTTCCAAGTATGGCAATATGAAAATTATTATTAAATAATTATATTATTATTATGAATGTCTTAAATCTGGGGGGGGGGGGGGGGGGGATAGGTGAGCTATTTGGACCTGAGCCCCTCTGGCTCAGGTCCAAATAGTCTCTCCCCATCTCAAATATTATGTTGAATCACTGCGCTCCGCATACTACAGTACATAAATTAGTCTGTGCCACTTCACTGCCACTGCTGGTTTTTGAAGGCGGGTCTAGGGGGGTTGAAATTGAATGAGTGACAGGTCGTAGCACCGATGAGAGAGCGGTTTGACAGATGGGCTACGCCTCCCGTGTCGTCTGATTGCAAAGTCGTTACTGATTGGTGAAGACTGAATCCACCACTGGCCAAACACTGGCAAAGTGAACGGTTCCCTCCCCTAACCAGCTGGCTGAGACGAGTGTCCCAGACCCAGAAAGAGCTCTGCAGCATCCAGTAACGTAGTGTATCAGCGTAAGAACTCTCATGGGTCTGACATTGAGACTAAGGTGCGCAGTCATATTTTCGTAACGGCACTACACGCGGCCTTAAGCATTATAACCATGCCTTTTAAGCGTAGAATTATTCACAATGTGCTCATTGGAGAAGTGCATTAAACGAATCACAATGTCTCTTTCATGTCCCATTCCACGGAGCGATCCAATCCGGTCAGAAAAGCCCGACCAAAGCTCTCTGAGCTCCCCCCTCCCTCTTTCATCCCCGTCTGTCTCCATATATATTATTCCATATTATTATGCTTCTCAACCAATCTCACTGCAGTTTAAATACAGCAAGCATGTAAATACGCTACACTATAGCAAGATCAAAGTGAAAAGAATGTTCTAAACGCATCGGCTAGAAGAACATAGCCTATTCCTGGATGTCATGATGAGATTAGATTGGTGAAAGTTTGGGCAGAATTATATCGTTTTCTCTCGCTACCTTTTCTTCTCCTCCGCTGCACAGGTAGGATGATGCAACAGCCTCTGAATTACAGGGGCTCAAAACTACGGTATAACAACTTGTTTTTCATCGGTCTGACGCGCGAGAGAGAGGGAGTGAGAGAGAGAGAGAGGGGGAGAGAGAGTGAGATGGCAGAGCTGCGCGTAATTACGCACACTAATATCCCTGGTGCACTGAATAAGGCCTGGTTTTAAAAAGCCCTAAGCGCTAAATTAACGCCAGGAGGGAAGATAGCGTTAGGCCGGTATTTAAGGCCGAAATGCCCATTCTGGCCTATTCTGGCACTGCGCCACGCCTCTTCGGCGTAAAGCGCATTTCAGGGCCTAAAAACATGATGCTATCTTCCCGAGGCAGGCGCAAAGCGTGTTTTTTTGTGTTTAACGCCAGTTTAGTGCCTAAGGCCAGTGGGAAGATAGAGCCCTGCATATACAGTACTATAGCCTACTACTATATAAGCTATACTGTAAGCATCTCCCACTTGGACTTAGCACCATGCATAGACTGTAAAAAAAAAGGTCAGCACACACCATCATGCACCCTCTCAGTGTTGACGCATGAACTGAACTGAACCACGTGGAGTGGAGATCTGGGACCGGCTGCTTTTCACTGAACACAGCAGGGCTAACTGCTGATCAATCCACATTTGGAAGTACGCACAATTAACCCCACTTTTGGCAAATGGATTTTCCCTTTTGAATCTACCTTCATCTGTTTTCTGCTGTCTGTTTTCCAGGAGATGGCAAGTTGTTCTCTGGCTGAAGCAGGGATCCGATGCTGAAGCTCGCTGGGGAGCGTAGACAAGGCCAGACCAAATCCTCTTACTTTGAGACATTTCTGCTTATTTTGCACCTCGGAGAGAAAAACAACAACCAAAAAGGATTTTATTTGTGCTTCCTTGTCTTCGTTTCCTTCTTCTTTTTAGCAGAATGTCTCTGCTGTACAATCTGAGGATGCGCTGTGGATTGCTTTTGTTCAGCCAGGTCCTGTTGGCTGCTGCGTTGACTCAGACTGGTAGGTGTCATAGACTGTATTATACATGCTGTTGACTCAGACTGCTGTCAGACTGTAGGGTAGGTGTTGACTGTTGTATTGGAGAGCCTACAGTACATGCGGCTGACAGCCAGCCTGCCCAGCTCAATATTGATAAATTTTTGCATCATTGTTGCCTCTCACCTGTTCTGCCTCGCTCGGCTGTAAGCCGTCTGAATACAAGCCAGATAATATACACATCTCTTCTCTCTACTGAGGATATTCCTATAAGAAAATTAACTGTTGTCATCATATAATAAATCTTAACGATATTCATAATCAGAATTATTTTATTCGCCAAGGTATGTTTTCACATAGAAGGAAATTGTCGTGTAATTGGTGCTCAAGTAACGTGATATATTAGAACAAATATACAGTATAAACAAATAATAGGATATAAAAAGTATTAGGGCTGTGAATCTTCACTGGCCTCACGATTCGATTCGATTACGATTCAGAGGGCTACGATTTGATTCGATAACGATTATCGATGCATCTCGATGCATCTTAAATCGATGCATCACTTTTTTTCCCGAATACATGATATTTTTTCTCACTTTCTTTTTTCTCACTGTGTGGCTACTTTTAAAATAAAAGTGCATTTAGAATTGCATTGTATTATGATCCATAATTAAAATAAACAACTGCATGTACTTCCATTATATTTTATTTGATTATATAATAATATATATATATTTTTTTTATAATCGATTTTTGACATTTGTGAATCGATGCAGAATCGTGCAGGTCCGCATCGCGATGCATCTTATAATCGATTATTTTTGACACCCCTAAAAAGTATACTGTTCTCATCTGCATGAAACAGTTAGCTAAACTCATTACTCCAAAAAAGTTCTGCAAAGAACAGGTCACGTGTTGTACTTGGCAGGATTTTAAAATAAAAACATTACAATGAAAAAATGGTATTGACAGAGTAGCATAGTTTTGCAATGGGGGGCGGGGGGGGGGGGGGGGGGTCAAACTGTGTGGTGGCCCAACAGTTAAAGAAGTGAGCTTGTGACCGCAAGGTCGGCAGGTCAATCCCCAGGACCGGCAGGATAAATCTGTGGGGACTGGGAAAGTGAGAAGGCAGCGCTTGCCCCTCCATCATTACCATCATTGAGGTGCCCTTGAGCAAGGCCCTTAACCCATACTTGGGCCGTATGCGGCCCGCGGGCGCCCCCTGTGTCGCCCGCAATGGAATTGCATTTTTTTTTTTTTTTTTTTTTTTTTTTTTACAGTGCACTTGAACGCAACATGCAATATACCCGCTGAATAAGTGTCCAAATGTTCATGTCATTCTGGGCAATACTCTTCTGTTATAGCATTTCAGCCTGGAATATGGAATATCTTTCAATAATATTTATGACTAAAAGTAAGTAATCTCATGTGTAAGAAATGACTGTTCTACATTGAAGTAGAAATTTAAATAATTAACTTGTTGGTTTTGGATTTATTTAGCTACAAGAGTGAATTTTTGTTCTTGTGTGACCCTCAACACAGGCTTTGAGAATCCCGGGCCACTTACTGATAGTTATGCTTAAATTAACCCACTCATATTCTGGTTTATTTCAAGAAAAACATTTCGGGTAGTGGAAATTCTAATTGGCTGGTAACTTTAAAATCTAGCAGCCATATTGGCAGGTGGTGAAAAAAGTTAATTTCAAGCCCTGAAGGGAGAGCAGGTGGTGAGCTGAGTGAGTGAGGAAAAGGATCAAATATTGGTGGTTAAGACTGAATAATGACATCACAATTGTTAATTTAAAATGAGTTATTCCTCTAAACCTGGCTTCAAATGCCCCAAATTTTTCACGCTGGCGCCGTTCAGCCCTCAGCAAAATCTGGTAGCGAGGAAATTTTTTTGTGGCCCTCTCTATCATCAAAGTTGCCCATCCATGGGTTACGGCATGACAATATTTGTTCGGCCCCCGGCAACAATCTGGGTTTCTCATGTGGCCCCCCATGAAAAATAGTTGCCCACCCCTGCTTTAACCCCAACCCCAAAGTGGCCAGCAGATCAGACTGTGGTTGTACTGGTCAGCTTCCAGGTGTGTGTGTGTGTGTGTGTGTGTGTGTGTGTGTGTGTGTGTGTGTGTGTGTGTGTGTGTGTGTGTGTGTGTGTGTGTGTGTGTGTGTGTGTGTGAGAGAGAGAGAGAGAGAGAGAGAGAGAGAGAGAGAGAGAGAGAGAGAGAGACTCAAGTCAGTGTGGGGGCTTTGCTTGTGGGCTCCCCTGTAGATGTGTGGCAGAGTCAGCGGGGGGCAGGGGCCTGTTTGAGAGGTTCACAGCCATGGGGTAAGCTGTTAAGATGGCATGAGGTTTTGTTCTTGACAGACCGGAACAATTTCCCCGATGGAAGTCTTTGGAAGAGATACATGTAGTAACCGGGATGGGAGGGATTATTGATGTTCCTTCCTGGTCTCTTCCTGGTCCTGGAGTGATACAGGTCCAGTAGAGACAGTAGGTAGGTGTAGCTCCTTTCGTAAGGTACACATATGATTTCATCATCTGACGTCTAACAGTTCCTTATCCGTTCCTTATCAGACTTCCCTGCGTCTCTCGCTCTCAAGCTGTCTAACTCAGCGATATGCACATATTTACAAGTGTCACAGAAACATTTCAAAGCCACCTACTTGAGCAGAAGGGTTCATTGCTTCTCGACAATGGGGTTTGAAAGCTTGATGCTGCTCATAAATGCCTCTTTTTTATCTGAATTCTGTGCTGGTGACATTATTTTTTACCGAGCTTTCGACCAGAGTGGCGCTGTTGAGCGCTGTGACGGCTGGGAGCTCTAACCTGTAAAAAATAATATATGAATTGGGTTGGACACATAGGCTACAGTGTAGCTGCTATACTGTAAAAAATATATATAATACTTTGGCTATACTGTAAAAAAACATATATAATAATTTGGCTATACTGTAAAAAAATATATATATATATAATACTTTGGCTATACTGTAAAAAAATATATATAATACTTTGGCTATACTGTAAAAAATATATATAATACTTTGGCTATACTGTAAAAAAATATATATAATAATTTGGGTGGCCAGCCCAATTGTCCAATGGCCCCAAGGGAAACCTCCCGGTACTCCCGATGGCCAGTCCACCCCTCAAAACTATTACAACTATCATGGCCAAATTGAGATAGTGCAGTAGAATAACACTTTCCGTTCTTCACACAGAAGCAATGCTCACTTCTATTTCAGTCAAGGCAGCCAGCAACGCACACGCATCCACAACAAAACAACCTCTCCAGCTCAGATTCTTCATTGTTTTCTCCTAATCTCTCGAGACAGACTTTCGACTTGCATCTAAAATGTGTTGGCAAGCTCCATGAAAAGCTGTGTACCAGCGCTCACAGCATGCTGCGCTTTACCCGATCAAAATGGAGTGAACGTGACCGGTGTGTAGTCAAAACTTACCATTTTCAGCGTGTAGCAAGTTGCTACTTGCTACTAGCAACGAGCTAGCGATGTTGTTGTTGTTTCGTAGTGACGGAGGGATTTGAGAGCAACATGCAGAGAAAAGGAAATCCATAAATGGTCAGAGTCGGTCGGTTGGAGCCAATGGCAGAGCTTGCAGGGAGTGGGAAGGGATTGTCTTCGGCTGCTGGCGGAGCCCCTTGAGTTCCTGTTACACAGCATTGAAACGGGGCTGCCCCCAGAGGTTAGAGAAAAAAATATACCTTTTTTTTAACCGATCCCAGGTTGGTTTTCTCTAGATAGTCGCATAGATTCTGGTTTACAACACGCTGGGCCCTATCTTGGTACAGGCGCTATCCCCTTTTTGCGCTTGTGCACCTGTTTGCGTGCCTTAACGCCTGCTTTATGCTATCATTCCTGCAGGGACGATAGCAGTCCGCCAGGCGCAAGTGTCCAGGTGTTATGCCGAGTTTTGCACCCCCGCTCGGCCGCCGCTAAACGCATCCCTACCTCATGGGAACATATATTGTAATGATTTATACAGAAACGTAACTGTTCAAAAATGATATAATTGTCTGGGTGGACATGACCTCCCTGTTTTTTTAAGTTAAAACAGCCCCGAAATATGGTGGGGATGCAATTCTCGGCTGGGGTGCAGAATGGTTCACGGCACCTGCCGCAGGCGCAAATTGCAGGCATGCCAAGTCATCTACGCCCCCAAAATGCCAGCGCAAACGGGATTCGGGTGGTCTTAATCACCAGAATTATTCACAGGTGTGTTCAGGCCTGGGCGTTGCATCAATCAAACCAATCAGATTCCCGTCTCGCAATCGCTGTAATACAGTTTGCGTGAGGCATGCAATATGCTGTACTTCTCTCCATGCGTAATTTGGATATACAGGCCTATCTCACAATAACATCACATCATATACCTGTTAAAAACATCTGTGATTTGATGCAATTTGGGTTCTTTTTTTGACTGGGAAATAGAATGTTTGCATTCTAAATGGCGGAGACAAGATAAAAGATGCGAGTATTTAGAGTGGACTCAATTAAAACTCAGAAAGCTTGTCAACAGATCGTGTGGTGCCAATGACCCTCCGGGTTATGGGATAGGTAATGCATAATGACATATCCAAAAGGAATTCCTCTGCACTGTGCTGCGCAGCAAGGAGATTATGGTGCGCTCAAGCGCAGTGGGGTATTTTAGCGTGTAAGAGGTGCTTTTCAAAGCTCTTAACGCAAAGTAATTGCGCGCATGCTGACGATAGGAGAATGCCATCTGTGTCATCACTTTTGCGCAGAAACGCCTGGTTTGGCTTGTGGCACGCCTACCCCATGCATATCCAGTACAATTATAACAGGCATAGAGGTAATAGCGCGGCACGGGGGAATAGAAATGCTGTTGTGCACGCCCCCAATTTGCATTGCGGTGCAGCATTAAACGAGCGCAGACGCTAAATTACCGCTTTTGTGACGATAGGGCCCGCTTTCTCTAACTTCGCCCAGTTGTCGTTGTGGCATTGTTATTGGCCGCTTGTAGGCTATGCATTCCATAACACAATACTGTCTTATTGTCATGTTGCCAAGGCGAATGTATTCTGAAACAGTTAACGAGCATTACAGCAATACAAGTTCATATTCTCGCGTAATTACGCGCAGGAAGAGAGAACGGCTTCAATGGGCAGATGAAATATCATCAAAGTTGCCAATTTATTATACTGTCGCCATCCACCGCTCATCCAACAGGCGTTTCTGCACTCTTTCCCCTGACATAATATATTCAGGTATTTGTTTTTCTTTCAATGAAATTCAAGAGAAGCTGCAGTCATCACGCCATTTCCCTACATTGAGTGACGAGCATTAATTAGACAAACCCGACATGCTTACCTCATACTTCATTCATACATTCATACTTAACCTCATGCATGGAAACTGTCGATATAACTGTCGATATACACTGTATATCGACAGTTTCCATGCATGAGGTTAATATACTATAGGTATATTGGTATATATACTGTATATTATAAAACGGCTCTCTCAAATCAAGCAATCTGATTGGTTCACAGCCATTGTATAAATCCAGTAACCCACTCCAATAACCCATGGCCATGGGTTATTGAGTTGCCATGGCAACTCTCTTACTAAAAGGCTTTGGTTACCTCAAATGACAGTGTAGAAAAAACAAATGGCGGAGACAGCTGTCAGATCCTTGTGAATCGATCTTCGCTTATAACTTTACTAATACTTCGCAGAAAATTACGTTTTGTACAAGAATAGACGCGGGCTAATGTCTTCTTTGCAAAAAAAAGGCTGTTAACCCCGCATTTAACCCCGCATTTAACCCCGTAACGTTAGTTGGTGTCGGGCTTTCCAGAAAGCTCTCAGCTTCTCAGCAAGCGCTGAGAATGCAGCGCTGCGCTCGAGCTGCGTGTCGGGCTTTCCAGAAAGCTCTCAGCTTCTCAGCAAGCGCCAGGATTGGCCAATGTCAACTTCAGTCTCCAGAACGATCCAATCAAATCACCCGCACGTTCTTGCGGTCCCGCCTTACAGTAGTGTTTCAACTGACTCTACCAGAATGCCATGGCAGTCAGACTTATAGTATTGCTATTATTATTATATTATCATACTTGGAAACCGTTTTATAAAGGCAATATAGCACTCGAGCAGCATGTGTTGTGGCATATATCCCGCTGCTATCAGCGGGATATATTTGCCACAACACACTGGCTCTCATGCTATATTGCTTAATTATACAGTATATCAGAAAAGGGCGTGGCCTCAATCAATGAATCAATACCCTCTGGCTTTTCAGTGTCTGCCAGCCTGTGTCTCTCAACAGTGTGTGAAGAGTCTGATGTCTTGTTTCTTTGTTTGTCTGTCAGATAAATGTGGGGACAACATTGAGATAAACAGCGTGGACTACCTGACGTCCCCGGGCTACCCGGGAGCCTACCCGCCCTCCCAGCACTGCGTCTGGGTCATCACAGCCCCAGAGTCCGGCCAGAAGATCCTCATCAACTTCAACCCACACTTTGACCTGGAGGACAGAGACTGCAGGTCTACTCTACTTTACTCATTCTCTCTCTCCCTATCTCTCTCCTCTCTCCATCCCTCTATCTCCCCCTCTCTTTCTTCATCTCCCTCTCTCTCTCTCGCCCCTCTCTCTCTCTCCCATCTCTCTCTCCTCTCAATCCTGCCTGGAAACAGTGTGAAACTCTGCCACCTACTGGCGAGGAGTTGTATCTGCTCAGGGAGCTGGAGGTAAAGGGGTTGAGATAGGGCACTGAGGTTCTCTGGTAATCACCTCAATGGAAACGGGCTTTGATGGGATTTGGAAATCATATTTGATAAGGGTGGGGGGGCAGTTTGATAAGGGGGGGCAGTTTGATAAGGAGGAGGAGGGCGGTTTGTCGTATGTTTTGTCTTGGCCTTTTGCCAGGGGTGTACCGTATTCCTAAATGAGTCTCCCCGTCTATTTAGAGGTTTTGAGGTTGGCATAAGAATCTTTATGGCCTAAATTCATAATAATAATCTTTGCAAGTGCTGTCAAATGTATGCAAGTTATATGAAAATAGTCTCTTTTAACTCATTCCGCGTCATTGACGTGTTTTTTACGTCATTTAAGAGACAGTGCTTCCCCCGCCATTGACGTTATATCACATCAATCCGTCTTTTCAACGGCATGGGATAGATGGCACTCTTGCCCACATTTTGAAGTGTTACGTCACTCCTAAAGTTGCACAGAAGAAACGGGTATTGTCCCACAAAACCAGCAAGCAGAGAAAAGCAACAATCTTCCTTCAGGAGGAAGCTCCATAAAACACCTCCAGCCTGGTGCCTCAAAGCGCTGCAACAAGCTTTTTCCCCTGGGCTTGACGAGTTGTCACACGGACTCATGACAGTGACTCAAAGCTGAAGGATTTTTTTCACCAAAAGCTGGTAAACGTACAGAAATAACTTCTCCTGTCAGGTAGATTAGTAATCCGGTTTGTGAGCCCTCACATCATGTAAATTTCAGCCGTCAGATATGCCCCCAGACCCCCCAGCACCAGAAGCCTCCGCCCCCCAGGGCAAGACAAGAGTGTGACCCGCATGGCCCCTCTCTGAGTGAGGGGTGAATCTCTCCCTCGCTCCGCTGGTACAAAGTGCATTTTTCTCAGCTTTCTGGCAGACGGGTAGTCTCTTAACACATTCAGTGCCACAGCGCTTCAGTAAAATTGTCTGGAGCCTGTGCCAGATTCACTTCCATTCAGTTGAAAACAGCTATAGAATTTTTTCTATTATGGCTATATTAACGGGGCTGGACTTTAATGAAACATTGAACACTCCTGCTTCTTCCAAAGAAGAAATTTTGTTTCTAGACAGTTCCATTATGAAATTACAGCCTCTCAAAAAAGTGCACTTTCAAGGGTTTTCTGTCGTTTTTTTTTATTTTCCAAGATATAGGCCCTTTTATGAATACCTTTTGCACTCTAATTTCGAGCACATTCACTGACTCTGGCTGGTGTTTTCTGATGTGGTGGCGTGTGGTGTGGTTTCTGTGCAGCCTGTGTGTGTCACACACCCCTCTCCCCCCCCCCCCCCCCCCACCCCCCCCTCCCCCCTCTCCCCTCTCCACCTCTGAGCTGCGGGCTCCTCCCACACGCACAGAGTTTGTTTTCTCGTTTTTGCCCCGGACAGATCCCAGCGCCCGTCAAGGAAATGATGCGCGCTGGCAAACGCGACTGAACGAAAAGGCTTGGCCGTTCGCCTTCGGATGCTGGCTTTCTAGGAAATCGTGTGGAGATAGATAGAAGCATAAGAGCTCAGTTGTGAGCGCGGATGCAGCCGAGCCCACTCTCCGCTGTAGGCAGAGCAATATATACGGCGCTGGCAGAAAGCATGCATCGGTTTCCACTTTCTCCGCTGTCTCCTGTACAAAGTAAAGGATCTGAGGTGGGTGGAGCAGCTCCTGTGACGATGTTTAAGGTGGCGCCGTGTGATCCCTTGAAGGGATTCATGCTCACTGGCTAGGTACGACCTTAAACAGCAGAATTATGGAATAATATGAATTATGATTTTAGGACGTCCACAGACGTCCTTGGCACTCCTCGTTACTTTTTTTTAGGACGTCCACAGACGTCCTTGGCACTGAATGTGTTAAAACAGACTGTATCATCTACATCCGGCGAATGCAGCTATATACAGTCTGTACGTTACACCCCCAGAACATGCACAAGGAAGTTGGGAAAAAAACCTTCAGACTGGAAGGAAGTTCTACGGAATCCGACCAATCATGACACGCGAATGCGGCATATTGGATTCTGATTGGACTAATGAGCGGAAGACCCGCCTTTCTGCCGGCATATTGGATTCTGATTGGACTAATGAGCGGAAGACCCGCCTTTCTGCTTCCCATTCCGGTTGGTGCATGATTCTCCCCCACGAAATACAGACGGTATGGCGGAAGCATTTGAAAATTGCGGAAGCCAACTCGTCTGTTCTAAGAGACTAGCAGACAGGTGTTTTCAGTGAAAACTACCTACATGTGTCAATAACTAAAGAACGGTAGAAGGCAGAAACACACTTTGGTAACACTTTATAATAACGTTCAGTTGTAAGTCATTGATAAGCCTTTAGTTAATGATGAACTAACCATTTACAAAGCATGAATATACATTTGTAGATGATTAATAAGTGTTATGTTAACATAATACAAATGTGTTGTAAGTCATCTATAAACATTTAGTAAATGAAGTGTTCCTCACCTGTTGTAAATGATGTGTAAATAATTTTCAATTCATTTACGAGGCTTTCTGCATCCCCTAATCTAAAGTGTAAACATTCATGACACATAAATGTGTTACATACAAGGGGGTAGCTTTGTTTGTCAAAATTGGAGCCAATGCGAAAGTGTCCTCTTTGCCTGCAGGGGGCAACCCATTAGTTTGTGGACTTCTGTTTTGAAGCCTCAAGTATTGCCTCAGTAAACACTTTCCTAATGCATTTATGGTCTTAATCACTAGTTTTAGACTATGTTGTAGTTGCAGACTATGTTTTGGGGCGTGATTGACAGGTCGCTTGTCCACTGATCACACAGCTCGCCGATCACGGACCAATAGCAGGCCGTGCTCTGTGGGAAACCCCTGGACTTGTGTCGAGATCCAAGATGACAATGGTCAAAATGCCATACGTCAAAAAACAGAAGTCCAGAGAACAATGGGTCGCCCCCTGCAGGCCATTCGAAAGAATGCAGGTTTAAGTGCACTTCCACATTGGCCTCAATTTTGACAGAGCTACCCCCTTGTATGTAAGATATTTATGTGTGATGAATGGTTTACACTTGCAGAAAGCCTTGTAAATTAATTGTAAATGATTTACACATCATTTATAACAGGTGAGGAACACTTGATTTACTAAAAGTTTATATAGATGACTTACAACACATTTGTGATATGTTAACATAACATTTATTAATCATCTACAAATGTATATTCATGTTTTGTAAGTGATTACTGTAGTTCATCATTAACTAAAGGCTTATAAATGACTTACAACTGAACGTTATTATAAAGTGTTACCCAAACTTTTTCTTTATATGAAATTAGATGCTTTATTCTGTCTTTTGAGATATTAGGTGTTTACATAGTCATAGAAGAAAATATTCTGTGGGTCTTGGAATATGAGGGAAAATGATCAGAAACCCTGGCGGTGGCTGGCGACTTGTCCTTTGAAACTCTGGCAGGGAATTAGTTAAGGGAAAAACTAATACACTAATGCTTTTCTGCCCTGATGGAAATAACCTATTTATCTAGGCTATAGTGGTGGATGTTTGCCTTGGGATGATCAGTGACTGGAGATCAGTTTGAGTTTGTCTGAATTTTCAATTTACCAAGACATCTCTGGTTTTGGTGAATGTATGTCCATGTATTGGCCAAGCAAGGAGTCATTTGGCTTATCAATGTTTAAAAAACTTTCATACATGACTGTATACTACACATACGCATGCATGCGCACCCACGCACACCCACGCGCAAGCGCGCACACACACACACACACACACACACACACACACACACACACACACACACACACACACACACACTTAATGCGATGGAACCATGTTCTCCAGGTTCTTCACAGAAACAGTATCTTCTAAATGATGATCTTCTCTATGATGATGCTTCAAAATAAATGAATTTGAAACATAAATACATAAATACTAAACATTTGAGGTACATATTCATTCATACACATACATACATACATACAGTACATACATAGATACATACATACATACATACATACATACATACTTACATACAAGCATACATACATACATACATACATACATACATACATACATACCTACATACAAGCATACATACATACATACATACATACATACATACATACATACATACATACATACATACAGATGGGCCGGAGAATCGGAGTAGCGGGAGCGGTATTGCATTCGCTTTACCGCACCATTGTGAAGAAAAGAGCTGGAAGGGCAAAGCTCTCCATCTACCGGTCGATCTTCGTTCCTACCCTCACCTATGGTCATGAAGGATGGGTCATGACTGAAAGAACAAGATCACGGATACAAGCGACCAAAATATCAAAGGAGAGTGGCTGGCATCTCCCTTAGGGATAAGGTGAGAAGCTCAGCCATCTGTGGACTCGGAGGAGAGCGTAGAAAGGAGCCAGTTGAAGTGGTTGATGCATCTGGTAAGGATGTCATTGGGTGCAGTGGTGGCCCAATGGGTTAGAGAAGCGAGCTTGTAACTGGAAGGTCGTCAGTTCAATCCCCGAGGCCGGTAGGATAAATCTGGGTGGGGAAAGTGAAAAGCAGCGCTTGCCCCTCCCTCATTACCACCACTGAGGTGCCCTTGAGCAAGGCCCTTAACCCCAACTGCTCCAGTGAAGCTGATCAGTGGCCAGCAGATCATACTGTGGTTGTACTGGTCAGCTTCCAGGTGTGAATGTGTGTGTAAATGTGAACAGGGCGCTCCTGAAAAAGAGAGCATTGCTCTCAGTGAGACTCCCCCTGTATAAATAAAGGTAAAAAAGAAAAGAAAAAAGGATGCCACCTGGTCGCCTTCCTATAGGGAGGTGTTCCAGCTGGGAGGGACCGAGGGCCGCCTCGGGATCACCCAGTCAGAGCTGGCTAATGTGGCCAGGGAAAGGGACGTTTGAGGTCCCCTGCTGGAACTGCTACCTCTGTGACCTGATCCCGGATAAGGTGGATGGACAGACATACACACATATTAGTGTGTATGTACCACAGAGTGCCACAATCACTCATACACATAAAGCGTGCACGCACCCAAGCACGCACGCACGCACGCACGCGCACGCACACACACACACACACACACACACACACACACACACACACACATTTATTTGTAATAATTTTCTCCCCAATTGTACCTCGTCAATTATTCCCCCTGCTGCCTCGGTCGCTGCTCCACCCTCTGCTGATCTGGGCAGAGCCAAAACTAGCACCATGCTTCCTCCGAGACATGAGCTGTAGCCAGCCGCTTCTTTTCACCTGACAGCGGGAGCCTCACCGGTAGGATGTAGCACGTGGGAGGATTGCGCTATTCCCACCAGTTCCCTTCCTTCTGAACATGCGCCCCGACCGACCAGAGGAGGCGCTAGTGCAGCGACCAGGACAAATAGCCTCAAACCGGCTTTCCTCCCGCAGACATGAGCCAACTGTGCCTGTATGGACGCCCGGCCAAGCCGGAGGTAGCCAGCAGCAGTTTCAGTATAAATTTAGACTTGATTTTGTAGTATAGTATCAGTTGTCCCAGCAGTATAGACAGGAAATTATTAGCTGCCAAGCTGCTTAGTTCCACCTCTGTGCAGATTCCTCAGTAGTGGCTCTCCCCACTTCTCTCCGTCCTCCTCAGGTGTCCTTCACTGGCCTGACTTATACCCCCGCCCGCCCGCCGACGGCCACCACACCCCTCGATCCGATCGTCATCGTCCTGGCCACCTGTCGTCACTCTGGCCCATCTACCCACTACTCCTTCGCCTGCCTGACGCCCTCTCCCACTTCTCCGGCCTCATCATCACCACTGACCCCTATCCTCCCCTCCTCTCCTCTCGATGCCACCAATGTGGACTCATGGATCCCTCAGATCACCCTCGTGGAACTCGTGATCCTTTCCCCCCTTTTCACCTAGCTAATTAGCTAGTATTCCCTGAACTGAACACTTAAAGACTAAAATTTCTATTTATTTTTTGGACTCTACCTTTTTACATTTTCAACTTTCTTCCCTGATCTTAAGGCTGCTTTGTGCTCACCATGCTGTGAAGGGCGGGGTCCACCCGCTATGCCGACCACCCGCAATGCCGACCACCCGCAATGCCGACCTTAGGTTTAGGCATGGGGGTGGGAGAGGTTAGGTTTTGGGTTAGGGTCTGGGGGAGGTTAGGTTTAGGCATGGGGGGAGGTTAGGTTTGGCGTGGGGGCTGGGAGAGGTTAGGTTTTGGGTTAGGGTCTGGGGGAGGTTAGGTTTAGGCATGGGGGGAGGTTAGGTTTGGCGTGGGGGCTGGGAGAGGTTATAGCTCCACCGACACGCTGCACGCCGCCTCGCTCAGCTGGCTCTGCTTGTGGGCTATCGGCATTGCGACCTGTCGGCACTGCGGCCTGTCGCCACACAGACGCGGCACCGTGAAGGGCACGGGGGTGGAGGGAGGGCCGGGCGCGTCAAATGACGTACATTTGTTGGGCGTGGTTATTCGCTACCTCCATAGGGCGCCCACCGTGTGCCTGATTTATTTTCTCACAGCGCGACCTCTGCACGGCTTCTCTCCAAACATGGCCGCTTTCAAGCCACTGAGCCCTGAACACTGAGCTGTGTTTTCCCCACATTTCTTGACCCATGTGGTAGGCTATAAACTTTGATTTGCAACTGTTCGTTTTCAGTCATTTCACCAAGTAAATGTGTTGTTTTGAGAGCATGATTGAGAGAGATTAAAAGCAGCACAGAGTAGGCAATCAGGGCTGAGAACTAAAACGGCTTTCAGTAAAAACAAGTTTGGTGATGTGCTGATGTACGGTCGTTTGAGAGTGAAAGCGCACTCAGTACTGCACATAATAGCGTTTCATTGAGACTTTTCATGGGCTGTTCTCACTATTTATAAAAAGTAGAGCACGCACATCCACTCAAATTGCAGGTGCAGGACAAAAGCAATGAAACATATAAAAAGAAATAGAGTCCGCACACTGCTTGACTTGCTCCCAGTCGATTTATTTTTGATGTTTCGGTCAACAAGGACCTTCTTCAGAAATTCTCACTATTACCATTGTACAATACATGCTCATCACTTGGCTGATCACTTCTGAGTATAATAGCATCTGCCCCAGTGCGAGGTCCGCACGGTGACTCGCGGAGACTCGCGGACCTCCACCCCCACGGAGCTTGCTCGAGTATAATGAGCCCTTTAGGATCATTTAAAGACTACATTTTCGTATTCCTTTTGTTGGACTATTTACATTTTCAATTTTCTGTTCTTTTGTCAAGTTTATTTCTATAATCTGAAACTCTGTAAATGGTTTAGCCTGGCATGTTCTCGGCCTATCCCGGAGGGGGCTCCCCAGATGGGGTCCATTGCTGGGCCCCTACAGTACATCGGTCCTCACAAGGTTCCTCCTCAGCCAACAAGTTACTGAGGCAATCCATGTGGTGGAAAGGTTTCCTTGCGCGCACTGGGGGCGGAGGGGGGCACCGCTGTGTCCCGGCCTGGCCTTCTCTCCCACGCCTTATGTGTGTGGGGGTGGGGGGCATCGGTGCTCTCCATCACTGGTCGAGGGTTGCCGGTAGTTTAGAATAGCTTAGGTTAGGCGATAGATTAGCTACAGCCTAACTGTAGGCTGTAGACCTGTTATAGTTTTCAGGCTAAAATCAGACTAGAGCAGAATGGGACAGGGCAGACTAGGCTGTAGATTAGTTAGATTCCCTGTGTTCTAGTTAGTTCCGGTTAATGGCTAGAGTAGTCAGATTGTCTGATTTGCTCCCGCCTTTTCCTGCTCTCTCCTCTCTCACACTCTAAAGCATGGCACTCATTCTACTCTAAAGCATGGCATCCCCTCCTTTCCCTGTCCTCTCCACATACTCTCTCATACTCCCCCTGCTCTCCCTCCCCACCTCCTCCCCTTCCTGAACTCTCCTCCCCCACTATTCTAAAGCATGGCATCTATTCTATTCTAAAGCATGCCACCCATTATCTTTCTCTTTCCCCCTTCCCCTGCTCCTTCCCCACATTTCCCATTCCCTCCCCACCTCCTCCCTTTCCCTGCTCTCTTCTCCCCCACATCCGCCCGCTCTCCCTTCTTCCTCCCTTCTCTTGCTCTCTCCTCGTTACCCCTTCCCCTGCTCCTTCCCCACCTCCTCTCCTCCCCAACATTTCCCATTGCCTCCCCACCTCATCACTTTCCTGCTCTCTCCTCTCTCACATTCCCCCTGCACTCCCTCCCCTGCACCCTCCCCACCTCTTCCCCTTCCTGATCTCTCCTCCCCCACTATTCTAAAGCATGGCACCCATTTTATTCTATATTTCTCTATCATATGATTGTTCAATGTGTTATTATTACTACTGTATTTTACTACTGTTGTGTCAGCTATTAGACATATTTTCTGTGAAGCCCTCTGAGACATGCTTGTGAATTAGGGCTATACAAATACACTTGACTTGACTTGACTTGAGGTAACGCAAGGATGCGAACGTGTGCCCCTCGCGTTGGTAGGCAGGGACTTTACCGCTACACTACCTGGACGCCCCACACACACATTTTTACAATGCACACATGCATATGAACACACTCTTGCTGCAACACATTCTCATTCCAACGGCGTCCTATATCGCCACACTAGTCGTGTTTCCATTACCCTCAGATATGCGCAAAATCTAAATATCGCAATAGAAATTGGGTAATGGAAACACGTAAATTTCGAAAAACCTCTCAAATATCGCAAAACGTTTTTGCGCTCTCATGAGGTGGTTTTTCAGACGTGTCGATATAGCAGTTTATCGCAAAAGTGTAATGGAAACACGTTTTCCGCATTTGCACGTCATGTGACCCGTCTTCTCCTTTGGAAAAGCAGCGGAACTTTGAAGCAACGCTACCTAGCAGAAAGACGAGTGTTGTGCAAAAGGGGTAAATAGATCATGTTTAATGGCAGAAATCGGTCCATGGTGACAGCAGGCTGCCTGTGAGCGCGCATTTGAGCGGCGAGATGAGTGGATGAAAAGCACACACTGGTGCGGTGCTCCTGACTGAAGTCACTTCAGTATTCAGTATTCAGTGAAGTGAATACAGTGACTGTGAGTAATACATTACACACGTTTCAGGTGCAATGTTATAATAGCCTACACAACATTCTGAAATGTCTAAATCGGACCAGTTGTATAGGCTACCTTTTTTCCTCTGTCTGTCGCGCTCGCATTCACCGCAGCCAGCAACATTTTGCGACTCATTTTCTTTTGAATTGATAATCAGGCTCGTTTATATGCGTTGTAACTTCATGTTGTGATTTGCATTGACCATTGGTTAGATTTGAGCATGCAGGGGATGGGATATGGGCAGATCCCCGTGCGTAATCACTGTGGCAGCTGCTGGTAATGGGGAATTGCGTTCAGGTGTGCGCGCGTCAGTGGGGCTCCACAACCACTTGGTTGATAACACATCAAGAGCGATGCGAAAAACTCATAAAAGTGGTCCTCATGTGTGAAGATTATCCTACTGAACACTTGTTCGCATTTGATTAAGCTTGCGTTGCCCAGAGACCTTATTAGAAGCATTGCGCCAAAAAACAATTCAAAAATCCCATAGGCGAAAACAGTGCAGAACCAAGAAGTGTTAGCATAGATGTTTTCCGGACTCGTTCCTGGAGCTCTCTATTGCGGGTTACACGGAGACTTCCAGAGTTTCGCAGTGCATAGATCTGTACAATATACAAGAGGACCTCACATACAGTGTAGGGGCAGTTCTTTTGTTTACCATAAACCAAAGAGTCTTTGAGGGCCTATAATAATTTTTGGAAGGCAAAATTTGGCCCAGACACCACAGCAGCAACCAGCATATTAGCAGCCAGGAGTGTGGCTGACAATATCGTTGCAGCTGTAGACAGAATTGTATTGCCAAATCATGCATCGGCCCAGTGTACCGTGAGGATGCAAATCCACAATGAAAGCGCATTCATTCAACTCTCAGCACCATTGTAAATGAGGATTTGTCCTCAATGGGTTTTCAGATTATCTACGTATAAGGTAAATAAATCCAAACGTCATGGCTTGTGTTCTGAACACCTACGCTTGTGGCAGCAGCAGAAACCAAACCCTCCTGACCCGTCACCCCATCCCCCCGCCTTCACACATCCCCTAGCTTTTGCACCCCTCCCCCCCCCCCCCCCCCCCCCGACCAAACTGGCGCTGTATGTTATGGCAGCCTCTTGCGTTTGTTGATGAGCTAGTTGCAAAGGGCGCATGCGCACGCTGCGACCGGCAGCAGGGAGTGGACGGTCTTTTTGGAATCCTGTACATATTACAACAAATGTATATGTATTGTATAATATTGAAGTGTGCCTTTATTACTTTCAAACTAGTAATAATGTTCTGAGTGTATCTTTTAAAACCACTACTGCCTGCTGTAAATCAATTTGCCCTTCTGGGACATTAATAAACTTGAACTTGTCTCGTCTCCACTCTCTCCCTCAGGTACGACTATGTTGAAGTTTACAACGGCGGGAGCGAGCAGGCGCCCATGCTGGGAAGGTTCTGTGGGAAGATTGCGCCGTCGCCCATCATCTCCAATGGCAGCCAGCTGCTCATCAAGTTTGTGTCCGACTACGAGACCCACGGGGCGGGCTTCTCCGTGCGCTACGAGGTCTTCAAGACAGGTAAGCACTCTTGGGTTGGATGGGAGGGTGTTTTAAAAGCAGTGGAAAGGTGGACTATACCTGGCGGAGAGGCTGTCCTGTAGCTGAGAGGTCACCGGTTTGGATTTTTTCCTCACGGTCGTCCGCAAACCACTCAAAAGGGGCAAAAGGGTAAGGTTTTAAACCCTGGTTTAAACCATTACAATCCCAGTACCCTTAAAGTGATACTGATACCAATATAGTATTTCATTTGAGGCCTTTTTTCTCTATAGCCGTACTTTTGAAGGTTTTGGTGGCATCACGGCATGCTGAACTTCCAGCTCTGTCACATACACCACACTCGACTTCACTACCATAGACTGTATGGTGAGGTCCTTGGTGGAAGGGGTTTTCGGGCCTTGTTGGTGAGGCTGATGGCGGTTGGGAAGAAGCTGTTCTTGTGGCGAGTGGTTCTGGTCTTGGCAGACAACAGTCTCTTGTCGAGGGGGAGTGACTTGAAGAGTTTGTGACCAGGGTGGGAGGGGTCGGCCATGATCTTGCGAGACCGCTTCAGTGTCCTGGCTGCATGCAGGTCCTGGAGGGATGGCAGGTTGCATCCAATTACCTTCTCAGCACAGTGGATGATGCGCTGTAGTCTGTTACCTGTGTCCTTGAGAGTGGCAGCAGCATACCAGACGGTGATGGAGGAAGTGAGGATGGACTCGACGATGGAGTGCACCATCGTGGCCTTTGGCACTTTGAATTTCTTCAGCTGCCGCACAAATATCCTCTGCTGTGGCTTCTTGGTGAGAGCTCTGATGTTCAGTTCCAATTTTAGGTCATGGCTGATGATGGTCCCCAGGAAGCGGAAGGACTCCACAGTGTTGACTGGGGAGTCACACATTGTGATGGGGGAAGGTAGAACCATATGAAATCCGCGTTAACAGAATCACAGATGGAATCACGGAATTGACCAATAAAAACCAAGGACCTCACCATACAGTCTATGGTAGTGAAGTCGAGTGTGGTGTATGTGACAGAGCTGGAAGTTCAGCATGCCGTGATGAATCGAAATGGGTTATATAAAAATTGGTTGTATAAAAATGAGTTATATAAAAATTCACCCCTTCCGCAGTTGTCATGAAAGGTGAAATTAGCTATAGAGACCAAAACTGATTGACTCCCTTTTAGAGCCATCCTCAAGTGGCCATTTGAGGAACTGAAGTTTTTGGGACTTCCGCACTTACTTCATCTGTCCAAGTGCGGGGTTGCCGCTTGTGTGTGCCTCACCATCGCCTTGCAGTGACGCATACACCCTAACAGTGGTCCCCCACAGGGACTGCAGGAAAGAGAGAACAGATCCATTCAATGGATCAATGTTACACTTCCCACACCAGTTATCAAGACCCAAACACTTTGTCCTGTATTTGGCATGGGCGGATTGAGCCCTCGCGCCCTGAATGGGTTGCCACTACATCAGCTGCCAGACCAGCGCGCATCAGCCTGTCCCTTCAGGAACCAGCCGTTGAGCGCCATTGTGCCTGAGGCGATGCACCCTAAACTGGGGGACTGTGTAGGGCAGGGCCACCAGCAGCTGTCTCATCTCTGTGTACCACAGTGCCATTGTGTGGTCCGGGCCATGGCCAAGATGATTGACAGTTGTGCCATTCTCACATCAGCAAGGGAGGAATGAGCCAGAGGGGAGTAAAAGTCCAGACACGTCCACTCCCAGTGGGGGAGCGTCTTGGGAAAATGGGGAGAACCACAGGGGACAGTGAGCGTTCTGCTGATTGGCAAACAGATCCACTTCCGCCCTTGTGAAGCTGGTCCACCCCTCGACATGAGGTCGGCTCCTGTGTTTTCCCGCCCCAGAATACGCAGAGCCTTGAGAGAACAGAGGTGCTTGGTGGCCCAGTGTCACAGGCCCTTGGCAGCCTCCAACATCGATCACATTGCCACCATTGAGCAGTTGAAAGTCCTCACATCTTTCCCCTGTAGCAGCTAGAGAAAGTGTTGAAGGACCAGTATGACTGCAGACAGCTCCAGCAGGTTGATGTGATGGTCTCTGTTCGCAGTTAGTTTAGTTAGTTTATTTGACAGGGAGCATATACAATAAGACATTAATCCCCATAGGGGAAGATATCTACAGATTTAGCCATAGGCTACTTTCCATGTAGAGTCCCATGGGCAGGCGGATTCAGAAGCCATTCAGAGTTAAGAAAACACAATAAAATACATAAAGTGAAAACATGCAATATTTTAATGAGCAAAAAGAAGGACCTGCGATTAAACAGGTACTAACAGTACACATTCAAATAGGGAAAGGGCATAGGTTAGTACAAAAGATCACAAGATAATATGGACAATAAAGTAAAAGAAATACATAAAAAAAACATCCAGATACCAGACAGCAGCAGGCAACAGACGTTGAGTATAGAATACATACAGTACATGCATACATTTATACAGGTGCCAAAAATAAAATGCCACACACACACACACACACACACACACACACACACACACACACACACACACACACACACACACACACACACACACACACCAGACAGTACTACCATGTGGTTAGTGCTGGCAACACTGGTTGCTCAGGAACCACTTCTTAGCTTCACGGGAGAAACTATTGTAGGTTGGAAGGTTTTTTATATTACTGGGTAACTTATCCCACTCCTTTATTGCTTTAAAGGAGAAAGCAGTCTGGGCGAATACAGACTTCTCAGAGGAACGTTACAGTCCCCTCTCGATGCAGACCTTAGTGCTCTAGTTCTTATCTCAGAGCAGGACTGTACAAAGGTTTGCAATGGTGGAGGGGCAGCATTGTGGAGTATTTTATCAATTAAACGGAGGTCAAAAAGCAGGCCACACACCAAGGACCGATGGCGCCCATCAGGGAGGTATCTGTGAACACCGAGAGGACACCCTCCCCATCAGTGGCGGCTGGTGATCCAAAATTGGGGTGAGGGGGGGTTAGACAGCTGAGAGGGACCTCAGACCCCCTAGGGGGCTCCGGAGGCATCCTCCCCCGGGAAGATTTTTTTAATGTGGATTTATAGTCAATTTTAGCATGAGGGTACATGAGTCTTTGAAAACTCTGCAGGCAAGATGGCCGCCTATACTCCCTTCTTTACCCTGGCAGAATTCCTAGGCCATAACTAACATAACTTGGCCAATAAGTATGTAACATACGAAATAAAACAAACGGCAATGTCTTCATTTGATGTAGAATGCAGAGGATGTAACTGTTTAGTTAAATTCGCATTCCAGGAATATTGTATTTACTGCGCTGCTCCAGATAATGTAGTTGGCTCGCGCGTGTTTCATCCTGGAACCTATGCCTGGAACCCACTCGCTTTGCACCAGAACACAATCGATGTGGGGGTGGAACACGCCAGGATTGGGCAACGCCAACGCCAGTGCCCAGAACTGTCAAATCAGATCATCGACAGAGGCGCTATGGCCCGCCTCCCAGTATTTTCAGTGTATCAGAGATACAGTAGATAGATAGAGAATGCTAGAAATATAGCCAGCCATAAACAACAAACTAACGCTGGTGATCCGTATGGAAACAGTGTTACTCGAAATGGTTAAAAGTTATATAAATTTGGTAATTCAGTGGCGTTTTACTGCTATGTAACATAACTAGCTAGCCGCTAACTTCAGCCACAGTAGGCGATTACACATGATGCATTGCTCTTAAAGGGCTCGCGCCGCGTGAACTACAGTAATAATCACGTAGGTCCTTTCCACCCGCTCCAGCGCTCACGGCCCCTCAAGACCGCTCCGCTCCAGACCGCTCCCCGCTCGATACAGATTTCACCCGCTCGCACTCACCTCTCCACTCCGCTCAAAAGAATAAAAGAGATAAAAAGGCAGAGGTACGGTGGTGCAGTGGTAAGCACTATCGCCTCACAGCTCGAAGGTCGTGGGTTCGATTCCCACCTGGGGACGAGGTGAACGCTGAAGGAATGCGTGCCCGTCCGCATGTCCTCGAGTGCCCACCGCCCGGGTGGGGTCGGCAAAATGGCCTTTCTGTGTGGAGTTTGCATGTTCTCCCCGTGCCTCCCGGGGGTTTCCTTCATATAGGAACCCCCTTCACAAAAACATGCAATATCCTGGTTGCTAATGTGGTTCCTCCTCTGATCGTTAAGGGCGCCTGTTCAGAGGGAGGGGAACTGGTTGGAATAGCGTGAACCTCCCACGTGCTATGTCCTACCGGTGAAGCTTCCTCTGTCAGGTGAAAAGAAGCGGCTGGCTGACTGCCCATGTCTCGGAGGAAGCATGGAGCCAGTCTCGGCTCTCCCCAGATCGGCAGAGGATGGAGTAGCAACCAGGATTGAGAAATCAAAATGAGCACTAATGGGGGATAAAATAGGATAAAAAATCGGGGAAAAAAAAAAAAAAAGGCAGAGTCGGCTGCATGTTCGTTTGTCTTCCTTCTCGTCTCGCAGCAGCTGGCAAGAAAATAGTGGGCGTGCACATAGCCACGCACTGATGCATTCTGTTTCGAACATGTTGTGATCGAAACTGGAGTGGGACTGAGCGGTACTGAGCGAGTGATCGGTGCCGCTCCAACTTTTGCTCCGGTACTGAGCGGGTGATCGGTGCCTCTCCAACTTTCGCTCCGGTACCGCTCTGGTCGCCGCTCCCCGCTCAAGCCAAAATCCCCCCGCTCGCTCCACGCTCTGCTCCGCTCACATGCTCTGGCACGCGCAGATACCACCGTGATGTAACGATGTACCAAATCGCCCATTTATTTGAGGGCACAAAAAAAGCAGGTTTGAACCCATAGAGAGCACTTATGCTGCTGAAATGATAGGGGTTTGTAAAATTGTAACAGATTGGTCTCAAATGTGGAGATTTTGACCAGAATCCTTCACATACCACCCCAAAAGCCATATATATTGGTTGAAAGCTGAGAAAAAGTGTTTTGGGGTAAGTTACACTTTAAGAAGGATAACATGCTCAAGTGACATACTACTGTAGTAGAAAGTGTGGTTTTAGCAGCAGCCAGGGTGAGTTGCAGGATGCTAAGTGAGTAAAGTTACAATAGTTCAGGGTTTCCTCTATATACATTTAGCAGCGGCCCCCGCTGCTTCAAAATAATATGAAATGTCATGAAAACTGTCGTGAAGTGATTGCAGCTACCTTAAAGGATCTCAAATATAAAATAGCTTTGATTTGTTTTTTTGGTCACAGCATTATTCCATTTGTGGTATTTTATAGTTTTGATGTCTTGAAGAAAACTATGGTGTGTCAAACCTTTTGACTTAATGTTAAGAATAACTGAAATATTTAATTTTTGGGGAACCTGGCCAACAAAAGCAGCACAAAGTTACAGATGCTACAAACAGCAGTTACATTAAATAACATTACTTTTATAAAGAAATAAATGGTGAAGTAGGGTGTAGGGTGTAAGCTCGTACCCGATCACTTGCCTGTTGCTGAAGTTTTAAATCCGGTCGGTCAGGTCCAAGCTCCTTTATCCTTTTCTGCAGCATCATGGCTTTCTGACAGAAATGCTTCAGGGCTAACTTGTCCCATGTGTATCCGGTGTCGGGTGTCTCCTGTCACTCATGACAGGATCCGAGCCGTGATTCGCTGCCAACCATGGAGCGCAAGGCAGCTCCGTCCCATCGAAAGTTTGAAACAACGCACATGCAACCAATCACAGGTCAGCCTCAGGCCAGTGAGGCCACCTATACACAGCACAGACATATACAGTACACACTCATTTGACCGTGCCTACCACTGCTAATAAGAGTTCCCAAAACAGACCCGAGTCAGAGTGAGAACGAGTCAGTGAGCTTTACAAACTCATCAGCATCTTCTTCTCCACTCAGGTCCAGAATGTTCCAGGAACTTCACGGCTCCCCGGGGCGTCATCAAGACACCGGGCTTCCCCGAGAAATACCCCAACAACCTGGACTGCACCTTCATGATCTTCGCCCCCAAGATGTCAGAGATCGTGGTGGAGTTTGACAGCTTCGACATGGAGCCGGACACCTCACCGCCACCGGGGGCGCTCTGCCGATACGACTGGCTGGAGATCTGGGACGGATTCCCAGCAGGTGAGGGGGAGGTGTTGGTTTGTGGTTCAGATGGAAAGAGGGGTGAGAGAGAGGGGGGCTTTTCTAAAAACTAAAAATGCTAACTTGCTAACCAAAGTTAACAGTAATTTCTGGTCTAGGTTAGTATTTTGTGCCCCTCGATAAAATATATATTTTTAATACTTGGTTTTGCTACTCTGTCATAACACATACTGTATCGGATAAATGCCACTTGAGAGCAAAAAATCGGAATTGGGTCACTTCTACCTGCAGTCTAAATGCGGCCAGAGATCTAGAGAGAGACAACAGATGTCCAGAAGAGACAGAGATCTAGATAGAGACGAGCCAAGTGAAGGGGAGACAGCTAGCAGGTGGAGAGGGGATGGAATGATGGTGGTTAAGCAGAAAGCACGGAGGATAGAAAACGCAAAGCGAAAGACAAGAAGCAGATGTGGGATGAAGCTGGGGTGAGTAATGGGAGCGAGGACAAATATTTATTTATGTTAAAATATCTGCACCCAAAGCTATCGCTGGAGTATTTTTCACTTCTCAGTAGTTTCATATCAGTGCCTGGTGTCTATGCAACACTTCCCGAAAGGTCTCAGTAGTAAATTGTTGATGAATATTTTTAGCTGGTCCATGACTAGTGGCACCAGCTCTACATAATGCAAATATCTGTCACTGAGTCGCTGAGTGATGAAGTTCCACCATTGGTCGGCTGGAGAGATTGGTCAGCTCTGCTGCTGATCATGCTGATCATAGATGTAATAAAAAATTGGGTCAGACCCAATAACCCCACCCGCATCCACAACCTCCAAAGCAGCAAACCTAATAGGTTCACTATTGTTTTGTTTGTTTGTTTGTTTGTTTGTTTGTTTGTTTTAAAATTTTGGGAGATTAGCAAAACTATACATTTTCAAAATCTTCAAAGCAGGGTGAGTCAGAAAATCAATTTTGGCAATTACACGGACACTTGCATTTTGGATTTTCAAAGATGGCCACCATAAAATACATACTTTGCACACATTCTCCGCTTCCAGTCAAGAAACTTAAATATGCTAATTGTAGCGAAGCTTTTGGGCTTGCTGGGGGCAAAGCTTCTGGGCTTGCCTCGTGAAGTGTGCTGGATCGTGCATGAGGGCTCACGCGCTCTGATCGGTCAGAATCACGGGGATGGAGATAGGGGCCGACTGGTCGGTCCTGGGACGCGGTTGAAATACCACTGGTATGACTGGGTGTAAGGCAGTCTGTCGCCAGGGCCTGGCCGGTTGTGAGATGGCTAGGATTCAGATTCGGGTCCGGGTTTGGTTTCGCTAATGGTTGACATTATTAGGGTGTAGAGGTATGGAATCTCTGGAATCTCGAAGGAACCAAGCAGGAATCTCTCGGATGTGTTGTAGCGTCACGGAACACTGTGTTTATATGGTCGCGTTCCGGTGTATGACATCACGTCATTGGTGATGTCACAACGTTCGAGGGAACTATGACATCATCGGTGCTATGTCTGACATCGCCGATGACCTCACAGGTGAACTCTATGCTATGACATCATTGTCATCGTTGATGATGTCATCATCATTACGTCCTTGGCGCGCCGGCTGGTAGGCATCGACTGCCCCAAGAACAGGCCTGACGGTGGGCCATTATGGACCGTTTCTACAGCCGCTCCCAGATTCCTGTGGGGAATCTGTATTCTTCCAGAAATGGCCGGAATGGCCCTCCAGTCCCACCTGGTATAGGCAGGGCTTGGTTGATTATTCTGGGAGTGAGGGGGGCTGTGGTCCGCCTGGCCACCAGCCGGGTGTAGGCACGGGTCCGCGCGCCGTTGTCCAGTCCCGTACATCACAAGAGCCAAGATTTGGTGACTGTCCTCGTTGGCCAGGGTGTGTGTGGGATCCTACTGCAGTAGCGAGCTGTAATGGCCTCTGGGGGCTTGAGTTTCCAGTTGAGGAAACTCAGCGGCGTGAGGTCAGCGCGGGAGCCGCTCAGGAGCCAGGGGTCTACCCATCCTACCCATCCTACCCAGCTACTGCGGTAGTGAGGAGCCTCTGGTTCTGGTGGCTTGAGTTTCCAGTCGAGGAACCTCAGAGGCGTAGGGTCGGTGAGGAAGCAGTTTGTCTGCCCTCGTTGGAGGGAGGCCTCTGCCCCTAGTGTCTCGTTGGCCGCCCCGTGGAGCGCCGGTGTGGGATCCTCACTGAGGGCACCGACGGTCGTGCACTCCTCCGGCAGGGGGGGGGCCGACCTGAGGCCACCGTAACTTGGCTTCAGCTCCCCGCTCTTATCCGCGGTCGTGTGGAGTCGGGGTGTCTTTGGCCAGCGATCCGGGCTGAGAAGGGGGAAGGGGGATCCGCAATCCCGACTGCTGGTGGTGAGTGCGGGAAGAGGCCTTCCCCACGCAGTGTCGACCACAACAGCTACCTGTGATTGCGGTGGGTCGTCCTCCCACTCTTCCCAGGCCTGCAGCAGTGTCTCGGGTAGGACTGGATCATCCCAGCCTGGTTCCCATTTCCATCGGTGCTGTATGAGCAGGATAAGATGGATCCTCCCGAACTGATGGAGGGGCAAATTCCTCGGGCGGGATTCCAGCTGCAGGGCGGTGATGGGGTAAGGTTGCTCGCCTAGACCAAGGTTCGGTTCCGTAAAGGCTCTCTTGGTGCAATAGGTCTGCTCTGGGCAAATTGCCGGCGAGACGATGAGGGAGACGGCCGCCCCGTGAAGCATCTGGGGCTCCTGCCTCGCCGTCCGCAAAGGTATGTCCACTTGCTCCACTTGCTTGGACTTCTTGGCCTCCCTAGAGGTCTTGGCTGGAGTTGTCTCCATGAGCCCGGGCAGGGCCAGGAGGTGAATTCTGGGAATAGGTAGTTGAGATGGCTGGCCCCACCCTCTATGGGGGTCCCAGCTGTCGTGTCCAGCTATCTTGTGGGAATGATTGACGCCGTCCGGCTGGCTGTGCCCTGTGCTGTTGGTCCCAACGTTCGCCGTGCCTACCTGAGTGTGGGGTATCGCAGTGGCGGGGTCGGCCGCCCCATTGCACTGTATCGCATGCTCAGGGTCGGCGACCTCTGTCCTAGGTGGGAGTGTTGGTGGCATTGGCACTGGAACAGTGGGTTCCGTAGTTTGGGTCGTTGGCTCTGGAGCCGCCGTGCTGACCTGACCCTGGTCGTGGGAGGTGAGAGGCACAGGTGGAACTGCCGGGTCCCCGGCAAGCAGACAGGCGCGAGGCCGGGCTGCTACGTGCTCCTGCTCGACTTGCAGCCGGGCACAAACCCGGGCCTCGTGGTGGGCCAGCTCAGCTTGCCGCAGGTGTCGGCTTCTCTCCAGGCGGTGGGTGATCCGCTCTCTAGCTTGGAGGGCCTCCTCTTGGGCCTGTTGGGCCTCTGCTTGGACCCGTTCTCGGGCCCGCCTCGCCGCTCTGGTTTGCTCATTCAGCCGGTCGTACTCCGCATCGGCTTCCTCCTCCTCCGCGTGTTGGCAGCGAAGGCTCTCGGTCGCCAATCGTGTCATGTATTCCTCGTAAGCTGCCGCTTGGGCTGGGGAATACGCGTGGGCGCGTACGGTTGACCGTGAGCTGGCGCTAGAGTGTCGCGATGCACTATGGTGACTGCAGTAACTGCTGGCGCTATGATAGTGAGAGTGACTGGGGCTCCTCGACCGAGGCTCTGCTCGGGAAGAGGGCCAGACCCCTTGGTACCGGGCTGACCCATACCGGCCTGGGGTCTCCGGGTCATAGGCGAGGGCCTGGGCCGAAGATATTCCGTCATGATGGCTTGCGCCCTGATGATGGTGACTCCTGCGCCCGCTGGGGCTGCGGGGTACATGGGCGTCTCTGTCGTCATAGGTCAAGCCTCCATGACCTGACCTGTCCCGGTTTGACTGGTGGCCAGCTTGATGGGACCTGCCAGTGCGTTGGGATTCCTTGAAGTATTCAGTGCTGTCCTGGTTGGTCTCCCTTTGGCGCACGATCGTAGCATCAAACTTAGCCTTTTCTCGAGCTAGGAGATCGGCCCTTGTCTGGTCTGCCTGAGCAGGGAGTCAGTGGTGGCTGCGGATGAGTTCCTGCCCCTGGTGGATCTTCTGGTGGGAGTGTAGGGGGTCTTGCCCTTTAGTACTACTCCGAACCCTGGATACTCTGCGGTATCCAGATTCGATCTGGTGGGGGAAGGGTTGCTCCTCTGGTCGGTGGGGTGCCATTACCAGAGCGAGCTCACCTGACTCCTGCTCCATCTCTGAGCGTCGCAAGTCCTCTGATCCGGCTCGAAGGACCAAATTGTAGCGAAGCTTTTGGGCTTGCTGGGGGCAAAGCTTCTGGGCTTGCCTCGTGAAGTGTGCTGGATCGTGCATGAGGGCTCACGCGCTCTGATCGGTCAGAATCACGGGGATGGAGATAGGGGCCGACTCGTCGGTCCTGGGACGCGGTTGAAATACCACTGGTATGACTGGGTGTAAGGCAGTCTGTCGCCAGGGCCTGGCCGGTTGTGAGATGGCTTGGATTCAGTTCGGGTCCGGGTTTGGTTTCGCTAATGGTTGACATTATTAGGGTGTAGAGGTATGGAATCTCTGGAATCTCGAAGGAACCAAGCAGGAATCTCTCGGATGTGTTGTAGCGTCACGGAACACTGTGTTTATATGGTTGCGTTCCGGTGTATGACATCACGTCATTGGTGATGTCACAACGTTCGAGGGAACTATGACATCATCGGTGCTATGTCTGACATCGCCGATGACCTCACAGGTGAACTCTATGCTATGACATCATTGTCATCGTTGATGATGTCATCATCATTACGTCCTTGGCGCGCCGGCTGGTAGGCATCGACTGCCCCAAGAACAGGCCTGACGGTGGGCCATTATGGACCGTTTCTACACTAATCCTATGTTTTGTTTTCTGGGTCAAGGAATCTGTCATGTCAGCATGTCTATATCAGTGGTTTTCAAAGTGGGGACCACTAGGGGAGCCTCAACAAATTTATGGAAATGCTTAAAAAAACATATTTATAGGAAAGGAAATAATTCAGTTATATTTTTTAATACAACAGTATATAATATACTTTTCATTATGTTTCATAATTATATTTAGTGTAGTGTTAACAAATTTGAATCTTTCCTTCCACATAAAAATCTAATTTTTCCCCCAATATTTTATTTTCAGATTTTTTTAACAATACACAAACAAAACAAACAAACAAGCTCAGTCACAGGAAAAAATAAATAAATAATATATACACACATACAGTACGATGCTCGATATTGCAACATGGTGCCACCAGCTCCACAAGGTGCTTACCGGTATGTGCTTGTAAGGGATATTGTGCATGGGAACCCACGCAAGGGGTCCATGAAAAACCAGCCATGCAAATCACCCGTCGCCCCTAACCTCATCAATGTAAGTTAAAAACGGGTCCAAAATAGTTGAGAATTTTCTAAGTGAGTTGGTCCTCAGGAACCTAAGTTTCTCCATCGGTATGACAGAGGTCATGTCCGTCAACCATAATTGAAAAGAAGGTGAAGAGGGGGATTTCCATTCCTGCAGAATTAGTTTTTTGGCAACAGTTGTCCCCCGCGTCAGAGACTGTTGCACAGCTGTAGGGCAGTTCTGAGAGGACTCGGAGCAGTCGAAGATGGCGAGTTCTGCCTCCGGCTCAAGGGTTATTTTGTAGGCCTTAGAGTCAGTCGTCATCACATTCATTGTCATTCTCCCCTGGTGTGGGTAAAATAGTATTCTGACTCTGGAACAATGTTTATAATGGAAAACAGAAAAGAAAAAGGATTTGAGATACACATGTAATTATTAGGTTATTACATTAACAAAATGAAGGAAATATATTCTGAGTTTGTATGGGAATCATTTTTGACATTTTCAATAGTATTCTCAATGGGTTTTTAAAGACATCTTGCAATAGGGGGGCCGCGGCCAAAAGCTAATGCTATTTTGGGGGCCTTGGCATGGGAAAGTTTGGGAACCCCTGGTCTATGTAACCCATGGTAAGGGCTTGTCCAGGGGTGGAAGCGGGATTTAACCACAACACCAAGTGTGCTAGCTCCCTTGGCGGAACTGGTTAATGGGCCTTTATACTGGGAAGTGAGTCTAACGGCTGGATCCCACCTGGAACGTCACGTACGCGTTGCGGCTCCGATGCGGTCGTCGGAGTTGCTCGCGAGCATTTCCCCCCCCCCCCGATTTTTTATCCCATTTTAACCCCCATTAGTGCTCATTTGATTTCTCAATCCTGGTTGCTACTCCATCCTCTGCCGATCTGGGGAGAGCCGAGACTGGCTCCATGCTTCCTCCGAGACATGGGCAGTCAGCCAGCTGCTTCTTTTCACCTGACAGAGGAAGCTTCACCGGTAGGACATAGCACGTGGGAGGTTCACGCTATTCCAACCAGTTCCCCTCCCTCTGAACAGGCGCCCTTAACGATCAGAGGAGGAACCACATTAGCAACCAGGATATTGCATGTTTTTGTGAAGGGGGTTCCTATATGAAGGAAACCCCCGGGAGGCACGGGGAGAACATGCAAACTCCACACAGAAAGGCCCTTTTGCCGACCCCACCCGGGCGGTGGGCACTCGAGGACATGCGGACGGGCACGCATTCCTTGTCCCCAGGTGGGAATCGAACCCACGACCTTCGAGCTGTGAGGCGATAGTGCTTACCACTGCACCACCGTACCTCCCTGCTCGCGAGCATTTTAATCAACGCGTGTGATCCCACCAGGCACGCAACGGCGCGTATCAGAAGCGGCCCAGAAGCGGCTCGGCGCCCCGCTCCGCTAAAGATACGCGGCAGTTCTATTTTTCACGGATGACGCCTGGAAGCTGCGTCAAGCTGCAAAGAGCAGATCATTCAGCCCGGAAGTCAGACACAGCAACTGCACGAGAATCCGGTTGATTTTCATAATAAAACACCGTCTGCAGACCCAATACCGACTCCTTCTCCTCCCCCCCCCCCCTCCCCCTGAGTTCTCCTCCTGCTAACAGGCACTGTATGACAAATAAAGAAATAATTTCAGCCTACTTACCCATGGTAGAAGCACAACAATCAAGGGAAAATTACCAAATCAAAAGCAAGTCAACGACAGACTGTGTTGTTTGTGTGTTGTGCTCTTTAAATCCACCACCCCATTGTACACACAGAATCGCGTAATCTCGTAAATCCTGCGCGATCTTGTATCCAGCTGCAGGCAGCGCTCGGAAGCGCTCCGCTTCTGAAATGTGTGCGGTGGGACATGCCGACGTGCAGAGGACGGAGCAAAGCCGCGGCGCAGCCGGACCGCTGCGCAGACGGGCCTAGTGTGACCAAGGTGTAAGCAACAACTCGCTACCACTCGGGACTCACATTCACTCGGTTACACTCACCCCCCTAAACTCACTCCACAGCCACTGGGCATCTGGGTCACAGCACCAGTGTAACCTGTGTTATGTTGACAGTCTGCACAGCAACCAATGATAAAGGAGAATTCCTGTTTTTTACACGCCGGACCTTATTTCCAGCTTAAAATATGATGTTTTACTCACCCAGAGAACTTTGATTTAATTCTGATCGCCAAAAAATATATTCACGTCAGAGTAGAGTCCTGGAACTGGCCAAAACGGGCGAACGGGGCATACGTATTACACACTGCAAGTAACGTAAGTAACGAGGCTGCCCAAAGCTGCCCGAGGCAGCCCGGAGGAGACTAGACAGATTCACGTTCACGTTTTTGGACGAGATATTATGAGGATATGATCTGCTACATTGCAGAAAATACGTTACTTGCGGTGTGTAATACGTATGCCCCGTTTGCCCGTTTGGGCCAGTTCCAGGACTCTACTCGGACCTGAATATCTTTTTTGCCGATCAGAATGAAACCAAAGTTCTCTAGGTCAGTAAAACATCATATTTTAGGCTGGAAATAATGTCTGGGGTGTAAAAAACAGGAATTCTTCTTTAGGGGCTTACCCAGGGGTGGAGGCAGGATTCAATCCCACAATCTCCTGCTTGCAAAGCGCATGTGCTAACCACAATGCGAAGATGGCTATAGCTCCCTTGGTGGAGCTGGTTAAGGGGCCTTTATACTGGGGAGTGAGTTTAACCAACAACTCACTACCACTCCATATCCATACTGTTTATGAGGAGGTTGAATTGATTTAAGTCAAGTTAAGAATTAAGTTCAAGTATATTAAGTTAAGTTTCTGTTTTCAGAAAACTCAGAAACAAAGTCTGATGGCCTCTGGTGGCCAGGAGTGGCATGGCATCACGCACTGATGACAACATGACAGAAGCTCTTTTCCCCAACAAAAAAACACTTGAGTCGACAGAACACAAGAGTTGATGCAGCAGCCCCGGCTACAGCCCACTAGAGGGGGCGTTGGAATTCCAGGAGGGGGGACAACGTAACGCACTATTCCAAGCTTAAAAAACATGAGCAGACCAGTTGCCTTATGGGCATCAAGTCAGCCGTTTTACTCGCGATTACAGACCCGTCTATGCCATGCTATGCTATGCTCTTCCAAAAAGCCTCTCCTCTTTGAGATCATTACAGACATGTAGACAAACACTGCCACCAAGTGCCAGCTTTACAATAATAGGCCGTATAGGTATTAGACAAACTATAAACACACTAACACAGCCACCACCAAGTATGTGCCTGCTTTAACGCTCCTTTTCAACAATTATAGACAGTATAGTCTGTCTACAGACACAGCCACAAAGTGCCTGCTTACCAATATTTAAATTAAATAGATTCATAACAACAATAACAGCGTGTGTACCAGCAGCACAAACATCAAACAACAATGCAAATAGAATAACCAGCCTCTTACCTGTAGTAGTCTAGTAGAGCTGCAGTCTTCTCTTTGAGGAGGAGTGAACGCTTTAGAATACAGCCCACAAATAAGCATGTAGTTATAGTATAACTACGGGGTACAAGGAGTGTAGTTATAGTATAACTACGGGGTACAAGGAGTGAATTTAAACTTTATAGAGAGTAACAAGATCTGTAGTTATAGTATAACTACGGCGTACAAGGAGTGTAGTTATAGTATAACTACGGGGTACAAGGAGTGAATTTAGACTTTAACTAGAGGGCAACAAGATCTGTACTTATAGTATAACTACAGGGTACCACACTGTAGTTATAGTATAACTACGTATAACTACATATTTATACTATAACTACAGTCCTTGTACCCCGTAGTTAGACTATAACTACACTCCTTGTACCCTGTAGTTATACTATAACTACACTCCTTGTACCATTTTCTAATGTCCATGGCGAAATAACTAAAAAAAGTGCGGATATGGGTCTCTTCTCTAGCGGTCTCTAGTAGCCTAGTCAACTACAAGTGTTGTATCAGCTCGGCCGTGGGATGCGGTTTCCCCCGAGGCCGGAGCCAACACATAATGTCCTGCCCTACTCTGCCTCTGATTGGCTTACCCTGATATTTTACCCTAACCTAACCAATCGCTGTAATCCTCATGCTACATGGCTCTGCCTCATGCGTACACACAACCAATCATCGCTCCCCATGCCTAAACCCAACCCAATCCCAGGTGGGGAAAGAAAATCTACCTTCACCATCCTGGGAAAACCTTCGCTCTCCTGGGAAAACAAACAAAACAAACAAAAAAAGAGTAAACGGACCACGTCTTGACTGAGGGGTCTGGGTGAGGGGGCGATGCCCCCCCACGGCCCCTCGTGACGCCGGTTCTGTGATGCAGTCTATATGAAGTCACAACACATTTCCCACGACGAGTGGACAAGAAAAGCAAAGTAAATAAACAAATTGTTGTGCTTCCTTATTTGGATTAAATTCAGCTGTATAAGATAAAATATTAATAATTTTAAATTATCAATATTTTATTAATTAGTAATTATCAAATGTCTTTATCCTTAACCCATTTAATCCCAATTTTTTCTCAGACATGAAAATATCCGAATCATGTGTCATTAGTAACCCTTTGAAATAATCAACCATCATTTTTTGAAATGTTCATGGAAAAGTAGGTGAAAAGGTGAGTTTTATGGTCGGCAACAATTGTGACCGGTGGGATAACAGTGCATCTAATGTGTATACTGAATTAACATATGCCTCCCATGCAGTCATCAAAATTCTTATCCCAGCCCAGCTATTAACAGATGGCGGGGCTGTCTTGGAGGGTGGGGGCTCTGTGCTAGAGGGTGGAGCCTATGTGCTATTGGGCGGAGCTTCGATACTGGAGGGTACCTCCTCTTCCTCCATCACCTCCTCACCAGTGGGGGACTGGAAGCTGCTGTCATCATGCAGCAGTGAGGGGAAGTCCAGCGTGACGTCTCGGGGACTCTGTGGTGTCGACACGGGCCCCTGCTCCATTTCTGTGGCGGCGGCGGCAACACCTCTGTAGCTGCCGGTGCCTCCTGGTTGGTGGGTGAGTTCCTCCTCTGCCTCTGGCTTTCCTCTCCCTGCAGGGCATCATCTACTTCTTCTAGTATGCTTCTTGTAGCACATTCACCCACTGATGGGACTGATGTTTTGGGACTGCTGGTTCTGTTCTCACTCTGGCTCATCCTCCCCTTCCTCCTCGCCACCCTCCACGACTCACCAGGAAGAACTCGACAGTCCTACACCTGGATCATGGACACCACCTGCTTCATCCTCCTCCTCTGGGACTCCTCGCCCTCACCACCTCCCCGACTCTGTCCACCTCCTCCTGGGCTCTGTAATTCCTGGCCCAGTCGATGGACGGGTTTTCACCCAGAAGGTGGAGGTTGGAGTCGCTGCTGGTGAGGATGATGCTGTCCCTGTACAGTGTTAAGGTTGTGTCTCCACTGGGCTGCTGCCTCCTTCACAGTCATCATGATGACCATGATGGAAAAGCACCACCTTATTGAAAATGTTCTCCAAAGATCAGTTCCTGCACACGGCAGCTGTGAGGTGCAGGCTGAACTGCTCAACATGTATGGGATGAAGATCTGCAGGAGAGGAGAGCCTCATGGAAGAAACGCTTCCTCACCATGTTGCTGTCATAGTCATATTTCTTGATTAATCGGTTCTGGCAGCGCTGGATGGTCTTACAGAGCCCTCCATACATTGAGACTCCAGTCATTGGTGAATTATCTACTCAAAGGTGTACAGTGCATCATCCATTTGCTCTCTCAGGAGGAGCTTTGCCCTCTGGATGAACACGGAGGGGCTGGAGACTTCGAAACTCTGCTGCAAACCCTCCAGGCTCAGCTGCTCCACCTTCTCGTAGCAGCTCTGCATCTTCACCAGGTGGAAGGCCAACATACTGATCTTCTCCATGTGCCTCACCACATTCTCCTTGGTGCCTTTGTTGAGGATGTTCTTGCTCATGTCCACCAGCTCCCTGAATAAAGCATGGTAGATCTCGGAGAAGCCCTGGCTGGTCGGCTCAATCATGGCATCCAGGGTGGAGCTGATGTAGGGCTGGATGCTCACCTTCAGCAGCTTCTCTGCCTTGGGGTGGACCACCACTCACATCTTGTTGGTGACATGCTCCTTGGTGGTGATGATCTGGTCCATGTCTGTTCATATGGAGGCCTGCAGCATGGGATGTCCCGCCTCACACCGCTGCACCACAACCTTGTACTGTGTTTGGCCCTGGTGCTGCAACAGGTTGTACACCGTATCATTGATCAGCATCCAGTTCCTCTGCTTCTCGTGCATCTTACCTTTGAGTCAAGGGAGATGAGCTCTCTCAATTTGGGCAAGAGGCCCTACATCACCAGGTTGTATCTGCGACGGTATGCCACATGTCATGTCCCATGGGTGCTGTAGTGCCCATGAGCCTGGCGGTAGAGTCGCACTGCATTGGTGAAGGTCTGAACCAGGTATTTGCAACTTAGATGATAGAGAGGGCCACACAAAAAAAATCCTTGCTACCACAGGGCCAGGTTGTGACGGTGCACTTCCACCAGTAGCCTACTGTAACACCATCACTCCCAATTATTGCTACTAATTAGATGAAAAGGACTGGTAATCAAAGTTTATTATACCAACATTTATATTTGTCATACTAAAATTTAGTAATTCTTCCATTCTGATGACACCAGAAACTTAGCTCTAGCTTTAACAGCCCACTACAGCAATTTGATGGGGTACATCACCCAAATATGTCATATTAATCAGATTAGTAATGTTGTATGTGCAATGTGCATTCTGGATATAGTTTGTTACAATAGTGTTAGCTCAAATGCTAACATTAAACAGTATGTGGATGGACAATCCTAACACCATTAGCACCATGTTCTGGGATGTACAGTAAAATAAAAACAGATTTGGGTGGTCTAACCTAACCTAGTCAAAAGCGTCCGACTTGTAAAAAAGATAAGTAAATTGACCCAGGGGCCACACTGAGTGAGGTTGGGGGTCGCATGCAGCCCGCGGGCTGCCAGTTGCCCACCCCTGGACTCTGAACCTTGTTCTCCTGACAAATCATTGTTGGCGTGGCTGACGTACATTTGAAAATCATGACCCATCCCTAATGTATGTGTAAGTATGTTTATACCTAGAGGCACTGTGTTATCCCACCGGTCACTATTGTTGCCGTCAACATGTTTACTCATTCTATGACCACACTGAACAAAGTTGAATAATTGCAAATGCATATATCAACAGTAGACACCTTCAAGATTATGTGTGCCACATTTTTTTTCCCTATCTTTATGTTAACATACTTTAATAACCTTTTCTTTGGGAGCTTTGCTGCAGCCAAGCTCTTCGCCTGGTGCAAGCAGAAGTAAACAGCTCTGGTCATGTGACAATTTACACTAAACATGTGACACTGCACATATTTCATTAATACCCTTTATTCTTTCAATATTTGCTGGAAATGCATTGATACATCATCCAGGAACGTTTTTAGAAACTTATAAGTGAAAAAGTTTTTTACGGTCACTATTGTGACCAGTGGGATTAAATAGGATCAAATCTAGGGGCACCACCTGCTGGTTAACGGCAGGACAGCTGAAAATAATACAATTTGTCTCGCTCTGAAGGATGGTTCATCTAATCCTTACACCAAAGTTTGCCACAAACATGCACAAAATCACACTGAAACAGTTTAATTCAATTAAAAAGCTGACAATATTTATTTACATAAAATAAATGTTTAGGTTGGCATCAAACATCAATAGTATCTCTTGACTATGCTACATATCATGTATTTGCTACAGGAGGGAGAAAGTGTGTGGAATGGATGTGTGTGTGTGTGTGTGTGTGTGTGTGTGTGTGTGTGTGTGTGTGTGTGTGTGTGTGTGTGTGTGTGTGTGTGTGTGTGTGTGTGTGTGTGTGTGTGTGTGTGGTGATTTCTAACGGTGCGTGTGCTTACATCGAGTGGCCCCCAGAGGTCACCAGAGCGCTAGGATGGATGTGTGCGGGTTTGGGTCAGACTCAGATCTTAAGATGGCGGACCGGTTGCGCTCACAACATGGCTGCCTACACAAGACCGTGTGTGTGTGTGTGTGTGTGTGTGTGTGTGGGCACGTGCACGTGCACGTGTGTGTGAGCATGCGTGTACTGGCTACTTCTTGGATTACGGCGCAACTCGCCACCACAACTCGAAGCTGGCTTTTAACCGGTGATGAATTAGCGGTGTTAATCCACTGGCTAAGCCCGCGTTCTTCTAGCAGGGCACAGTACAGTTCAGTGTTTAACGTTAGCAATCAGTAAGGCTCTTCGTGATTCAGAGAGATTCAGATCTGTCTCGGCTGGCAAAGCTGAGATGACTTCGGTCTGCTGGGAGGCGGCGATGCCGGCTTCGGTGTTCAGGAGAGGATCTCAGAGCTAGCTTGCTCTGGGCAGATAGCATTAGCCTGTCTTGTGGCTAAATGCTAATCTTGGGGTTGAGAGAGGGGGGTTTGTTTACTCACTCTCTCTCTGCAGCTTGTTGCCTGGCACACAATGGTATTGTGTTAGGTTCTGAGGAGGATGGGGCTAGCGACTCCTTTTATAGGGCGGCTGCCAGAGTCCGCCTGTGACTGTGGTGAGCCAATCGCATTTTGAGCTTTGGCTTTTGAGGTAGTTCGGTTGCCATGGCTACAATCACAGTTGGCTGGGAGTCAAGCTGTTTTTATTGCTGTTAAACCCAACTGTGGAATGTATGTTGGTGAGCTCCATTTGTTTGTGGGGTTTTGCCACAAAATGTTCATCTGTTGTTGAAAACTGGTCAGAATATTGTCTCCATCTTGGCCCTACAAAATAAACACTTTGCAGACCTGTGAAGAGTGATGGAGCTGATGTTGTTTTTCTCTTTTTTCTCTTTACCTCTCTATCCCTCCTTCCTTCTCTGTCATTCCCTCTCTCCACTCCTCCCTCTCTCCCATGTTATTCCCTCTCTTCCTTCATCACTCCTCCCTTTCCTCCTCCAGTGGGTCCCCACATCGGCAGGTACTGTGGCCAGATGTCGCCCGGACGTGTCATCTCCTACACGGGCATCCTGTCCATGACCATCACCACCGACAACGCCATCGCCAAGGAGGGGTTCTCCGCCAACTACACCGTCCGCGAGAGGAGCCTCCCCCCGGGACACACGCACGAGGGTGAGCATCCAGATTACTGATCCCTTTATTGGGGCAAGCAACCCCACGCAAGAGCACAATCGCAGAGCACATTGGCGCTGTGTGGATCTGGCCCTTTGCACCACTTACAAGCCTTCGGGGAATAAGAATGCCTTTAATGCTATTCTGCAAAATAAAAAAAGAAAGAAAGAAAGAAAGAAAGAAAGAAAGAAAGAAAGAAAGAAAGAAAGAAAGAAAGAAGGAAAGAAAGACAATATGTTTCTGTTGGTGGTTGTTCACCTTAGGGTGTTCACTGGCAGGATACGTTATTGATCAATGATATACTGGTCAATTGTCATCCATCATTTGGTGGCTTTGAGTAATCTTTGAACTCTTACAAATAAAATATATGTGTGTTTGACAGACTTCGCCTGTACGGAGCCTCTGGGCATGGAGTCGGGGGAGATTTTGTCGGAGCAGATCAGAGCCTCATCCCAGTACAACTCTTACTGGTCTCCAGAGCGCTCGCGCCTCAACTACCAGGAGAATGGCTGGATGCCCATCGACGACGCCGTCAGGGAGTGGATCCAGGTCAGTGATGCTCTTTACATTCATGTGTCCTCCTCATCGCACAGAACATGTTAACTAGTGTTCCAGTCTGAATTGAGTTCTAGAATCTTCCACCGCGCAGGTAAATTCTCAGGAAATTGTAGGTCCACAGCACAAAACATTGTAGTGTCACAATAATGGCTCTGCTTTATAGACCAATTACACTGTAGTGGTGGCAGAAAATCAGAGGGCACAAGTGAAACTGAAACTGGAGAGATCGCCAGAATAAGGGAAAATGACATCTTGTGCCATATATACTTTTCCAGGCTTTTCCATTAGGTATAGGCGTTTTAACTTGACATCATAAACATTCTAAATTGCCCATAGCTTACTTCATGTTGCAGTGTTTGCTAATACAATTAGCTGACAGGAAATAAGCTGGGTTTCAAACTGTTCCATAGCAACACAATTCCATGAAAACCGTCTATAGCACGAATCAGCGTGAGGTCACTGCCACCCAAAAATGCGTAACCCCGCGGCACTTAACTAGTATGAGTTGTGCCAAACAAACGTTAATATCTCAAAAAGTAAGCATCACATCGGTTATATTTTGACATTCTGGGTGAGAGCAGAAATAGCTCAAGAGTTTGATGTATAATATGCATGTTGTGTTAAAGTTGTGTGAACTATGTGAACAAAAAAATTGTAAATTGTAAACACGGTCAGCCGGCTAGAGTCAGACGCTCAAACTCAGGCTCCATAGGGTTCCATTGCCGTTGAGACCCAGTGACACGGTTTGTTTACCAAAATGCTGCTCGGCTGATCCCTCGTATATGAAGATGTCCGACCACTGCAACTTTGGCGATTTAGTTGGATGCCAGACCCATCCTGACAGTGAGTATAGGCCAGGCAACCTCACCCCATTGAAAGAGTTATTAGCTCATTTGTGTTATTCCTGTCTGTTGCTGGCAAACCTTGGGGAAAAAAAGCGGGGAAGGGGTCCAGATCTTCCATATTCCTATGCAAGCTGAACCTCTAGCTCCTAATTCCTCGTTGCGTGGCTCGCGAGGAAGGATAAGATGCCTCCAGGCATCTTATCTCTAGATTTGTGTGTCTGTTTGATGGCTGCATCAGGGGCCCCACTGAGAGGATTAGAGGCGTGGCAGGAGGAACTTGGTGTTGAGTTGTCTGAAATTATATGGGACAGGAGTCTGTCTGTGGTCCAACTTTGCTCAATTAACAGCAGACACCAGCTGATCCAATTTAAAGTCATTCACTGTCTACATTATTCCTAGTCTAGGTTGCATAAGATATACCTCTTTGTATCACCGCTATGTGATAGGTGTCAGGTGTTAGACTCTAACACCAGAAAGCATGTGACAGTGTACCCTCTAACTGAGCGTACACTGTCACATGCTTTCAGGTTTTGCCCTACAGTATCCGGATTCTGGGCCAATATATTTGATTGGTACTCTAAGGCCTATAAAATAATCCTGCAACCAGAGGCAGAACTTTCCATCTTCGGCTGCTCGGAATCCTCTGCTCCTCCCTACGGCTCTGCAACAGTCTCTGATGCAGGGAACGACTGTCGCCAAGAGACTCATTCTGAAGGAGTGGAAGTCTCCCTCTCCTCCTTGTTTTCAATTGTGGTTGACGCACATGGTTTCGGTTGTACGTATGTGAAATCTGTACAGATTCAAGTGTGCGGAAATTCCTTTTATATTTGTAACTCTAGTTATTTTTCCAGCACCTTGGCCGAGACTTGGCTGGGTCGAGCGGTGGCCCTCCCTCAGATTTCGGTTGTACGTATGAATTGACTCAGGTTCCTGAGGACCAACTCACTTAACACATTTTCAACTATTTGGGCCCGTTTCTGGCCCACTTGGACGAGGTTAGTGGCGACGGATTACTCGCTCTGCTAATTTCTCATGGGCTTTTTTGGGGGGGACTCTATGCACATCTGCTACAAGCACATGGGCATCTTATGTGGCTGGTGGCACTACATTGTTGATACGTGTTTTTTTTTCATTCTTTTTCCAGGTTTGAGTTTGTTTTTGATGTTCTGAAAAATTGAAAAATAAAGTATTGGGGGGAAAAATCCTGTTATGTGACAAACTCAAAACACATTGTTTTTGTATTGGTTTATTATCGTTGTTCCTCTTCTGCCACAACGCAAATTCCCACGAGTTGGTACATCGGAGAGACATGAAATTAGGTCCAATGACAGATATCGGTGGCCGGTTTCTGCTCAAGAAATATTTTTCAAATCGGCCTGATGGGGGCGCTATAATTAAACCCTAAATTTTCAAACTTTGAAAGGCTAAAAGTTTTTACTTCCATGCTGTTTGTCCAATTGTCAAGCAACTTTTTGTGTTCAGCTGAAGTTGACCCTCAAGAACCGCCTTGAAAGTTTTTGAGATATTTTGAATGTTTTGGAAAACACATTTTTGACATCTCGTCCTAGACCGTCCACCAAAATCACTAGGTAGCATGGACCAAGCTGTACAAGTTGTCTTTTCGGATTTTTGAAATCTACATTAATTTAGAAGATATTCTGGACCCTATAGGGGATATCGCCTATACAGGTGATATCCCCTATTAGCGCTTGCACACCTGTTTATGCGTGCCTAAAGCAGGGAAGATTGCAGTCCGCTGTCCAGGTGTTATGCCGAGTTTTGCACCCCAGGGCCGGCAGCATCCCCACCTCACGGGAGCATATTGTAAAGATTTATACAGAAATGTAACTGTTTAAAAGTTATATAATTGTCTGGTAGACGTGACCTCCCTGATTTCTAAGTTAAAACAGCCCCGAAATATGATGGGGATGCAATTCTCGGCGGGGATGCGGAAAAGTTCACGGCACGTGTCACAGGCGCAAATTAGAGCCGTGCCAAAATCATCTGCGCCCCAAAATGCTTGTGCAAACGGGATTTGGGAGGTCTTAACTACCAGAATTATTCACAGGTGTGGCCAGGCAATGCTGGGCATTACGTCAATCAAAACCAATCAGATTCCCGTCTCGCAATGGCTGTTTGCGCGAGGCATGCAATATGCTGTAATTCTCTCCATGCGTAATAGAGTGTACTCAGTCATGCGAGGACAGAGAGAGCTTATTAACAGATTGTCTTTGGGGCTAGTGGGTAACGTAGGTCCCTGGAGGACAATGTCCTGGCCTGTGTGCAGTGTTGGGCAAGTTACTTTCAAAATGTAACGCTAATATACTACTTTGATTTTGATTGATTTCTTTATTTACGTGTCACTCACCAATGGTGCCCAGCCCGTATGGGCTTATGAGACATCGCCATTTGAGGCAAATTGGAAGACATTCCGTCAAGGCGCTCCTGAGATGTTGCATTACAGAGCTTGGAAATTGGGTGTGTGAGGTCACAGTGACCTTTAACACATTGAGTGCCAGCGACGCCATATGGCGTCATTAGAAATTTACCGTTGAGTGCCAGCGACGCCAAATGGCGTCAGTACCTCCAAATTGTTTTTTTGACGGGGGGGTGTCGATCTAAGCTTCTTACGTCGCCTCTAACAATATTGTAGCTATTGGAGGTCGATAACCTATTTTACAAACCCATTAGGTGGCGACAGCACTCTCCTGATCAGAGAAAAAGGAGCCAAACACACAGAAATAGTCACTGGGGAAAAGGAGTAAATCGCATCGCATCCGTCCGTATGCATCGACGTGCAGAAGCACAACGAGCACAACGCCAGCTGTGCCCAGAGCAGCAGCATCCGCTGTCACAACTCGCACCTCCGTGTACGCTGCAACAGCACATTCGCATAATCAGCCTTATTATTCCGAACTGGAAGCATGCGAGCCCGTGACAAACACACGCGGAACCAAAAAGCTGGGTGTCGCGCACCATTCACTGTGTGTGCGCAGCAAACTCAGCAGAGACTGAGAGCCAACAGACACACCCAGGAGGCGTGTGCAGTTGGGGGGGGGGGGGGGGGGAGCACGCAGAGCAGGCAGAGCAGCATACACTTCACCCAGACAGACCCAGACATCAGAAAATTAGCTTCAGAGTCAGTGATGTGCTTGAAATGTTTAATTTCACAAAAGGCTCATTATCTCAGCTCGTAGAAAAAAAGGGATGTTTTTGCTTCAATCAAGCTATCTTCTCCGGCTCATAACTAAAGAACGGAAAATGGGATCAATAAACTTTTTTTTGCAGGTGATAGAAGAGAGTCTCATCGTTATTTGTGCGTGTTCAGTGTTTACATAGTAATTATTAAAGAAATTATATGACTGTTTTAAAATGCATTGCAGCCTATGTGGCACAGCAAGCAACCTTTTGCCCAAGGGCCGTGGCACTCAAAGTGTTAACTTTGACCACCAAAATGTAATCAGTTCATCCTTGAGTCCAAGTGGATGTATGAGGCAAATTCGAAGAAATTCCATCAAGACATTCCTGAGATATCGCGTTGACAAGCTTGAAAATGGCATTCAAGAGGTCACAGTGACCTTGAAGTTTGACCACCAAAATGTAATCAGTTCATCCTTGAGGCCAAGTTAATGTTTGAGGCAAATTTGATGAAATTCCGTCAAGGCATTCCTGACATATGGCGTTAACAAGCTTGAAAATGGCGTTGGAGAGGTCACAGTGACCTTGACCTTTGACCACGAAAATCTAATCAGTTCATCCTTGAGTCCAAGTCGATGTTTGAGGCAAATTTGATGAAACTCCGTCAAGGCATTTCTGAGATGTTGCGCTAAGCTTGAAAATTGCGTTCGAGAGGGCACAGGGACCTTGGCCTTTGACCTTTGACCACCAAAATCAAATCAGATCATCCTTGAGTCCAAGTCGATGTTTGGGGGAAATTTGATGAAACTCTGTCAAGGCATTTCTGAGATGTTGCGCTAACAAGCTTGAAAATTGCGTCCGAGAGGGCACAGGGACCTTGGCCTTTGACCTTTGACCACCAAAATCAAATCAGATCATCCTTGAGTCCAAGTCGATGTTTGAGGCAAATTTGATTAAATTCCATCAAGGCATTCGTCAGATATCACGTTAACAAGCTGGAAAATGGTGTTTGAGAGGTCACAGTGACCTTGGCCTTTGACCTTTGACCACCAAAATCTAATCAGTTCATCCTTGAGTCCAATTCGATGTTTGAGGCAAATTTGATGCAATTCCGTTAAGGCATTCGTGAGATATCGTGTTAACAAGCTGGAAAATGGCGTTCGAGAGGTGACAGTGACCTTGACCTTTGACAACCAAAATCTAATCAGTTCATCCTTGAGTCCAAGTCGATGTTTGAGACAAGTTTGATTAAATTCCGTCAAGGCATTCCTGAGATATTGCGTTAACAAGCTGGAAAATGGCGTTTGAGAGGTCACAGTGACCTTGACCTTTGACCTTTGACCACCAAAATCTAATCAGATCATCCTTGAGTCTAAGTCAATGTTTGAGGCAAATTTGATGAAAATCCGTCAAGGCGTTCCTCAGATATCGTGTTAACGAACATACGATACGATACGATACGATACGATACGATATACTTTATTGTCAGTTCACACTGAAATTTGTCTTGCAAGACAGCGGCAGTCCCATGCACAAACACATGACAAAGAGAACAAAACCAAAAAATACAAAGATACATACACACATACAGCACACAGAGAGCACTGGTCACTGCTCCACTGACCCTCGGCCATGTTCTTGATTAAGCCTCAGGATCGACTGATGTATAAAGGACTTTCTTAGTCTGACCTTCTTGAAAGTTGGAATTAGGTATCTCCTGCCAGAGGGCAGGAGTTCATATTCTTCATGTAACACATGATTAGTGTTTGAGGCAATATTTCTGGCTAACCTCAATACACTGTTGACATATGTAGACTCAAATAGACTATGCAGTGGTTTACCTACAATTTTTGAACAAATATTCATCTGTCTAAGTAGTTGTGATTTTAAGGTAACAGACAGGCATCCATACCAGGTGGTACTGCAGTACTGTAAAACACTCATAATCACTGAGGTAAAAAATAATAGAAGAATCTGTTTACTAGCACCAAAAGATCTTAATCTTAAGATCTTAACATCGTACGGACGGACGTACGGACGGACGGACAACCCGGATCCATAATGCCTTCGGCCTGGCTATCGCCGGCGGAGGCATACAAATATAGTCTTGTGGTCTTCTGGAGTATGTCTGTGGTCTGTACGTGTACACTTCCGGCGGGAGAACGTACACGGTGGGCGAGGTGATGGTCTGAGAACATACACGGTGGGCGCTGCGATTGGCGCTCCGGCGCTGCAGATAGATGTATCTAAATTGTTGTGCAATTCGACCAAAGGGGGGGCGCTATAAACTGACTTTGAACTGATCATTTTTCATAACCAATTTTGTGATTAGATAATGTGAGCTTGTTAGCTAAACCATAGCATCTGTTCAGCTAACGTTAACCATTAGCTTGTTGTAAACACATCTGACTTGCATAATAGCCAACATTACAGAACTAGTAATGTCTCCATTGACCTGTCCCGGTGTTCACTGTTTTCAGGTGGATCTGGGATTTCTGCGCTTCGTCTCAGCCATCGGGATGCAGGGAGCGATCTCCAAAGAGACCAGGAAGCACTACTTTGTCCGCTCGTACAAAGTGGACGTGAGCTCCAACGGAGAGGACTGGGTCACCGTGAAGGAGGGCTCCAAACAAAAGGTGACGGTAACGAGTGGTTTAGCCATAACCATCTCTTATTGATGAGTAATGAAGGAGGCTGCGTTATCGATTGGGAGGTACGAGCCCTGTTGATATCTGAGTCAATATTTTCTGAGGCTGAGGGTGGTTGATGGCTAATCTGACCTTTGACTGAATTAAGTCAGGGTATTGAAGGTCTGTGGTAACCCAGTTCTCTGCAGTACGAAATCAGAATCTCTTTTGGCAGCAGGTATAATATTATACAGGAAGTAGTAGTAGCCCACTATTAGTTTTGATAGCAGTAGAAGTACTAGAGGAGATCATAGCAGTAGCAGATGTACAGTAAGAGCTCTTTATGCTCCATTTGCGTCCGAAAATAAATGCGTCCGTGTCAAACAATGTAAACGTCAGTGCCCACATACTTCCATGCATCTTTCACTTTGGTATGTTAAGCAATACATCCAATATTGGGCAGTAGAGAGTAAAATGTTTGAGTGTGTGGTACTGCTCCATTTCATCTGTACCACTAAGCTTTCAGAAAATGTGCAGAATTACGCACTAAATGAGTACGGACAGAAAGCTTTGTCTGTAGCGTACCCGTATTTAACGTTGAGCATAAGAGTAACAAAGTGGTAGAAGCAGTAATTAGAGATTAGACTGTATGAACATTTCATATCACAAAATTATCAAAATGATCACGGTTATCATTATCATCACGGTATCCAATAATACAATTGCCTAGGTGGGCGGGCAGGCGGTGTCAGTCACGATTTGCGTCATGTTTTGTGCATGAAATCCGGCACAGAACTCCGTCAGGTCCCCCTAATCACACTCCCTGAGGTTGAAGTTGATCTGTGGAAAGGTTCTCGAGATAAACCACTTTTTGTGTTGCCAGTAGGTGGCGCTATGCCGAATTGCACGAGATTCGGCACTACAATCCAGGAGGTCTCCCTAAGCACATTCCCCAAGTTTGAAGTCGATCGGAGAAATTGTTCTTGAAATAAACCACTTTTTGTATTTGCCAGTAGGTGACGCTATGCTGAATTGCATGGAATTCGCGCCAAAGGTCCCAATATCTGCAGTGCCGGAGCGCCCATCGCCCCGCACACCCTGTACATTCTCAGACCCGGAATTGTACGTGTACAGACCGGAGGTGTACGTCCTCAGACCAGATACTTTCTAGACCTACTCCTTCAAAAATAAAAGCCGTTAGAGTGAGTGAGGCAGGTGAGCCAAACACTGATGTTAGCTATAGCTAGATAGCAAAGTCCGTATTAGCAAGCATGCAAGCTAATATTTGATATGTCCCGGGGGACGGCTGGCTGTCTGTACCTCAGGAGTGGTGCTGAAGTGTGGGCCACTGGCCCAGCAAGGTCTGGCCTGCAGGTAACGTAGGTCCCTGGACTCCAGGGTACTACTACCATCCTCCAGGGCCTGGAGGATGGTAGTAGTACCAGGACCACAGCGTTTAGATTGAAATACCAGGGGCACACAGTCCTGGTGGGGCGGGGGTCTGTGTGTAGCCTGGGGAGGGGTGCTTAACACGTTAACTGCCAACGACGTACTGATACGTCAAGCAGAATCCAACCGTTAACTGCCAGCGACGTATGGATACGTCAAAAAAATCGTTTTTTTTTTTTTGACGGTGGATCGTTGATCTGGCCCTTTTGCATCTTCTATTATACTGTTAGAGCCGCCGGGCGTGTGCAATCCATTCCGCCGACCCACTGAGTGGCGACGGTGCTCAGACTATTGAGTGTTGTTTGGCCAGAAACGCACGCATTCCAGCTGAGCTCAACCGAGGACCCAGAAGCGAACGAGCCTCATTCTCATACTGTAGGCGAAAACCTTTCACACGGGCGCACGGCGGTGGGGGCTTCCAAAGGTGGACTGGGTGGAAAGCACACTTTGAAGCGCGCAGCATAAGCCTAGAGTCACACAAGGCTTCGTCAAAGCTCTCAACCGAAAATCCAAGAACGGATTAAGCCACATCCACGCTCGCCGACGAGGGGCCGCCAGAGAGAGAGGCTGCTGCTCACTGCTCAGACAGGCAGGAGAGACTGGCTTGTGACTGACAAACACGGAGACACGCCCACGGAGGGAGGAGTTGTAAGGAGAGGGGGTGCGGGTGCTGCTATGGAGGAAATTACTGTTCAGAACTATATTGTTTATGTCTGATGTCTCACTGATGCCAAAAATAAATGGTTAAAGTGACTGTTTGATATTGAATTTCACAAAACTGCGATTATCTCAGCTTTTTGTCTCAGACGCTGAAACCATGCTGTACTCAACGGCTAATATCTACATAACTACTAACTCTACAAACTAACTCTTTTAGACAGAGAAAGCACACATTCTATTAGTACTTTTGTGAACTTTGTGTTGACAAACTCCAAGCAGAAAATTATCCTTGGCTCTTGTAAAATGAGCCAGAATCCTCAAAAAAACCCTCTGGCAAAAGCTACCTACAGTAAAAAAAAAAAGGCTGGCAGTGAATGTGTTAATAGTGGACAAATTCATGGAAGGTGGGTGGCTGCCAGAGGTGGTCTTGTAATAGAAAAATAGATGAAATGCCTTGTTGATCCATCAATAATGAGTTCCCCATTCAAAGTGTATATAGGAGGATTTTATTCCACATGTTTACATCTGTGCACAGAGTCTCCCTGACAGTCCAAAAAACTTACATCAGGAGAGCCACGAGTCAAAGCGTCTTTCCATCATATACTAAAATGAGCACCCGCCCCCCACCTTGGAGGCCAGCTCACAGAAGTTCCATCTACCACAGTACGTTTCCATTACGCCAGTAGTTTCATCTGATGTTCACAAAAGACACAACAACCTTGGTCTTCTCACACAAGACAAAATACATGTTATCTTCATTCAGGAATGACTCTGCATGATGGAGCAGAGTCCATCTTAGAAGAGCCATAGATCATAAGCAATCAATCAATAATCATACAAACATTCAATCATCCTAAAACAGTGTTTCTCAAACAGTGGTCCGCGGACCACTGGGTGTCCGTGGGTGCCCCCTAGTGGTCCGCGAGTAGATTTATATTTTTTTCCTTTTTTTTACCTCCCACTATCCAATCAGAGAAATGTTTACATTTTCTGGGAAACTCAAGGTCAGATCACGTTGCCTTTAAAGGACTATATGTATTTTTTCACCCCGAATCCAATGCCATCACCCCTGACTCTCTACGACTTACGGTTGCAGAGATACGTCCACTCTACCTGCTACAGGAGAGAGACAGAGTACAGCGCAGTGGGTGGTTGGGAGTTCCACGTTACTGATCAAACACTCTATTTCAGTAATTGCTGTCAGAATATAGAGCCATTTAACACTTATTTGAACACAAAAACATCACTGAATGCAACTTGAAGATGGCAAAATATAACCTATTTGACTTTGGCAACATTGTGCATTTATTGAACTTGAAAAAACTTTCTTTGAACTTTGAATATATTTGAACTGAACAGGAGAAATAAATGTAAAAAAGAAAAGGTAAATGGACTAACTAAAATAAATTACATACATATTTTTTATATCGGTTATCTTGTTTTCATAATTGTGGGAAGCCAAATTTTTTTACTGCTATTTGTCATTTAATTAGCCTGTAATTTGTAATTTACAGTTGAAATAGTAGGCCTATTGTTTTTGGGGATGTTTTGGGAGTTAGGTAGTCCCTGAGTTTTTTTCATTGGTTTAAGTGGTCCTTGGTCTGAAAAGTTTGAGAAACACTGTCCTAAAGACACTAATGCACACAAGCATAATACAATATCCTATACCTACGCCTATTTAAAGCCCCCCTCCAGTCAGTTTTGTCATTTTTAAGCTATTTCATGTGTAGCCGTGTTTTTTCCTGCTCTGCTAATTAGCCAAAGTGTTCGCCACTGTATTTTGTTGACAAATAACCTTATTTTGGGGTCAAACTCTTAAATTGGCTCACGTGCTAGAATGGGGTGCTGACGTCAGACTTTATGGTTATCAACGCTCACGTATGCAGACCTGTCATATTAATAATATATTTAGCTTGGCTTAGCTACGTTTGCTAACGTAGTTCGTTCTGGCTCAAAACGCTGCGATAGTCACTTTTAACCAGTTCGAGTTACGCTCTTTCGATTTCTATATGCCCACCAGCCTTGATATCTGTTGGCTGGTTATGCTGATATTTATAACAATATGTGGCTTCTGGGTGAACATTTAGCGGAACATTGAGGCAGCCATACTGTTTCCGGTCTGACCGGCTGAAAGGGAGACGGAGATCGTATTGAAGGTAGGAGCGAGGCTCGGCCAAAACACACAGGACGCGGAAGTGCAGCGCAGAAGCAGCAGAGCGCGCTGAGAGAGTTATCCTTTTTGGACAACAGTGCTCCAGCCATGACGTTGCAGTGGAACATCTTACCAATAGACGAACTTTGGTGCAAAAGATTAGACTGGTGATGTTATGCTGACCTCCCTCTTCGTGGGTAAAGCAGTTTATCCAGCTAGCTAAACAATCAAATATGCCCAGAAAGACTCTCAGACCGAAGGGGTTGCATTGTCGTCGAGTGTTTACTGAGAGACATGACTTGACTGTGAAACTGAAACACAAATGATACAAAAATGTCCATAAATAAAGGCTCTTGAACCATACATCTTCACAGACACAAACCCACAGAGCCTAGATCCTCCATGCACCGAAGGGCCAATACTGCGGCGTAGCACTAGCTCTATTGCAGCGGATTGGGTTCTTTTTACCCCTCCCGCGGGCAACGTTGCAGATAGAGTAGCAAGGCTGATCCGTAGCGGCTTCTGGGACGTGAGTCGGGGTCTTAATTGGCCTCGGCTGGGTCTACTGGGCGAGGGTGTATGATGTTGACAGACCCGAAACACCTAACGACCCCAGATAACATCACTGATGACACGTCCTAGCGCATGCGGTAGCAGTGTATTTGAGAATGTAGAATATAACCAATATTATGTTCACAAAAATATATCACAGTACAGTAATTGGATGTACCAGAATACAGGTGCCATGAAACAGCATGCACTTTCCATCTACAGGCTTCAGACTACAATTACTAACAGATGCTTCAACTAAGAAAATAGCAATTACAAAAATGAACATTATTTATCTTCCAAAATCACAATATATAATCATAAACTTACGGATATGGCCTTCGACAGCCTCAAAATGCAGAAACAAAGATCCACCAGGTAGCACGGCCATGAAGCAACCTGCAGCACTGGCCATGTGCTTCTAAACAAAAGTGAAACTTAACTCTCAACTTTTAACAGCGTTTTCACTCTGCGCCACTAGGCGGCAGTATTAACTGAAGAATATGACAGACTAATGTGTTCCTTATGACATGGCACACAGAGGCCATGACGGACGTACTGGCATACACAAAAAGCTGTTAATCTCGAGAACAGTTTCTCCGATCGACTTCAAACTTGGGAGTGCGCTTATGACAACCTGATGGAAAAGTGGTTTATCTCGAGGACCACTTTTTTATTGGATCAACTTCAAAATCAGGGAGTGCGCTTAGGGGGACCTGGCAGAGTTCAGTGCCGAATTTTGTGCTATTCGGCATAGCGCCACCTACTGGCAAAGACAAAAAGCGGTTTATCTTGAGAACAGTTTGTCCGATCGACTTCAAACTCGCGGAGTGCTCGTAGGGGGACCTGGTGGCATAGTGCCACTTACCGATACCTTACACACAAAACATAGTACCGGGCCGTACTCTCAGCGAACTAAAGCGTTCCCAGAGTTTTTAAAATGTGCGGAAAATGCTCAAAAAGTACTAATACACTCACTGGAAAACATTTCACCAATCTTCGAAAACTCAGACCTAGACCCACAGGCTGCATGCCTCTGGAAGAGTCTTGCTAACTTGATGATGGTGTAGGGTAGGCTATGCATGGTGTTTTTCAAAGTGCTGTAATGTGGTAATCACGGTAACATGGTTTTAATGATAATTAAAATCTTAAATGGTAATACTAACTATCAGGAATTTTAACATGGTTTATCATAAACCATCTTGAAGTTGAAGTAATGCGTCTCTTATCGTGTGTCCGTCAGATCTTCCAGGGGAACCACAACCCGACAGACGAGGCCCGCTCCTTCCTGCCCAAGCAGACGCTGGCTCGCTACATCCGCATCCGACCCATGACCTGGGAGCAAGGCATCTGCATGCGCTTCGAGATCTACGGCTGCAGAATCTCAGGTACACACACACACACACACACACACACACACACACACACACACACACACACACACACACACAGAGGGGGGTTCCCTGATCTCACGTTGTGGAGGAATTTACATGCACAGGAACTGCCGGTGAGCAACATCCAGTAACTCTGGAAGCGTTTGTTAAATGTAGGGCTTTGATATACAAACATGGCACTGAGGGTTCGATTGTTTCAAGGCCGGATATTAGATTTAGCTTGTTCTGGATAATGGATTTAACTTGGCTCATGCACACACTGAGCATATTATCTCATTCCAAGTATTAATGCATCTCATTTAGTTTTCTTGATGAAGCGCAGCTCAATACTCGTGCACCGCGCTGCATTCATCATGGATTTAGTCTTTAGTTTCCTGGTGTTTTTATTACTGTGAGACCGTTCTGTAACTGTGAGGTCACACATTTCACACCACCAAATGTATCCATTACTGTCAAAACGCCCCTGAGCAAGACACTGAACCCCCAACCTCTGACTTCACGAGTGAAATATGTACGATGTGATATGCGTGTCTCAGAAGAAAATCTCCAATATGGTAATTAATAAATCATTCATCAATCGTCACAAATTGCCCTGTACTACTCATGTAATGGTAGTAGTAGCAGAGATAGCAGCAGTAGCAGCAGTAGCAGTGAAGTGGTATCAGTAAAAAAAACACAGTAGGTGTAATCATCAGTGATAAGGCAGACTCAGTATACTAAGGCCCATATTTTCCATATCGTTGCACAGCGATCACACTGACAGAGAAAACATAGCCTCCTTGGCGGCACGGGCGCCGGAAGCAGGGGGACATGGGGGAATTTTGTCCCCCTAAAAATTTGGTCCCCCTGGGGAAAAAATAAATAAATAAAATAATAATAATACAAAAAAAATTCCCTCAAAAATGGGCATGACGCTTAGAGGCCACTTTACACTGTACACAGCCTGTGATGCTTGTTAAAGCTGTGATCGTTGTGGGATTATTACACCTGAGAGACAGACAGACCCGGACTTGAATGTGTTGTCAATGGCTGCTGCTATAATGGTATAGTATACGGTTAGTTTTATTTTAAGTTTTGCACTGTTTCAAAGTGATAATAATAATAATAATAATAATAATAAATATAGCCGCAAGCGGCGATGGGCGGGGTTCAAGCCTTGCGCAGATGACAAAGCTTCTGATTCTGACTAGGACATCCTCCTTAATATATCTGACAAGTTTCACGATCATTGGACAAACAGGTGTGGAGTTACAGCCTTTTTTATTTTAAGCCACGCCCGTTTCTGGCGTTTCTGGCGCCCCCTTTTGGTCGAATTGCACAAAATTTGACACACATGGTCTAGGATGGTCTCCGAAGACCTCCTGCAAGTTTCGTGAAGATTCCTTCATCGGTAATGAAGTTATGACAATTTAGCTGATAGCCACAATTTTCAAAAATCCAAAAAGCACGATTGTAGAGCTTGCTCCAAAGATGCTTCCTGGCGATTTTGGTGCAAATCGGTCCAACGGTCTAGGAGGAGATGAAAAAAATGTGTTTTCCAAACTTTTCCAAATATCTCAAAAATTTTCCAGACGGACATTGAGGATCCTTATGGCAAACTTGTAGAGCAGGTTCTCCTGAACATCTGGAAAAAAAAAGTTTGAAAATCGGACCAACGGCGTGGAAGTTATGGCCTTTAACATAAAACTGTCGATTATAGCGCCACCTTCAGGCCGATTCGAAAAATCTTTCTTGAGCACCTACCAGCCAACAATATCTGTCATTGGGCCAAATTTCAGGTCTCTACCATTTACCAACTCACGGGAATTTGCGTTGGGGCAGATGAACAACAAGAAGAAGAAGAATCATAATAATAAACCGGCACAAAAACAATAGGGTTTCAGCCCCTTCAGGGCTTGAACCCCTAATAATAATAATAATAATCATAATAATAATAATAATAATCATAATCATAATCATAATCATAATAATAATAAGTTCAGTGTTTCTGCCTGTGTTGCTCTCTGTGACCTAAATGGAGAGCAGCTCACCAAGTGACTGAGAAAAGGAGAAAATACTGAATAATGACATCACTACAGTATAATCCTAATGTTAATTTAAAATGAGATATTCCTCTAAATATGGTTAAAAATCATCCAAACGTCCAAAAACCAATCCAACCAACCAATCCATCAGGTCAAAAGAGGTGCCAGCATCCTGGAAGGTGGCGATTGTGACGCCAATTTTTAAATCTGGTAGTAAGGTAGCGGTGGCCAACTACAGGCCAATCAGCATTCTACCCACCTTATCGAAAGTTGTTGAAAAGTGGGTGTCGAAACTCATGATCACACACCTGGACAAAGGTCACACCCCACTCCACCCATTACAATTTGGTTTCCGTGCTAATCACTCCACTGAGTCAGCAAACGGTGTTTTCATAGAAAAGGTTAAGTATATGCTTGACAAAAATCCATACGTAGGTGCTGTGTTCCTGGATCTCAGGAAGGCATTTGACACCGTCAACCATCAAGTACTCCTGGCTAAGCTGTCCCACTTAAATTTCTCGGCAGCCACTATACAATGGTTCAGGTCCTACCTAACAAACAGAAAACAGTGTGTCATGGTTGACGGTGTCAGATCCCCCTATCTTGACAATCCAGTTGGTGTGCCGCAAGGATCGATCCTTGGACCACTACTGTTCTCCCTGTACATCAATGACCTGCCGGACATATGCCCTGATCTCAATGTACAGATGTATGCTGATGACGCGGTCATTTTTGTACACGGTAAGAAAACTGATCAGATCTCTTGTAACCTTACAAATGTTCTAAGCAAGGTCCAACAGTGGTTGCAAGATACGTGCCTGCTGCTAAACACAAAAAAAACGGTATGTACTGTATGATGTTCAGCAAACGACCAGTTGGCATCACCCGGTCCAATGTGTTTCTGGGGGGGGAGGAACTGGAACTAGTCTCCCAGTTCAAGTACCTCGGGGTCATCTTGGACTCGAACCTATCCTTCAAGAAACACATCAAAAAAGTTAAACGAACAATTAATTTCAATCTAGTTAATTTTAGACAAATTCGACCTTTCCTAACCACTGATGCAGCAAAATCGTATCTTCACTGCATGATATTCTCCCACATTGAATACTGTTTCACAAACTGGTCGTTCGCAGGTGCCACTGTCATAAAACCCATTGAACAACTTTACCATAGAGCCATCAAGGTATTTGCTAGAAAACCATTGTCATACCACCACTGTAACATTCTGGAACAACACCGCTTTTTGACCTTTGAGAATATCAAGGTCTTAACACATTGACTGCCAGCCCTTTTTTCAATGCTGTAGGTAGGTTCTGCCAGGTTTTTTTTTGAGGATTCTGGCTCATTTTACAAGAGCCGAGGATTATTTTCTGTTAAGACTTCGTGAACACCAATCATCTAAAAAGAACTAATAGAATGTGTGCTTTCTCTGTCTAAAAGAGTTAGTTTGTAGAGTTAGTAGTTATGTAGATATTAGCCGTTGAGTACAGCATGGTTTCAGAGATTTTCAGAGAGTTTTGAGATAAATGGATTTTTAGAACCACCTCACGTGCCTGTGATTATGGGTGCCCTTGGGCAAGTCTGTATACTGTATTGTGTGTGTGTGTGTGTGTGTGTGTGTGTGTGTGTGTGTGTGTATGTGTGTGTGTGTGTGTGTGTGTGTGTGTGTGTGTGTGTGTGTGTGTGTGTGTGTGTGTGTGTCTCCAAACTCCTCCCTCCGTCTGTGCTGCTGCTGCTGGCTCCTGCTGGCTCCGCAGCCGCTCTCGGGCAGTCTGGATTACTGTAAAACGGGCTCGTTCGTTTCTTGAGGTGTCGGCTGAGAGCTTTGAAGAAGCTTTTGCGATTCTGGTCTTATTTATGCTCAAAGGTACTCGAGTGTGTGTGTGTGCGCGCGCGCGCGCGTGTGTGTGTGTGTGTGTGTGTGAAATCGAAAGCGTTTTCGCCCAGCTATTTCCTTGAAAATTAGAATGGCTTTCTCCCGCGGACCCGCGGCTGTTTTTTGCTCGGCTTTCTCTCTGTCTGGAGAGCACTGTCGCCACCAGCTGGTCGGTAAAATAGATTATACACATTATCTTCCTCCAATATTGGTATAGGAGACGTAAAAGGGGTTGATCGATGTCCCACCGTCAAAAAAAAAAAATGTTTATGTAAGCCGAGATATCTCGTCCTTGGCACTCAACGGTTGGATCCTGTAAGCCGAGATATCTCGTCCTTGGCACTCAACGTGTTAAAAAGTGCGTGTTTTTTCTACAAATGCCTTCATGGATTAGGTTCCCCGCCTATAAATGAATTCATTCACAGAAACAGAACTAGTGGACTTGGCACCAGGTCTGAAACTAGAGGTGACTGTAAGGTCCAGCGCAGACTGACCACGTTTGGTCAGAACGTCCTTTCAGTTAAAGGCAGCCAAACGTGGAACAGTCTGCCAGTCCCCATAAGGGAAAGTCCCACACTTGCCACTTTTAAGGGTTCACTGAAGGAATGGCTGAAAAGCCACCAGTCTTGTGGCCACAGGTAATAAGGTCAACTGCTGAACTTTTTTTTCTTTTCTTTTTTTTTATGTATACTGTTGTGTTTTTTGAGTGTATTACTGCTGCTTGTGTTTTGCTGTTTTGCACATGTACACTTGTTTTATGGGTGTAAAGCACTTTGATGCCTATGTTTTGTTGTTTTATATATTCAGTTTTTATGTTTTTGTGTTTTATGTTTCGGGGACAACGGATGGAAACTAGCCTCGTGCTAAATCCGGCGATTTTTACACTTTTATTATGTTCCAGATGTTTTTATCTGTTCCATGGTTATTGTGTTCATCAATTTTGCATTGTCCCGTCTAAATAAATAAATCAAAAAAAAAAAAAACGTAAATCTTTTTTTAGACTCCCTTCCTGCTTTTGTCCCGCTAATTGCAAACTCGTTCCGGCGCCACTGCTTGGCGGAGGTAATAATAACTCTGAGTTCAGACATCAACTCAAACGGCCCACCAAGCAGGTGATGAGGCAACATACCTCTGGGTACATCCCATTTTTATGCGATATCTCCTCGAGTGAATAAGAAGTTGTTCTGGTCCGCCATCTTGAAGACCGTCCCAAAGCTCTTATCCTTGCTCCGAGGAGAGAACTCTGAGGAGCTATGAGTGAGGAGAGATCTCTGAGGAGCTATGAGTGAGGAGAGATCTCTGAGGAGCTATGAGTGAGGAGAGATCTCTGAGGAGCTATGAGTGACGTACACGACAGTAGCCTTCCCAGAAGAGAATTCCTGAAATGCAGAGTGGCAGAGGGACTAATAATCAAGACTACAGCTGTACGGCATCACGTTAATTACTCCGCCCCTTAGTGCAAAATGTGAGAACCGTCATCAGACACAGACGGACGTGCCTTCACATGACACTTCAGAGGAAAGGACATCTAATTTCTCTAAATACATATTTCACTAAATACAGGCTTTCCTCGGTGGGAGGGACTAAGATGCAAGGAAAGGACGCAAGCAAGGGAAACATGGATGCAATTAAGAGAAATGGGATGTACCCTCTCTCTCTCTCTCTCTTGCTCTCTGTCTCTCTCTCTCTACAGACTACCGCTGTTCAGGGATGCTGGGGATGGTGTCGGGTCAGATATCCGACGCCCAGATCAGCGCCTCGTCACACGCTGACCAGGGCTGGGTGGCCAGGAACGCCCGGCTGCTGACCGGGCGGTCGGGCTGGACCCAGCAGCAGACCAGGCAGCCCTTCAGGAACGAGTGGCTACAGGTGGGCTTACAACTGTTCCTGGTGCCCATAGTCTAATTAGTAGGAAGAAGGGGGTCATGCACCCCCCGGAAATATAATATAAATATAAATATAATATAATCCCTGTTTCTAAATTGGGGGACAAATGTGTAGAAAAATGATGAGCTATTAGAAGTTGCACGTCCCACATATCATATCATCAGAATCTCTTTGTTGAGAGCCTCTGCCAGATCCTCCACTGAATCAGATGCCCAGTACATCGTAGTGTCATCCACGTACATGGTCAGATTGTCCTTTTCTAAGACCAATGCAGATCGTTGGTGAATATAGTGTATAAGAGAGGCCCAAGGCAACTCCCTTGAGGAATACCAAACTGTACATTTTTCATGTCTGATAATGAACCATTAAAAAACACTATCTGTGTCCCACTGGACAAATTACTTTTTATCCAGGCAACAGCAGAGTCTTCAAAACCATATGCAATAAGTTTTTCCAATAGCAAACCATGGTCAATCACATCAAATGCTGCACTAAAATCCAATAAAACCTACCCATAATTTTTTTTGCATCAATGTTTATAAAACAGTCATCTACCAATTGTGTCAATGCTGTGCAGGTAGAGTAGTCTTCCCTGTATGCATGCTGAAAGTGTGTATTCAACTTGTTCTTAGTGAAATAGCTCTGTATTTGTTTGAAAACAATTTTTTCCATGATTTTTGCTAGAACAGGCAGAATCCTTACTGGGCGACTATTTGCACCAGTGACGTTAGCTTTTGCATTTTTAATTAGCGGAATAATTTTAGCTTCCTTCCAACTCTGACGGCATATGCCCCAGCTTATACTTTGATTGAAGATGTGGGTGATTGCTCCGGCCACCAAATGTGCAGATGTTTTCAACAATCTACCATCCATATTATCCAGCCCTGCTGGTTTTTCACTTTTAATAGATTTTAAAAGCTCTTCTACTTTTTTAATTTCAATAGTCTCCAGCTTAAATCTACAATTTTTCTTCTTCATAATACGGTCCGTTATGTTAGCAGCGCATTCCCCCTTATCATAACACATATTTCTCCTCAGATTGTTAACTTTGTTAATAAAGAAATCGTTAAAATACTGAGCAATGTCAGGTGGTGGAGCTGGTCCTTGACTGTCATTCCCCTTCCTCTGGGAAGGGAGGTCCATTTGGGGGCACTGGGGTGCTGCACAGTGGGGGTTGCATGTGAACCTCCTCCCACTTCTCCCCGCTCCCGGCAGGTATTGACAACACAGTCTCTTAGAAAAACGTATAATACCAACGATGTGGACCAACGTTGCTATTTTACAATTTCGGCTCGAAAAACGTAAAATATTAACGTTCCGAGTGGTTAGGGTGAGGATTAGAGTAGGGGGAGGGGTTAGAAACAGAAAATCTCCATAAAACACGCCCAAACCCCGCCCACCGCTGTAGACGCGTACGTTCCCATTTTACAATTTCTTAGCCGACATCGTAAAATAGCAACGTTTGTCCACAAACGTGCCTATTTTACGTTTTTTTTGGAGATCGGGTTGGTATTGATGAGGCCTGGCAGAGAAATGCTCGATTCTCACTGAATCCTAGTTCAAATTCTTTTGTTTCTTGTGTGGCTCCATGCCATCATCAAAACGAATGTATCATATACAGTACTTCCTACCTCTTGTTCTCATTGTCCTTTGTTTTTCTATGGATGTACAGGATGATCTGGTTACTGTGATTGACTTTTATATATTATATATTTTTTGACTTTTTATATTATCAAATAGCACCATTGTAAATCTAGATAGTCCCTGTATATTGGTGTGATCAATCAAATGCTATTAGCCAGTCAATTGATAAGTCAGATTCAGTCAGTTTGCTCGTTAACCCTAACATTCCCCTTTCTCATGTTCCGTTTCAGGTGGACCTGGGCCAGGACAAGCTGGTGAGCGGTGTGGTGATCCAGGGAGGGAAACACCGCGACAGGAATGTCTACATGAAGAGGTTTATGGTGGAACACAGCCTGGATGGAGATGTGTGGACCATGGTCAAGGAGGACACTTATACCCCTAGGCCCAAGGTGGTCAGCCCTCAGGCTTTGTTTGTGTCGGCACAGCACACGGCTTAGCAGCCATTTAGACATAACTGATAAGGGCCGATAGGCTATAAGGTTTTTTTTTAGAGGACAGCAACAATTTTGTGTTTTTGTTCTAAACCAGACAGAGTATGGAGAAGAAAGTTTTGTTTTTGTTTATTTGGGACACAGCTCCCTGGTGTGTGAAAGGCAAGTGTTTACGCCCTCCATCACCCTGACCACAATGCTCTTACTGGCCAGGCCACTGCACAATTTCAATAGCAAACACTATAAGGTTGATATACACGTATGATATAGATATGATATGCAGTGTACTGTATATCACACGTGTATATGCACCCTGTAAACTCCACCCATCTGCTATGAACATGAACATAAAGGATTATCTGCAGCCAGCAGAATACAGAAAATTATGGTGAGATGAACTCCAATCAAACTTGATTAAACTCCAAGGTAACGCTGACCCCATCTTTGTCTTCACCCGCAGGTCTTCATAGGGAACCAGAACCACGACACACCAGAGCTGAGGGCCTTGGGGCTGGGCCCCGTGCTGACCCGCTTCATCAGGATCCACCCAGAGAGGGCCACCAATGAGGGCCTGGGCCTCCGGCTGGAACTGCTGGGCTGTGAGCTGGAGGGTGAGTCCTATTTACTGTGTCTCTGCTATAAATGCATCTTAACAGGTGCATTCACATGCATTTTCTAAATATCAAGCAACGAAACAACCAATGACACCTAAACCCTTTTCCCACATGCGCTTTGTACCGCAAAATGACCGGAACGTGGTGTAATGCCTGCATGTGGGAAAGGCGCCGTGCCGGTATAAGCGCGACCCCGTCGTCCCCGACATTTCACCAGTTTCGAGCCAGTCAGAAGAGCGGTATGCTCTTAAGGGGACGCAAGTGGAAACGGGTCCAGTCATTTTCCGCGACAGCGGTCCTTCAATCATGGGCGAAGTGTAGCCTACACACGTTGCTTAATGTTCCAGCGGGCATAATCTAATCATTCGCGCACATTAAAGCAAACTGGCGAAATGATCTTGTGATAGCCTAATAAGAGCAGTATGTCAGCTTGCTGATTTCCGAAGGCAACCCCGGACACATCAAACGAAGCCAGTCTGTAAAAAGTGCTTCAACGCGACGCAGGTGAGCGGATAAACATCGAACCAGCAACTATTTCTCTCAGACACGGATCCCAACTTCTTCAAAGTGCATCATCTAATCATTCGCGCACATCAAAGCAAACTACTTCCACATTTCGCTTAGTGCATTTGCTTTCTCTACATACATAGGCTACAAGCGTTGGGCAGCTTGCCTTGCAAGCCTCTGCCATTCTCGCTGCGTCTGTCCTGTGTCAGGCTGCTGCGAATAAGTATGGAGGACTGAGTGAAGTTTTGCCGACCCCCCAAATAAGCTCCCCCCGCCCCCCAACATACCGGCTATTTGACGACTAGATTCCCATATGCGCACGCTAAGGTGTGAAGGGAAATTCAGGGAAAGGTCCGATATTGACTTACAGGTAATTTTCCGGTACGCATGTGGGAAAAGGGCTTTAGTTAGACTTGTATACACATGGTGCAACTCTCTAGCACCACTGTGCTAGAGAAAGCCGCCCCGCTTTAGCTCAGGAGGTAGAGCGGGTCGGCCAATGACGCAAGGGTTGGCGGTTCGATCCCCGCTCCCTCCCAGCTGCTGTCGTTGCGTCCTTGGGCAAGACACTTAACCCTCCTTGCCTCATATGATTGGTATGATTGGTATGAATGTAGACATGAATGGTATGATTGGTATGATTGGTATGAATGTAGACATGAATGATGGTGGTTCGGAGGGGCCGTTGAGCGCCAATGTGGCTTCTGAACCACCGGTACGAATGGTGTGAACGAATAATGATTCTGTGAAGCGCTTTGAGCATTGGAAAGGCGCTATATAAATCCAATCATTATTATTATTATTACTGTAAATCCAGATAGTCCCTGTATATTGGCGTATTTGTCTTGATCAATCAATTATACCAGTATACAATCTGTCAGCCATTATTCAGTCAGTTAACACCCCTAACCAAACCTACTGTCCCCTCTCCCATGCTCCCTTGCAGGTGGACCTGGGCCAGGACGAGCTGGTAAGCAGTGTGCTGATCCGCAGCCAGAAACAGATATGGCTTTCTTCAATTACTGGAATACTGATTCTCATTACTAAGAGAAAATATGATGCTCTCTGTTTCAGAGGGAGTGGATGGGGGCTGTCCATCGTGGGTGAATAAAGTAAGTTAAGTCGTTAAAGAGATACTAACCACTTTTTCCACTGAAAATGAATGTAGGCTATATGGGAATTTAGTAGTGTTGTTGATGAATGCAGGTCAAAATCCGTACATTTACATTACATTACATTACATTACGTCATTTGGCAGACGCTTTTATCCAAAGCGACTTACAATAACACACTTTTTGTCAGCAATAGAGCAATCAACTATGGAGCACAGTCTATGATAACTACAAATCCTGAAGGAACAGTGGTACGAGTTTTAGTTTAGGATTTTTTTTTTTTTTTTTTGAAAGAGAGAGAAAGAAGTTAGATCAAGAAGGGTCCAGGTGGAGCCTGAAAAGGTGAGTCTTTAGTCTTTTCCAAAAGATCGGCAGTGATTCACCAGTCCTGACCGAAGGTGGCAGCTCGTTCCACCATTGGGGTGCCAGGGAGGAGAAGAGTCGAGATCGGGATGAGCGACTTTTGAGCGCCCGTAGCGAAGGAGGAGCGAGGCGCCCTGCACTGGTGGAGGAGTGAAGGGAGCGGTGAGAGGTTTGGATCCTGACCATAGACTGCAGGTACAGGGGAGCTGACTGGTGTACTGCCCTGTAGGCCAGTACCAGTGTCTTGAATTTGATGCGAGCTGAGATGGGAAGCCAGTGGAGGTCCCGGTAGAGGGGAGTGACATGAGAGAATTTGGGTTGGCTGAATACCAGACGGGCTGCAGCGTTCTGAATGAGCTGAAGCGGTCGGATGTCGGTGGCAGGTAGGCCAGCCAGGAGCACGTTGCAGTAGTCCAGGCGAGGGACGATAAGTGACTGGACCAGGAGTTGAGTCGCTTCTCTTGTGAGGAAGGGATGGATTTTGCGGATGTTGTAGAGGGAGAACCTACAGGAGCGTGCTGTCGCAGCTATGTTGGCAGAGCAAGACAGCTGGTTGTCGAGGATCACCCCAAGGTTCTTAGCTGTTTGGGAGGGCAGTACAGTGGTGTTGTCGATGGAGATGGAGAGATCTGTGAGAGGACAGTCTTTCCATGGGAGGAAGAGTAGCTCTGTCTTACCAAGGTTGAGCTTGAGGTGGTGGGCAGACATCCAGTCGCCAATGTCCTTGAGACATGCAGAGATGCGAGCCTCGATTTGAGTGTCGGAGGGGGGGAAGGAAAGGAAAAGTTGGGTGTCATCAGCATAGCAGTGATAAGAGAAGCCATGAGAAGAGATCACATAGGCAAGAGATCTGATATAGAGAAGAAAAAGTAAGGGGCCCATGACTGAGCCCTGGGGGACACCAGTGGTAAGAGGGCAGGATCTGGAGACGGACCCTCTCCATAAGACCTGGTATGATCGGTTCGAGAGATAGGAAGCAAACCAGGTGAGTGCAGAACCTGAAATGCCGAGGTCAGACAGAGTGGAAAGAAGGATTTGGTGATTGACTGTATCGAAGGCAGCAGACAGGTCAAGGAGGACAAGGACAGAGGAGAGGGATGAGGCCTTAGCAGTGTGAAGGGCCTCTGTGACAGCAAGAAGAGCTGTCTCAGTGGAGTGAGAAGCCTTGAAACCGGACTGCAGAGGGTCCAAGAGGTCATTCTGGGAGAGATAGAGAGAAAGTTGTTCGGACGCTGCTCGTTCAAGGGTTTTGGAAAGGAATGAGAGAAGAGAGACAGGTCTGTAGTTCTGAATAGCAGTAGGGTCAAGGGAGGGTTTCTTAAGCAGAGGCTTGACTCTTGCAGCCTTTAGAGCAGGCGGAACAAGACCAGAGGACAGAGAGGAGTTTATGAAGGTAGTGAGGAAGGGAGATATGTCCGGTGAGATGGTTTGGAGGAGAGAGGAAGGGATGGGATCGAGGGGGCAGTAAGTGGCTTGGTTCGAGCTGATGAGTTTAAGCACCTCATCGGGAGAAAGGGGGGAGAAGGAAGGAAATCCAGGGACAGGGGGCCGAGGAGCAGGATTGGAGTCGGGAGTGTTAGTGAGGGTGCCTGGAGGATGGAAGGAGGAGCTGATGTCATCCACCTTTTTAGTAAAGAAGGTTACAAAATCATCAGCAGAGAGGGAGGAGGGAGGGGGGGGGGAGGGTTTGAGGAGCGTAGAGAAGGTGGAGAACAGTTTACTGGGGTTGGATGCAGAGGACTGGATTTCAGAGATGAAGAAGGAGGTTTTTGCTTTGGAGACAGCAGAGGTGAAGTTGGAGTGGATAAGATGGTAGGAAGAGAGGTCTTCAGGGTGGTGTGATTTTCTCCATTTTCTCTCAGCTGCCCGAAGCTCTGTTCGATGAGTTCGCAGAGTTTCGGTTAGCCAGGGAGCAGGGGGAGAGGATCGGGCAGGTTTAGTGGTGAGAGGGCAGAGAGAATCAAGAGCAGAGGAGAGAGAGGATAGAAGAGCGGTGGAAGCCTCGTCAGTGGACAGGAGAGCAAACGGCTCGGCTGAGGGAAGCAAGGAGAGGACGGTAGAAGAGAGGGAGTCAGGTGAGAGAGTTTTTAGGTTGCGTCGGGTGGTGATAGAGTGAGGGGGTGATGGGTGGGAGGAGGGGATGGGGATGGGAAGAGAGAAGGTGATAAAGTGGTGGTCAGATACAGGAAGAGGAGTCAAGGCCAAACACTATTTCAGTGATTGCTGTCAGAATATAGAGCCATTTAACACTTATTTCAACACAAAAACAAACTGAACGTACCTTTAAAGTTACAATAAGTTTAATTATTTATTATTATTATTATTATTATTATTATTATTATTATTATTATTATTATTAATAATAATATTATTATTTTGAATGCCCTAAAGTAGAAGACCTACTTTTACATTCTGGCTGACTTGACACTCATGCACTAAATGTCAATGAAAACAAAACAAAACTGTAAGAACCAAACATGAACTGCTCATTTTTTGGGACTGTGAACTTTAATTTTGAACTATGGATGTGATGGAGTTCATTTTAATCTGTGTGAGCTGAACTTGTCAAGTGTGAACTTGCACAACACTGGTTGAAACACACATCTTAAAACTCTGTATTTCCTCGTTATTTGCTGAATAGCTTGGTTTGACTAGATTAAATGATTTTTATAAGCATTTTACCAAATGTCTATGGGAAAATAATTGCTAGATGAAATCTCTTGGTGCGCATGCTGAAGCAGGAAGTGACGTCGACTTTGGCTCTCTATTGCCCCCACGTAAGCTCGCCCATTCGTTTTGCACTATGCAACACCTCTAGGGCTGTCCCAATCGATTATTTTCTTATCGATTCGACTAACGATTATTTTTTGATTAGTCGATTAATCTAACGATTATTTTTTATTTAATTTTTTTATTATATAACAATAAATTTACCCAAAACAAATAACCAAAAACTTCTCAATTTCTGTATTTTATTTAACCATCTCATTGTCTTTAACAGTCCAACATAAAATCTCTCAAATAAAATTAAAGCAAGAGCTTGTCCTCAAATAAAATGGATATAGTGCATTCCAAAATAAAATAGTAGAATAAATTAAATTCAAGTCACTTTCAGGAGGAATACCAAAAACCTTGTGTCTGTTACTTTAAATGGCAGTAAAATGCCACTGAATGACCAAATTGATTTAACTTTTAACCATTTCGATTTCCACTTTCCATATGGACCCCAGTATTGGTTAGTTGTTTATAACGTGACTATGTTTATAACGTTTATAACGTAGGCTACTCCGGTTTCCAGTTTATAACTCGGGTCTACAGCCAGAGTGCTGAGGGGTTGGAGCTATTGCAGATTCAGCCCGCAAACCGGAGTACGTTATAAATATAGTCACGACGTTAACAACTAACCAATGCTGGCGGTCCGTATTGAAAGTGGAAATCGAAATGGTTAAAAGTTAAATCAATTTGGTCATTCAGTGGCATTTTACTGCCATGTAAAGTAACGAAAAGTAACAGTTAGCCGCTAAAATTAGCCACACGTGACGCGTCGAAGCACGCAGCGTGCGTCGACGTATTTACGTAGTCGACGTCATCGATTACGTCGACTCGCTGGGACAGCCCTAAACACCTCACCACATCTCATCCTATCAGCATGTGGAGTGGGCACATTTTGAATCCAAGCTAATCAAAACTGCATAAAAAATAAAAATAAACGTCAGTGGGGCTTAGTATCTCTTTAAAGCTAATTTATCTCATGGGTGAGCTCCTAAACTGTGGGAGTGGATTTTTTCAGTGTTTCCTCTGTGATTTTCTGTAGGAGGAATGCTTTATAGTCACTTTATAGACTTGCTTCCATGACTATGGCCATTTTGGTCAGTTATGCTTTCCTTTATTAAACATTACCCTTTTCACACAAAGAAGAAATCAGGAACAGAGAAGCAAGTCATAATCTTGTAGGTTTTATAAAATCTCTTGTAAAAAAATATAGGCTCTCATGCAATTTTATGGGTCCATCCATGTTCACTTGGCCGCTTTACCACCAGGTTACCACGGTGCTGCTCTTTTACTGCTGGGTTACCACGGTGCTGCTGCTTTACTGCTGGGTTACCACGGTGCTGCTGCTTTACTGCTGGGTTACCATGATGCTGCTGCTTTACTGCTGGGTTACCATGATGCTGCTGCTTTACTGCTGGGTTACCACGGTGCTGCTGCTTTACTGCTGGGTTACCATGATGCTGCTTTACTGCTGGGTTACCACGGTGCTGCTGCTTTACTGCTGGGTTACCATGATGCTGCTGCTTTACTGCTGGGTTACCACGGTGCTGCTGCTTTACTGCTGGGTTACCATGATGCTGCTGCTTTACTGCTGGGTTACCATGATGCTGCTGCTTTACTGCTGGGTTACCACGGTGCTGCTGCTTTACTGCGGGGTTACCACGGTGCTGCTGCTTTACTGCTGGGTTACCACGGTGCTGCTGCTTTACTGCTGGGTTACCATGGTGCTGCTGCTTTACTGCTGGGTTACCACGGTGCTGCTGCTTTACTGCTGGGTTACCATGATGCTGCTGCTTTACTGCTGGGTTACCATGGTGCTGCTGCTTTACTGCTGGGTTACCATGATGCTGCTGCTTTACTGCTGGGTTAGCATGATGCTGCTGTTTTACTGCTGGGTTACCACGGTGCTGCTGCTTTACTGCTGGGTTACCATGATGCTGCTGTTTTACTGCTGGGTTACCATGATGCTGCTGCTTTACTGCTGGGTTACCATGGTGCTGCTGCTTTACTGCTGGGTTACCATGATGCTGCTGCTTTACTGCTGGGTTACCACGGTGCTGCTGCTTTACTGCTGGGTTACCATGATGCTGCTGTTTTACTGCTGGGTTACCATGATGCTGCTGCTTTACTGCTGGGTTACCATGATGCTGCTGTTTTACTGCTGGGTTACCATGATGCTGCTGCTTTACTGCTGGGTTACCATGGTGCTGCTGTTTTACTGCTGGTTTACCATGATGCTGCTGCTTTACTGCTGGGTTACCATGGTGCTGCTGTTTTACTGCTGGGTTACCACGGTGCTGCTGCTTTACTGCTGGGTTACCATGATGCTGCTGTTTTACTGCTGGGTTACCACGGTGCTGCTGCTTTACTGCTGGGTTACCATGATGCTGCTGTTTTACTGCTGGGTTACCACGGTGCTGCTGCTTTACTGCTGGGTTACCACGGTGCTGCTGCTTCACTGCTGGGTTACCATGATGCTGCTGCTTTACTGCTGGGTTACCACGGTGCTGCTGCTTTACTGCTGGGTTACCATGATGCTGCTGCTTTACTGCTGGGTTACCACGTTGCTGCTGCTTTACTGCTGGGTTACCACGATGCTGCTGTTTTACTGCTGGGTTACCATGATGCTGCTGTTTTACTGCTGGGTTACCATGATACTGCTGTTTTACTGCTGGGTTACCATGATGCTGCTGTTTTACTGCTGGGTTACCATGATGCTGCTGTTTTACTGCTGGGTTACCATGATGCTGCTGCTTTACTGCTGGGTTACCACGGTGCTGCTGCTTTACTGCTGGGTTACCACGGTGCTGCTGCTTTACTGCTGGGTTCCCACGATGCTGCTGCCGCGGTAAAAGTGGGGGCTTTCGTTATTTACATTTTAGCCCCGTTTAACTGCTGCCACGGTAGTGGGATTAACGCTGAAGAATTACCGCGGCAATCAGGCCAATTGACCTGAACAAACTCTATGGGGGAAAGTCAACCTTTCTCCTCCTCCCCTCCGGCAGGCGCTACAGAGCACTGTACACCAAAACAACCAAAAGCAGTTTCTACCCACAGGCCATCACTCTGCTGAACACTTAAATCAGCCACTTGGACACTTAGCTTATGCTTACTGTGAAATAACTTACTGTTACTGTGGTAAATTACTGTGCACACACACACACTTGTGCATACCTTTCTTTCTTTACAAACCGAAGTCCAACTCCTTGTATGTGCAAACAAAAAAAGAACGAAATTCTCGGCCACTGAGTTGATAAGAGCGGGAGGAATGTAAACACAATCATAATGGCTTGGGAAAACTCTCTGGGCGAGTAATATGAACAGAGAACAGTTTGATGTCTGGGCTGCTGTAATGTGTCCAGAGTTGCACCATCCGGACCGTTCACATGAATAGGAATAAGAACTCTGCTTCCTTTCATCATGCCGCCGTTCTTACTGCAACTCCTGCCCATGGGCACCAACTGAAAGCTAAAGTCTCGATAGAAACCTTGTATTTGTATATTGTATAGCTCCTCTTCCTTAACCTTTGCCTCCTCTTATCGTACCGCAGGCCACACCACACTTTCAGAGGATGAGCTGATCCCTGTAGTAAATGATGGAGCCGCTTGCAAGAATAAAAGTACTCCGATAGTAAGGAAAAATTGGGTCCGCTCACTATGCCGACAACCTGCAATGTCGATGGGGTCCACTCATATGCCGACAACCCGCAGAAGGTTAGGGTTAGAGTTAGGGTTAGGTTAACATTGGTGCATCTCATAACTTGCGGGCACAATAGGGGGCATAGGATTAGCGGGCTATCGGCATTGTGGGTTGTCGGCATGGCGGGTTGTCGGCATATAGATGTGGCACCGGAAAAACAACTATGAATGTGCAAAGCCACATAGTTCTACGCCAAATAACGTAGCTAAGCCAAATAACGTAGCTTACTAGACTAACAATAAATGTAAATAGAAAAGAGTGGAAAAAGACACAAAATGAGAAGAGCAACTCTGGCAGCCTGGTGCGGCGCAAACCCCCGCTAGGCGTCGACTAGTCGTAATGTAGTAATGTCAACGTGTCAACGAGTCTATTACATTACATTACATTACGTCATTTGGCAGACGCTTTTATCCAAAGCGACTTACAATAACACACTTTTTGTCAGCAATAGAGCAATCGACTATGGAGCACAGTCTATGACAACTACAAATCCTGAAGGAACAGTGGTACGAGTTTAGTTTAGGATTTTTTTTTTTTTTTTTTAATAGAAAGAGAGAGAAAGAAGTTAGATCAAGAAGGGCCCAGATGGAGCCTGAAAAGGTGAGTCTTTAGTTTTTTCCGAAAGATCGGCAGTGATTCAGCAGTCCTGACCGAAGGTGGAAGCTCGTTCCACCATTGGGGTGCCAGGGACGAGAAGAGTCGAGATCGGGATGAGCGACTTTTGAGCGCCCGTAGCGAAGGAGGGGCGAGGCGCCCTGCACTGGTGGAGGAGCGAAGGGAGCGGTGAGAGGTTTGGAACCTGACCATAGATTGCAGGTACAGGGAAGCTGACTGGTGTACTGCCCTGTAGGCCAGTACCAGTGTCTTGAATTTGATGCGAGCTGAGATGGGAAGCCAGTGGAGGTCCCGGAAGAGGGGAGTGACATGAGAGTCTATGCAACCCCTATAATAGGCTATATACCTTGTCACAGACCGAGGACCTGGAGGCCAGATGCCGCAAAGAACAACACACCATGGACGTCTGCAGCAACAATGGAGACTGCGTCTGTGGCCAATGTGAGTGCTGGAAGAGGGATAATCCTGAAGAGATGTATGAGGGGAAGTTCTGCGAGTGTGACAACTTCAACTGCGACCGCTTCAACAACAAGCTCTGTGGAGGTGAGGGTTGTCACTGGCCTCCTGGTTTTCAAGGAGATGATCAGTCAGCTTTTCAGGATTACTCAGATTCTATTCATACATAAAGAGAAGATAATTGATGGCAAATCCTACTGGGAAAATATATTTCCCTGCATGCGGTGTTCCTGAACTCATCCTTGTATCTCTCTAAAATTATGCTTGACAGTTCTGTCTAAGACTCACACTTTGGACACTTAAGATTGGTGACTTAAACAGGCTATTAAAGGAGACTTCAGTTTTTTTTACAACTTGTACAACCTGGACCTTATTTCCAGCTTTAAATATGATTTTTAAGTCACCCTGATTCCCATGCACTGAAACGATTTGTCTTGAACTGCAACCTGAAAACGGGGCATGTGAAATGCTTGTATTTAAATCCTGTAATACCTTATTTTCTGACACGTAGTGGCTCATATGGTTATTATATCATAGAGACAATGAGAAAATCAACGATCTATTTACCTTGCTGCAGCTGGCTCAGCTCTGTTTGTCCGTCTGTTTGTCCGTCACATTCTTAGATAGTAGCTCCTGTTCCCCCACCTCGTCAGTTTGTTATCCATTTGACGTTATTCCAGCTCAAACAAGTACGTGCATCCATCGAATTCAAATGCATTATCCATAATCTCGAAATCAGACATTATCAGCGGTGTTTGCTGCTATGCTACAGATCGACTGCTCTGAGCGCTCAACTCCCTGCCCCAGATGTGCTTTGACACATCCGGGGACTTGCGAGAGAGTTGAGCGCTGTAGCTGTAGCTCAGTGGCCTTAACTAGCATGCTAACACTGCGGATATTTATCTGATTTTGAGATTATGGACGATGTATTTGAATTTGATGGTCGCGCGTATTTGTTTGAGCTGGAATAATGTCATATGGATTACAAACTGAGAAGCTGGGGGAACAGGAGTTGCTATCTACCAATGTGATGGACAGCAAACAGAGCTGAGCCAGCTGCAGCAAGGTAAATAGATCATTCATTTTCTCATTGTCTATAACGATATAAGCCGCTGCGTGTCAGAAAATAAGATATTTCCAGGACGTATACAAGCATTTCACATGTCCAGTTTTCCCCCTTTTCAGGTCGCAGTTCAAAACATTTCAGTGCATGGGAATCAAACCGAACTTAACAGGGTCACTTAAAAATCATATTTAAAGCTGGAAAAAAAAGGCCATGTTGTAAAAAAAAGAATTCTCTGTTAACTCATTGAGTGCCAGCCACTTTTGGAGAACGGACGCTCCCAGTGCCAGAGTTTTCAGAGCGTTTTCAGTGATTTCTCGAGGCCCACAGAATATTGTGTGATATTACTATGTAAACACCGAACACGCAAAAAGAACAAGGAGACTCTATTGTATCATCAGCAAAAAAAAGTTTATTGATACCATTTTCTGTTCTTTAGTTATGAGCCGGAGAAGATAGGTTGTTTTCAGCGTTTTCAGGCATTTCAAATTATAAGCTGAGATATTCAGCCTTTTGTGAAATGCAGCATTTCAAGCACATTCACTGACTCTAGATACGGTAATATTTTCTGATGTAGTGATGTGGTGTAGTTGTGTCCTGCCCTGCGTGCCCCACCCCCCCTCCCCCCCCTCAGCTGAAAACTCCTCCCCACACTAGTAACACACAGCCTCGCACCAAGCGTCTCTAGGAAGCCTGGGAAGCGCCGCCTCCCAGGCAGCGCAACATGGAGAAGCCACACGCGGACTGCAGTGAAAGGTTTGGCTTTTCAGTGTCGCGCTGCTGCTTTTCTAGCGGCTAATCATGTGGAGAAACTATGCTGACAGACAGACAGAGGCAGAAGGACTCAGTTGTGTGCGCGGATTGACTGTGTTCGCACGCACCGTCAGTTGCAGCCAGAACAATCTACATGGCTCTGGATTGCAGCATGAGCGGGTTCTCTTTCATCAAGGCTAATTCAGGCTGTGTATTCCTGACATTTCTGTAATCTGGAGAGCACTGTCGCCACCTAAGGGTTCTGTAAAATAGGTTATAGACCTCCAATAGCTACTATAGTTGTACAGGAGCTGCGGAAGGCTTTGATCGACGTCCCACCGTCAAAAAACGCATTGGACGTCGAAGGACGTCCGTGGCACTCTACGTCACTATTTAATTGGACGTCGAAGGACGTCCATGGCATTCAATGAGTTAAGAGAAAGGCGGCGGGCTCTATCTTCCCAAAAGCGCTAATTTAGCCTTTGCGCTTGTTTAACGCCATGCAAATTGTGTGATAATTCTACTGGGCATTGGCTGCCCCATGCCAAAGCAGGCGTTTCAGCGCTAAAATGTGGGATAGATGGCATTACCCTATCGTCAGCAGCGCACAATGACTTTGCGCTAAGAGCTTTGAAAGGGACCTCTTACGCGCAAATACCTCGCGCTCTGGGAGCGCACCCGTAATCTCCATGCAGCGCAGCGCAAAGTAGAATTCCTTTTGGTGATGTCATTACAGTACGCACAGCCTAGACATCAAATTGTGCTGCTAAAATTGGGTATTAGCAGATAATTCAGTGAGGCAATCAACTATAACTCACTGAGAAACATCTATCACATCGCAAAGAGGGAAATGAATTGAGAAAACTTGTTGGACAACGGACATAGGCTATTTACCTCCATAACCCGAAGGGTCGTTGGCACCACAGACGATCTGTCAATAAGCTCCCTCTGTCCTCGCACGAGTGAGTACACTCTATTACGCATGGAGAGAATTACAGCATATTGCATGCCTCACGCCAACAGACATTGCAAGACGGGAATCTGATTGGTTTTGATTGACGTAATGCCCAGCCTTGCCTGGCCATGCCTGTGAATAATTCTGGTAGTTAAGACCACCCAAATCCCATTTGCGCAGGCATTTTGGGGCGCAGATTATTTTGGCACGGCTCTAATTTGCGTCTGCGACACGTGCCGTGAACATTTCCGCATCCCGGCCGAGAATTGCATCCCCAACATATGTTGGGGGCTGTTTTAACTTAGAAATCAGGCAGGTCACGTCTACCAGACAATTATATCACTTTTAAACAGTTACATTTCTGTATAAATCATTAATACAAGTATGCTTCCGTGAGGTGGGGATGCTTTTTTTTGCTGCTGGGTGGGGGAGCAAAACTCGGCAGAACACCTGGCGGACGGCGCAAGGCGGAGTGCTATATTCCCTGCCTAAAGGCCATGGCACACCAATCAAACATTCTCAAACAAACACCAACAAACACCAACAGACAATTGTCTGTGAATGTTGGCAGATGTTGGAGATTGTTTGAAAGCATGGCACACCGACCAAACATATTCAGCACAACAGTCCCAAACATGTAAAAAAGAAACACCAGAAAAATAGAAACTGCACTGTGTTACAGCACATAGAAGATGGCTCAGACTGACAAAGTTAATTATACATCTGTCGAGTAATACAATGATACACCCAGTTTATTTCTTTTGTAGCAACAGATGGCCTTAAACGCCACACTCACGTGACGCTTCTTGAGAGAGAGGTGAGGGAACATGCATATTTCTGCAGACTTTATCGAGGGACCATGAAGGCGTCATGTGACAGGCAACGCTAGTTGAAGCCTGGAGGTCCTGCTGATGGCAGCTGCCTGCAACAGTGTTTTCTCTGCTATCAACCTCGTTAATCTCGCTATATTCTTCATCACAGCGGGTCATTACCCACTGTGCACTTGATCGTGCACTAGTTCTGCATAAGCACCTGCAGCTCTCTCCTTATTTTACTGACGTTCTCAGTGATCACACGGCTGTTTACATGTGTTTCTGAACGGCTAGCTAGTTATTATCATAGCTCGCTGTTAGCCGTCATGGATGTTCTCTCTCTCCCTCATTATGTAACCTTGCTGCGCAAAACATTACTTATTTGCGGGAGTGCATGGGAGAAGTCTCCCGCTAGTGTTGTTGATGCCCAGTGTGATGGCACATGGTTGGCAGAGAAACGTATGTTTGCTGCGTCGCGTGTAACGTTAGTTTTTAGGAGGCTCTGACAACCGCATGCATTAGGCGCGCATGCGTGAGCTCCGTTTCCATGGATACGCGACTGAAAACATGGGAAGTTACCAGACAACAGCGAACAGCGAACAATGCCGGATTGAACAAGTCGAATCCTGGCAAACATGACAGAACATCGCCAAACACGAACAGACAAGGACAGACAGCTATGGCACACCAAACGAACATTTGTCTTTGTTCGTGTTTGTTTGTGTTTGTTTGAGAATGTTCGTTTGGTGTGCCATGGGCTTTAAGGCATGTGCAAACAGGTGCGCAAGCGCTATTAGGGGATAGCGCCTGTCGGAAGATTTTAGAGGCTTTAAATTTCCTCGCTACCTGATTTTGCTGAGGGTCGAACAACGCCAGCGTGAAGATTTTGGGGCATTTGAAGCCAGGTTTAGAGGAATAACTCATTTAAAATGAACAGTTGTGATGTCATTATTCAGTCTTAACCACCAATATTTGATCCTTTTCTCACTCACTCCTATGTCACCACCTGCTCTCCCTGCAGGGCTTGAAATTAACTTTTTTGACCACCTGCCAATATGGCTGCTAGATTTTAAAGTTACCAGCCAATTAGAATTTCTACTAGCCGAAATGTTTTTCTTGAAATAAACCAGAATATGAGTGGGTTAATTTAACCATAAGTATCAGTAAGTGGCCCGGGATTCTCAAAGCCTGTGTTGAGGGTCACACGAACAAAAATGCACTCTTGAAGCTATATAAATCCCAAATCAATGAGTTAATTATTTACATTTCTACTTCAATGTAGAACAGTCATTTCTTACACATGAGATTACTTTTAGCCTTTTAGTCATAAAGATTATTGAAAGATATTCCATATTCCAGACTGAAATGCTATAACAGAAGTGGAATATTGGCCAGAATGACATGAACATTTGGACACTTATTCAGCGGGTATCTTGCATGTTCAGGTGCACTGTAAAAAAAAAAATTAAAAAAAATCTGCAATTCCTTCGCGGGCGCCATGTGTGTGTGTTCTAGACCAGGGGTTCCCAACCTTTTTTGTGCCAAGGACCGGTAGATACATGGAAAAAAAAGTTGCGGACCGGTTGTAAATTTGAATGGTTTTAGTTACATATATATTTACTTAAAGGGTGACGACAAAGGGTAAATAACAGCCTTTCGTGTTGTACTGTATGTAGCCTATACAGTATTTATGTTTTTGTTTTAACTACAAACATAAATAAACGTCAACTTGAAAACTTGAAACTATGTTTCAACTACCACACACAGCCTATAATATTATAGCCTATGTTTATTAAAAAAAATAAAAAATGGTCCGGCTCACGGCCCGGTACCAAATGCGTTGCGGCCCGGTGGTTGGGGCCCACTGTTCTAGACAATAGAACAACCTGCACATTTTTTACATTTTTGTCCATGGCCCCCTTCACATTCAGCAGACAGCTCTCTGTGCCTGTAGTGCAGTTATCCTATCTCGGTGCACGATGCGTCCAGAGTGCTTTACCCAGTACACTGACTGTATGAGAGTACCTCATAGGACCCCACTTCAAACAAACTGAACTATCCCTTTAACCCCTTTCTTCTCCTCTGCTCTTCCAGGACACGGCCGATGTGAATGCAGGACGTGCATCTGTGACGCCCACTACACGGGCAGCGCCTGCGACTGCTCCCTGGACACGTCCGCCTGCCTGGCCTCTAACGGCCAGATCTGCAACGGGCGCGGACACTGTGAGTGTGGCAGCTGCAGATGCACCGACGACAACTTCCAGGGCCCGACCTGCGAGTTCTGCCCCACCTGCCCCGGAATCTGCACCATCCTCAAGTGAGTCTGGAGTGCTGCTGCTTAAACACATACAAACACATACAGCTGATAATCAGGTGTCAGCAATGTCTGGGTCTCTGTGAGCATCTGTCGCCCTGGTCTTTGCGGTGTGTCTCGCACTGTTCGCTCTAGTCGGCGGCTTTTTCAGACGATTCTACAATCGCCGTTGGGCCGTCAGTGAGAGAAATCACTCTGATTGACTGGGCAGGTCAGCTGGTAGCGAATCGGTGCTTGGAGAAGAGAGGGCACACAGAAAACTTTCTGCTCATTTTCCCACTTCCAACTGATCATTCCAATACAAGGATATTTTCACAACGACCAGGTACCTGTCCAAGTATATCTTTGGTCATGGCTACAAAAATGCTCATCTTGCGTTGCGCAGTGAGAGATGTGCAAAGACGGCCGTGTCAAAGTCTTGCGACCAAAGATAGCCTAGGACGAATTCTGACAGTGTCAGAAATTTTGGGTGACAGCTACGACGATGTCTGACAACAATCAATAGAAATGTTGCATGATCATATCAGTATAGATGCTAAATGCTAGTAGAGGCTAATAAATAGTTGACATTACCTCTCTCGCAAAATTGGCTACGACAACTGTGGCGCACATTGATTGATACATAGCTGAGGCACGCGCTGCTGACATTTGATTCTTATGTGTTGATTGACAGGTATTGATGGAGAGATGTGCATTGTAACCTGCAAGCCATCGTATTGATTGATTGATTTATTCGATGAATGAAACATATGACATATGACACAATGAAATATAAATGCCACTCATACATCACCATCAAGGATAAAAACACAATAAAGTCCGAGGACTTGTTTCCATTGTGGTCCTTGGTCTATATAAAACATAAAAACAGGCATAACAACAAAGAAACATAAAACTACTTCAAGCATATAGACTATTAAAAAAACCATTTAAGATGTTAAAAACAGTTTTACCAAAAGCAATATAAGAGACATTTGTAACAAGACCCAATCCCGAAAATAAAAAACACATTAAAAAGGCTAAAAAACAAAAACAAAAAACCAATCTGTCTAAAATAAATAAAATAACTTTAAACTGGCTATAAATTAACAATACTCAAAATATTTACATTTATGTTCCAGAACCAGTCATGAACCAGTTTTTGAGAGAAATTTTGAAACTGCTCAATGTGTCAATCAGCTTCAGGCTGTCCGGAAGGCTGTTCCACAGCAGCCCGGCTGAGTATTTGAAAGAGTTTTTGTTCATACAGCTCTTAAATTTAGTGGGGACAACGTTGTGGGAGCTCCCTCTGGTGGAGTAGTTATGGACATCGCTTACCTTTATGAAATAATTTTGGAGATATTTAGGGACCAAGTTATGCAAGATCTTATGGACCAGGCACAGCTTAATTTGATTCACTCTTTCCTCCACTCTGAGCCACCTGAGGCTGGAAAAGTGGCCAGGCACGAGGTGGGTTCTGGGATGGAGAGAGTGTAACAGCCATACTAGTTTGTTTTGTGATATTTGAAGCTTGTTTTTGAGGGCCTTGGTGATGCCGGTGTACCAGGAGGTACATCCGTAATCAAAGTGACATTGTATCAAAGCGCCCACCAGAATTTTAGTACTTTTGTCTAGGAAGGACTCCTTCCGAGGAGAAAAGTCTGGCCAGGAATTTAACCTTCTGATTTATTTTGGAGATGGTTTTTAAAGCCATACTCTCTCCCGATACTTTATTATCCAGGATACAGCCGAGGTATGTGATTTCCTCCTTGCTTTCAACGGTAGTTAGTCTCACTGGCCAGCCTCCCCTCCCTTCCGTAAGAGCAGTCTGGCTGCACGGAAACGGGCTACTGGGATAAGCCCTCCCCTGCTCTACAGCTGCTCCCATTGGAGCGACTCCCGCTTATTACAAGCTCTGTCATTGGCTCCGACCATGTCAATCAGAGCGGCTTCCGCTCCCTCCTCCCTGTGTGTCACTGTAAATAGTCCCCTGCTGCCGCAGTGAAAACAACAATGCTAACTAGCTAGCAAGCTAACGGCAGAAACCTACACGCTAGCTCGTTGCTACATGCTGAAAATGACAAGTTGGATTGTTGGAAACTATTTTCCAAGGGCACTGCCGCCATGCGCCGCTCATCGCAATTCCAGAATGGTGACCAGCGTTGCCAGACTCCTCTCATGGAAGGGAGGGGCAGGCTGGCCAGCGAGACTATCATATAGTCTACTACACACATCAAATCTGATGTCCTACCCAAGTTTATTAGATCCAACTGTAGGGTGATCTAACCTGCCAGATGGGGGGGGGGGGGTATTGTATTATAACAAGACATGCACCTTCATCTGAGGACGTAACCAGGATTGGGCAGAAGCAGGGGCGGACTGCATAATCGGGCACGTCGGGCAAATGCCCGGTGGCCTGGCCTGGCCTGGCCTGGCCTGGCCTGGCCTGGCCTGCAAAAAAAAAAAAAAAAAATTGTGCCCATCAGGCCACTCACTGAACAGCAGGGCAGGCGCCACCTACTGGTTTACTAGTGGTTTTATTACTTTATTCAGGGTTAAAGTGGGTGCATCTCATTGTAAAATTGGACTTGGCCCAAATTGGGCTTCAAACGGCCCAAATCGGGCTTTAAACGACTCAAATTGGGCTTCAAACGGCCCAAATCTGGCTTCAAACAGCCTAAATTGGGCTTCAAACGGCCCAAATTGAGCTTCAAATGGCCCAAAGTTTCCACCGGCGGCCTTCGGACGTCGGCACGCGCATCGGCCCGTATCGGCCTGGCCTGCTTGGTATCTAATGCCCGGCCTGAATTATGATCCTAGTCCACCCCTGGGCAGAAGCCATCCATGGCCCGAGACGAACCAATCAGCGGCATCTACGGGCAGGCTTTGTGCTGGTGTGTGAGGCATTCGACAAGTAGGGCTGGGTATCGGTTCAAATTTCATGAATCGATTTGATTCCGATTCACAAGCTTCCGAATCGATTAATCATGATTCGATTCGATTCAATCAATATCAATTCGGTGATACTAAAACATGTTTTTGATCTGTAACCTGAATTACATGACTGTCCAGTTATGTAACACATCGATACTGGTATTAATATTGACATTTGACAGCAAATTATTATGAAATATCGGTACTTGATGGCTGAAACTGTTGAAAATGACATTTAGACAGTTTTTTTTCCGTTAGAACATCAATATTACATTTGAAATTAAGAAATTCATCAATGAGGATCCCCAGGAATTTTGTGGAGCTAACTCTTGTGATATTTTGTCAATTTATTTTGGGACAAACATGCTCAGCATCTGTTAGTTATTTGATGGGACGAAACACAATATAATTAGTTTGGCTGACATTAAGAGAAAGTTTGTTGCATCTGAACCAAGTGTCTACTTTCATAAGTTCACTATTTAAGATTTATTCGACTTCATTCGGATTCTTGTGGGACAAAAACAAGTTGGTGTCATCAGCAAACAAAACCTTATGCAATATGTGGGAGGAATTAACAAAGTCATTAATATACAAAATGAAGAGAAGCGGCCCCAAAATGGAACCCTGGGGAACCCCGTATTTGATGGATGTATTTAATGATTTGTGGTCATTTATGTAAACATATTGATGTCTCCCAAACAAATAAATATTGTTTGTTTTGTGTATAATGATGCAAATTAAGTAATATGTCAAGGTCAATAGTATCAAATGCTTTAGATAGATCCAAAAAGATGCCAATACCACAGTCGCCTTTATCAATGCCGTCGTTAATCTTTTCAATTAGATCAAGTACTGCCATACAGGTGGTGCTGTTCTTACTGAAACCATACTGGGATGGCACAATGATGTTTAGCTTGTCCAGGTAGCTATTCAGTCTATTGTGAACTACTCTTTCCAGAACCTTGGAAAGAGTAGGCAAAATAGAAATTGGACGATAATTACATAAATCGTTCTTATCACCAGATTTAAAGACCGGTGTGACTCGCACAATTTTCGCCATTTTTGGCACTACTCCGGAAAGTAAAGATTCAAGATTCAAGATTTTATTGTCACTCCGTGGTACAAGTATCACGTGTGAAATTCTTGTGCTGTGGACTCCGTTTACAACATAGTACAAATATAACAGGGCATATGAGTGTAAAAACAACAAGAGACACAACAAGCAATAAGGCAGTAGAGTGATAAGACAAGTCAGAGACAGTGGCATATTCACTGCACATAGGTGCACATGTCATGTGCATACTTTAGACGTACTTAAACATTTTAAATTCGACGTATTTCACGTACAGGTGCAAATAGCATATACCTAATTAAACATACAATTAAACATTAGACATACATAATGGTAGCAGCTACAGTACGGTACAGTACAGCTACTACACTATTTGTGTATGTTAAGGAGTCTCGTGGCCTGCAGGAAGAAACTGTCCCTCAAGCGATTTGTGCGTGCTTTTGGGACCCTGTATCTCCTCCCTGAGGGTAACAGGGAGAACAGGCTGTTGTGGGGATGGTTTGTGTCTTTGATGATCTTCAGGGACCTCCTGAGGCACCGCTGGTTATGCAGTTCCTGCAGTTCTGGCAGCTCACATCCTGTTACGTGCTGGGCCGCGCGCCTCACTCTTCGTAGCGCCCTGCGGTCCATGGTGGTACAGTTCCCGTACCAGGTGGTGAAGCAGCCAGTCAGCAGGCTTTCAATGGTGCCTCTGTAGAAGTCCCTAAGGATTTCTGGCCTTAGCCCAAATTTCTTCAAACTATTCATCATTCATCTAGTTTGACAGTTATTGAGAGTTGATTTGAGTTAATGAGTTATTAATTTGAGTTAGTGTAGACCAGTGATGTCACTGGTCCACACTTTAACACTCAATAACTGTCAAATTAAATGACAGACTTCAAAACAGTTTACAGTTTTCTGATATACTACTGATGTTCTAATGATACAAAGCTGGTTGAAAATGGGCGGAGTGTTCCTTTAAGAAACCTGGCAGAGATTGTCTAGGCCAGTGGATTTTGAACAGTTAAGAGCCTGCAACATGTTTTTTATTTTTTCCACTGACACTAGATTAAAAGAGAAACTATTTGGAGAAACACCTAATCGTTTATAAAAATCTTGAATATGAGCCTGTCCATAAGTTCCTAGACAAGGAGGCAGACTCTCCACAAGCTCATGGGCAACCGAAGAAAAGTTTGAATTAAAATGGTTGGCAATCGTATCCTTATTATTCACATTGTTACCATCGATTAATAGAGTAATGGATGGCTTCGAATCTCTATCGGGCTTTGTCGTGCAGCCCAGATTTTTCAGGGCTTTCCACAGCATTTGAGGATTATCCCTATTTTTATTTATTTTGTCAGAGAAGTTTTTTTTTTTGGCCTCCCTAACTTTGTGCTGGGCCTCATTCCTACATGACTTAAATTGCAAGAAATGAAGCCTGCGTTAGTTCATTCAAGACATGATGTCATAGGCTACGCCCCAGCTGTACCAGCTGACAGCCTCTGTTTGGTTCATCGTTTAACCATTCTCCAATCACAGTCATTCTCACATCAAGGTGGTCCGTTTAAATATGGCAGCCTCTCACTCACTGATCTGTTCCCCACCTTCCTGATCGTTTGCGGCTGCTGGCAACGCTTTGCCCCCTCCACCCCAGCCTCCACCTTTTAGATCAAATGCTATCATGTATTGTAGCTCTGGAGTCTGCATGGCTCAAAAAATGTTTAAATGTATCTGGAATATTTTATTCCCATGGGGGATTTTGCTTGCTCTCCCAGCTCGGCGTAGCATGCTGCTGAGCCGAGTTCAGGGAGAATAAAATTAATTAAATATTTAATTAAATATTAAATTAATTATAAGAGCGGGGCCTTCAACGCCAAACATAATTGTATGCATTGTATTCATTTATGCAATAAATGGTTAATTCTATGACTTGAGTGTTCTTGAATTATGTCAGCCTGGTCACCTGATTGTTTGAATCTCAGGGCTTTATCCCTTGCACTGATTGCATCAAATATGTCTTGGTTGAACCAAGGATTCGACCTTTGTTTAATTCTAACTGACCTTGCTGGAGCAACTGAGTCAATTACAGAAAGAAACAAGCATTTAAAGTTGCCCCAGGCCACGTTAACATCAATAGAGTCCAAAACAGATGGTGCATGGCTTGTGAAAACAATACCACCCCCATCTGGCAGCGGCAGGTTAAGGGTGATCAGGATAACAGCCGGATCTAACCTAAATAAATAAATAAATAATAAAATAAATAAAATAAAAACAAAGTAAATAATAATAGGAATTTCTCATTAATTATGGAACATTTGATACACAGGCTAGCAAAGGCCTGTGGGAAACTTCTCATCTCTCTACATTCCAATAGGTCACAGGAACTGACCTCTGGCTGGAGGCCTGTTCTTATCAGTGGGTCATAAAGAAGGCCCTGCAGGGGGAGGGGGAGTCATGTATCTTCCTGAACATTATCCCACATGCTTTTTGTCCCCTTGGAAAATAACCAAACTGTGACAGGACAATGTCCAACCAGCAGAGAAATAAGTTCCTCTAAACCGGCGATCCTCAAAGTCCGGACTCCGATCCGCACCCGGACCCAGACGCCGCCCTTTCCGGACCGAGCCCTATAACCTACAAATCATTGAGAGTTGTTACATTTTCACAGAGCGTTTCGATTTTAACCGGCATATGCTTTTCTAGCCAGACCAATTGCATGTGCTGTAAATCATCACACGTGATGCTACTCAGCCAATCAAATTTCTGAATCGATTCTGCCTGTGGCTTCCGGCTTCCCAGTGCTGCCAGTGATGTTTATTGACACGAAATAGGTTCAAGGAACCATTTCGCTGAGCTCAAACTTATGCCAGTCAATATACAGTTTGTGTGGAATTGAGAGCAGAGACTATTATTTTCCTGATTTTTATAGAAAATTCGGTGAAAACCACTATTCTAATGAAGAATTATCATAATGCATGCCTGTTCAGATGAAAAGAAGCGGTTGGGACTGCACATGTAAGAAAATGGGAGAAAATAAAAACAAAGTTGACCCAAGAAAAAGAAAATCCAACAATGAGCATGAACTGACCCCTCCTCTGTCCACAGGGAGTGTGTCCAGTGCCGAGCATTCGAAGCCGGGAAGAACGACACATGTGAGGATTGCAGCTACTTCCAGCTGATTAAGGTGAAGGATCGTGACAAGCTGCCCCAGCCCATCGACCACAGCTTCCCGGTGATGCACTGCATAGAGCGCGATGCAAACGACTGCTTGTTCTACTACTCCTATGCCATCAGGAACCACACCAAGGAGGTCCATGTGGTGGAGAATCTGGGTGAGTGCTGCATTTAGACAAATGTATTGGTTTCTTCAAAAAGAAAAGGTCCAGAGCGCTCAGAAGTTCAAACAGGTGTGATGAAGGTGGTGGGGATCACAAAACTTCAAAAAAGAAACGTCCAAGGTTCTCTTCTGGCAAAAGGTTAAAACCCTTTACTGAGATGACTATTTCATTGTGGAATATGTAAACACATGGCTGCATATTAAAATGAAGCTGGGACACAGATACAATTCATCCTTCAGCTCACAGAATGGTCTCTCAAAAATAATGTATTTCTTTTTCAGAACCAATTGTATTTTTAGGATTGGGGCAATGCTATGGGGGCTTGTTTGCTCCCAATTATGCAAACCTTTTCTTGGGTCTATATGGGGAATAAATCACAATTATAGCAGTGGTGCCCAAGCACCAGTAGATCGGGATCTACTGGTAGATCTCAGGGTGCTAGATCCCCAAATCATTTTTGGATTAGTGTAACTTTGTACTGTCAGTGTCATTCAACTAGTCAGTCCGTGCATTTTGTTGTCACATACTGTAGGCCTGTCAAAACGCTCATGGAACCCAGCCGACTCCCTTGGCAAAGACTTGCTTTTTTTTTCTTTTTTTTCTCTCAATGTTATTATAACAAATCACACCATTTCCATACAAAACTGTAAATCTTAAATAAAGTAACAGATGACATGTGTCCCTCTACTGCTCACACGCTAAATTTAGCAAATATCAAAACAATTATGTCAACATGGAGGTGCTGGTGGTAACAGTCCTTTTTTTTTTTTTTTACTTAAATTTGTATTTATTTAATCACATTTAGTCAGTGTTACGTGTTTACATTCTGTGGTTCATACTTCTTCAGGTCTTCTTTCAGGGGTTAGGGTGGTGTCTCTGTGAGGAGGGGTTTCCTTGTAAGTTGTCCATTTGTCCCATTTTATTTCAAATTGTGTCTTTTGAATTCTCAGTATGTGTGTAAGTCTTTCCATTTCGAAAATCTCCTCTACTATTTCCGTCCAATGATTCTGGGTGGGTGGTTCTTCCTTATACCATTTCCTTGTGATTGCCTTCTTGGTTGCTGCTAGCAAAACTTTAACCAAATACTGATCCTCCCGCTGTACATTTTCGTTGGTTAAGTTACCTAGATAAAGCACCTCACACGTGTTAGGTACCTCGTTTCCCAATATTGCTTTCAATTCCACCGATATTTCTTCCCAATATTTCCTAATTTTCTTACATTCCCAGAAAACATGAGCGTGGTCTACATTTCTCTTCCCACAAAGCCTCCAACACGTATGAGGTGCTTCAGAAAATTTACTTTTTGTCTTGGGAGTAATAAAGAACCTGATGATAGTTTTCCAGCAAAACTCTCGCCACATCCTGGAGCTGGTCAAGTCAAGTCAAGTTTATTTGTATAGCACATTTCATACACAGAGGCAATTCAAAGTGCTTCACATAAAATGGTTGACAGGAAAATAAAATAAAAGAAGAGAGTAAAACGGACATTTAAAAGCATCACAACAAAACTTAAAAAAAAAAGAGTATAAAAAGTGTATTACAGGAAAATAAACGACTGGTGGTCGTTTGCTGTACACAACATATACCAATCATCTTCAGTTATTTCTAATTTACATTCCTTTATCCATCTATCTCTAACATACAGCGTGGAGGATCCTCTACTCATCATCAAGCCCTGATACAGCACCGATATCACTCTGCTTGTGTTATTCTTATAGGCATTACCCAGAGCCCCAAACACTCCGCTTATCTCATCTGGAAGGTCTGGTTTTATTTCCTTAATGAAGAAGTCTCTGACATGCAAGTACCTAAACAAATCTTGCTTCTCCAGGTCAAATTCATTCTTCAAGTCCCGAAAACGTTTAATTTCTTTTGTATCTATTATTGAGATTATTGCCGTAATGCCCTTGTTTGCCCATTGTACAAAACTGATGTCAAGGGTCCCGGGTTTGAATTTGGGATTATGAGTCAACCAGCTCAGTAGTTTGACCTCCCTCCCCAGATTGTATTTTCTGACCACTATAAACCAGGTTCTCAGAGTAAACACAGTGATTGGGTCTAGCTCTTTCTCCTTCTCTTTAAACAAATTTCTATTTGCTATCATGTTTTGAACTTGACTCCTCTCCTTTCCTAATTCAATCTCTTTCCATCTTGTGATGCACTTTGTGTCACACCAACAAACCAGAGGCCGGATCTGTGCAGCATAATAATATTCTAGAAGGTTTGGTAAGGCTAGTCCTCCTTTGTCTTTGGGAAGTTGAAGTGTCTTATACTTAATTCTTGGTTTCATCCCCCCCCAGATAAACCTAGAGATTTTCTTGTCCCAATCCTGAAATTGTGAGACTTGGGCCCAATCCCAATTCCTATCTTAACCCTCAATCTTAACCCTCAGTCTCAAAAATGCGCACTCCCGCGAAGTGCTAGTGCTGTCCCGATTCTCACTTTGTTAAGTTAAGGGTCGAGTTTGAGGGCTCTACGGCCCTCAGTTTTGAGATTTTCCACGACCACACTTGGCGGTGAGTGCGATCCCAGAATCCCTTGCGTTTCATCAGCTAGATCCATTCAGATGGAAGATGGCGGCGAAAGGAGGAAAAAAGTAGCCCTACAAAGTTAAGTATTTCCTTGTTAATAGAGATGTAAAAATTACGATAACCATTGTATTAGCTTAGTTTAATGTCATTTTATGGATTTCCGTTTTGGAATCCTAACAACAATTGTTGTTGCTAACGAGTGGGGGCTAGAATGACCGTGCTTTCCGACGTGAGGGCTGGCTTGACTGCAGTGTTTAACTGCAGTCAAGCCAGCCCTCACGTCGGAAAGCACGGTCATTCTAGCCCCCACTTGTTTTGTGGTGCGTTGCATTACACGTAGGCTGTATCTTGATAAAAACAACTCAACAACGACATTACCACCGAGAATTATGGCATTTCGTAACAACGTTAACAATGTTATAATATAATAATAATAATATGGCTTGACCAGCACGGCTACTGACTATCGATAGTTAGCAACAACAAATTGTGTTAGGCTCCAAAACGGAAATCCATAAAATGACATTTAAACTAAGATAATACAATGGTTATCGTAATTTCTACATCTATATTATCAAGGAAATATTTGTAGGGATGCTTTTTTCCTCTTCTTTTGAATTGACAGACTGGATCCGGAGCTTTGGCATATTGCTGCCCCCCACAGTCTGAAGACGTATCTGCCTTTAAGGGCTGTCCCATTTTAAAGTCGCAAGATAGCCCTTAACACTTAGTTTTGAGGGCTACTAAGATTGAGGGTTGAGCTTGAGGGTTAAGATTGAGGGTTAAGAAAATAATTGGGATTGGGCCTTGCTTTTAATTATGCATTTGCATACTCATGGGAATGCATAGCTGCAGGCCCTACTTTTCCTGCATCCGTTTACAGCGTATGCATCGCGATTTGGATAGCGTGCATGACAGATGCCTCAAACGGATGCAGGATATGCATGCAAACGCATACTGTAGCCAACAGCACTACGGCCAACCTTTCAGTGAATGGCTCTATGTAATTGCGCGGCACAGCTGGGGCAAGGTTTATTTAGATAGGTGTCCGCTGATGATCAGTTCAACAAATCAAATTTGCCTCAAACATGCCGACCACTAGTCCCCACCAGTCCACCGATCCCTACAAGTCGTTTGTGTGAATGAAGTTGTATTACGCGTAGTGCAACATGGGAATTCCCTATTTAGTTGTTGCAACACACTGTGCTACGAGGATGCCACATGTCCAAAGGCAATTGAATGTAGTATTTCAGTTGTAAACTATTGTTTATTGCTTTTCACTGAAATTATGAGCTGTATTTCATTCATAGGTTATGTTAGTTATGTCTACCCACACTTACTGTAATTGTTATGAAGTTGTGAGTTTATGATGATGATTGTTTATTTATTTATTTATTGTGTGTGTGTGTGTGTGTGTGTGTGTGTGTGTGTGTGTGTGTGTGTGTGTGTGTGTGTGTGTGTGTGTGTGTGTGTGTGTGTACAAAGACTTATTATCAGGTTTACTCTTACAGCGGCGTTGGGGGTGGACAGGTAGATCAGCTGTAAATGTGGATCTTAAGTGTAAAAACATTGGGCACCCCTGAACTAAATTATAGTAAGAAGATGAAATGGTGGGGGCGGTACTTTGACAACATCTTTTTTTGGACATGGTTCTGAGGCGAAACCTCTATTATTTTATGATATTTTAACACCAATAACAAACATAAAATTGTGTATTGAGTCTTCCAAAAGCAATATTAATTTAGTAGACTTGACTATCTCTAAGGGTGAGGAGGGCCAGCTTCACACTACATTATACAGGAAGGCAACAGACAAAAATACTCTGCTGAAAGCTCATAGTTTTCCATCCTAATTGACTCACGGACAACATGGTCAATTCCAATTTGTGATAATAATCAAGAGTTTGAAGCAGATTTCAAACTCGCATGGTTCAACAGATAAAGCCATGCCAGCAATATGGAAAAGCCTCAAGACGAGCTGTTTGACTTCCATAATTGACATCATGCCCGTAACTAATACCATTGAGGACACCGAGGTCATGACCTCGGTATTTTCTAAAAAAAAAAAAAAAATTTGAAAAATGAAGCCTGCGTTAGTTCATTCAAGACATGATGTACCAGCTGACAGCCTCTGTTTGGTTCACCGTTTAACCAATTCTCCAATCACAGTCATTCTCACAACAAGGCGGTCCGTTTAAATATGGCAGCCTCTCACTCACTGATCTGTTCCCCACCTTGCTGATCGTTTGCGGCTGCTGGCAATGCTTTGCCACCTCCACCCCAGCCTCCACCTTTTAGATCAAATGCTATCATGTATTGTACCTCTGGAGTCTGCATGGCTCAAAAAATTAACATGTTTCCATGTCTTGCTTTTAGGCTCCCTCTTTTACTTTCTATGGTTTAAATGTATCTGGAATATTTTATTCCCATGGGGGATTCTGCTTGCTCTCCCTGCTCGGCGTAGCATGCTTGCTGAGCCGAGTTCAGGGAGAATTAAATTAATTAAATATTAAATTAAATATTAAATTAATTCTAAGAGCGGAGCCTTCAACGCCAAACATAATTGTATGCATTGTATTCATAATACAATAAATGGTTAATTCTATGACTTGAGTGTTCTTGAATGAAATTGAAAAATAGCCCCAGCTCCCACGTCTATTCATCTGTCATTGATGTTTTAAAGCCCTCATAAATAACATGATATATGACATAGTTGATCAGAAATGCAACAATTTGGTTCCTCTCTGTGTGCTATAGAAGGAACAGACGTTCAAATTTTGCATTGGGGCTAGGCTTTGGGGACATTCTATTGAAGTGAATGGGTAAGTAACTCCGCTGTAAGTGATGTTTGTGTAGATGCCCAAAATATTTAATTCAAGATTCAAGATTTTTATTGTCACTCCATGGTACAAGTATCACGTGTGAAATTCTTGTGCTGTGGACTCCGTTTACAACATAGTACAAATATAACAAATATAACAGGGCATATGAGTGCAAAAACAACAAGAGACACAACAAGCAATAAGGCAGTATAGTGATAAGACAAGTCAGAGACAGTGGCATATTCACTGCACATAGGTGCGCATGTCGTGTGCATACTTTAGACGTGATTCAACATTTTAAATTCGGCGTATTTGACATACAGGTGCAAATAGCATATTCCTTATTAAACATACAATTAAACTCTGCGTTTTAAATTCGGCGTATTTGACATACAGGTGCAAATAGCATATTCCTTATTAAACATACAATTAAACATTAGACATACGTAATGGTAGCAGCTACAGTACGGTACAGTACGGCTACTACACTATTTGTGTATGTTAAGGAGTCTCGTGGCCTGCGGGAAGAAACTGTTCCTCAAGCGATTTGTGCGTGCTTTCGGAACCCTGTATCTTCTCCCTGAGGGTAGCAGGGAGAACAGGCTGTTGTGGGGATGGTTTGTGTCTTTGATGATCTTCAGGGACCTCCTGAGGCACCGCTGTTTATACAGTTCTTGCAGATCTGGCAACTCACATCCTGTTACGTGCTGGGCCGCGCGTCTCACTCTCCGTAGCGCCCTGCGGTCCATGGTGGTACAGTTCCCGTACCAGGTGGTGAAGCCGCCAGTCAGCAGGCTTTCAATGGTGCCTCTGTAGAAGTTTCCTTAGCCCAAATTTCTTCAGGCGCTTGAGTCCGTGTATTCGCTGTTGGGCCTTTTTGACAACAGTGGCGGTGTGGCCGGCCCAAGTCAGGTCCTGGTGGATATTGACTCCCAGGTACTTGAAGCTGTCCACCCTTTCCACCACTGTGCCGTTGATGGTGATGACGGTCTGGGTCTGTGGGGGGTGGGAGGTGGGGGGGTTGGTGGTTAGGTGGGGATGGGAGGGGGTGGGGGTGCTGAGAGGTGGGGGGGAGGGGGGGGGACAGGAGGTGGGGGGGGAGGTGGCGGGGAGAGGAGGGCAGTGGGGGGGGGGAGAGGAGGAGGGGTGGTGGGGGGGCGGAGGGAGGGAGGGGTGGGAGGAGAGGTGGTAGGGGGGGGGAGGGGTGGTGGGGGGGGAGGAGGGGAGGGGTGGTGGGGGGAGAGAGGTGGCAGGGGGGGAGGGGAGGAGGTGGCAGGGGGGGGAGGAGAGGAGGGGGGGAGGTGGGGGGGAGGAGGAAGGGGGGGTGGTGGGGGGGAGGAGAGAGGGGGGGTGGTGGGGGGGAGGAGGGAGGGGGGTGGGAGAGCACTAATTGAGCACTATTCTGCCATATGTGACCTGTATGCAGAATATATTTATTTATTTTTTGTATTATTGTAAAACAACAACAAAGAGGATATTAAACTAATATGATGTCTGTAGTTCTTTATAGATCTAACCTCTTAATTTTGCTCTCAAAGTGCACCAGATTGAAGCATTTTACTTTAATATGGACAAAACTTTCTAAACGGGGGGCCCCCCATGCCACACTAAAATGACCTAGGTATTTCTCAAACCCTGGCTACGGCCATGATTGACATCACAGTAAATTAATTCATATGCCTGCTTACAGCACCCCCAACTGAATGTGAAGACCAGACCTGATTAAGTATATAGCTGAGTAGAATGGGAAAAAACAAACAACAAACACAATCAACTGTGCTGAAGATGGATCTAACAGATCATCTTGTCTTAGCTGATCAAAACAGTGCATGATAATAAGGGGAGAGACAGCATTTTTTTTACAACAGAATTCATAACCTGTTTAAATACCCATGAAACATGTTTATACGGTTAAAATGACATGATATAAAGGACCTTTAATGCAGATATACAAGAACAAGCTATAGGCCACGTGAAATGCAATACAATTACAGGATGCAAAATGAATTAAATTAAGGGGGCACGGTGGCTCAGCGGTAGAGCTGTTGCCTCACAGCTAGAAGGTCCTGGGTTCAATTCCCACCTGGGATGCTGTGGGCGCCCCCCCATCCTCAGGTGCCCACTGCCCAGCTGGGCTATCTCATTAACTCATTCATGGCCAGTTTAGGACTGCCAATATTTAGCACAGGCCAAAGATTTTCATAATTGTTGGTCATCTTTCAAGACCCACAGTAAATTATCTATTAGCACCAAACTTAGCACCAAACTTAACTTAACTTAAAGTGATTTGCAATCCCTCAAAATGAAGATGTACGTCTCTGGGTTCACCAGAAAAAAAAAAGTGAGCTTTTAGCATGTTCTGTACTCTACTTATAGCCATTTATATACACCCTGTTTTCACCAAAAAGGTCTCTCTGAGAAGAGAAATTGCAGAAAATTGCATTTTTGTAAAGGACACAATCTCAGGCAGAACTCGCTCTCAATTCTTTTATTTTGAACTGTATTGACATCAGACATGTAAATATTATTCGTTATGACACAAATGACAAAAAAAAAAAAATATATATATATATATATATATATATATATATACATGAAGTGCTTTTTTTACATTCAACAATACAGTTTACTCAGTGTGAGTGAGTGTGAATGTGTGTGTGTGTGCGCGGGGCCCATGTGTGTCTCTTTACATTACATTACATTTCGTCATTTAGCAGACCTAAATGACCGTCCTGACCGTCCTGACCTCATTCTGAGATGTGGGCTCACAATCGGCTCCTCATCTGAAATAAAAGCAACATATCCTCAGTAAACTATATAATCACATTTAGTACAGAGACAGTGTAGTCGTGTACTAGTGTCTCAGTAAACTATACGATCATAGAATGCAGAGATCAGTGTAGTCTCTCTCTCACACACACACACACACACACACACACACACACACACACACACACACTCCTTACCGCGAGATCATCCGGGTCCTGTCGCATTGGAGTCCAGTCTTCCTCGCCCTCGACAGGAAAGTGGCCGTGCTGCTTGGCTCTGTGTGAAAGCAATTTCTGTGGCGAGGCTGCTGTTCTCCTCCTGCTCACAAAGTTGTGACTCCGTCTCGTCTCTTTCGGGGTGGCACACAGGAACGGGGTCCAGGGACCAGGATCGATCATGTTGGTCACGGGTTTGACTACCGCGAACAACTGATCGATGTCCGCTGCCCTGCAGCAAGCCGACCAGCTCGTGCAGCGCGCCGAGGGGCGTTTCAATGGCGTTTCTCCTCTCTGCACAAGGAAGCGCGTTTCTCTGTTTTCTGTTTTTCCTCCTGCTCATTTCAAAACAACAGCTGCGTTTGTACAACAACAGTATGTGTTTGTTCACGTGTTGTCGGCTTCCCTTTGAGGGCAGGGACCTGATACCATGTCACAGGCTGGGGAAGTCTTTGAACTACGCGCTGCACTAATAAAAACAAAAACACGTCAAACACGTCTTTGGCGTGGATGGCTATTCCTGATAACACGTCAAAGACGTCTTTGGCGGTGAATGAGTTAAAAGGGCCCTTCTGTGTAGAGTTTGCATGTTCTCCCCGTGCTCCCCAGGGGTTTCTCCATACAACATCGGTATGGACCCCTACTAAAAACATGCAGAAGATCATCATCTGACCAGTGACGATTGTACACAAGAAAGATGCCCACTGCTCCTGGCCTGCCCTCCGGAGGAAGGACAAGCCTGGATGGGATAAATGCAGAGACTGGTTCACCGGCCACCATCAGCATGAGTGTGTGTGTGGCCGCATGCATGTGTTGGGTTGTCGTGTGACAAATGAAGACGGGTTTGTCCGTCTAGTTCTTCTTCTTCTAAAAAAAAGAATGAAATAAACTCACAATGAGAATAATAATGAAGCAGGGAGGTTAGACACAGTTGAAATAGAATGAAACAATGATTCAAATGAGTGCAATCAGACAAAATACTCAACTTTCAAGGGCGAAGTGATGGACTACATCTCCCAGCGTGCCTGGCACCGAGCTGAGTGATGACATCACGACTTGCGCAGTTGATTCCAGTGACAACGGAGATCAGACATTGTTTTGATGCTGCCTTGGAGCGGTAGAGCTGAAAGTTTGTTGAAGATTTTTTTCTGAGTGAGCAGACTTGACTCGGGTGATACTGTAGCTGGTTTGGACGGAGCGGTTTGGAGGAAAGCTTCCACTGAACGGATTATCGATGAACCCGGTCATCTCTTCTGCGGCAGTATTTTCTTGTGTTTTGAATGAAACTCCTTGCTGAAGCAGTGAGACAGTGACGACCTAACGGAGCCGGGGACAGGAGTCGTGCCGGACGGACAGAGGCACGGTGATCCATGATGAAGGTGAGGAACCAGCACGGCAGGTAGGCACACATGTATGGGATCAGTATAGTCTCATATCTATTGACCTTGACCTTGACCTTTCACGAATGCACATGCTTTGTTTCGCAGTTGTATTTCGGACTCACTAATGCACACGATCTGTTTTACAAATGCACATTCTCTGGTTCGCAGTTGTATTTCGGACTCACTAATGCACACAATCTGTTTCACAAATGCACACGCTCTGGTTCACAAATGTAATATTTATGCAAACTTGTAATATAAATTCGGAAATGCACACGCTCTGCTTCACAAATATAATTTTTATGCAAACTTGTAATATAAATTCGGAAATGCACACGCTCTGCTTCACAAATATAATTTTTATGCAAACTTGTAATATAAATTCGGAAATGCACACACTCTGCTTCACAAATATTATTTTGAGGCACACTTGTAATATAAATTCACAGATCATGCGAATTGCTCAATGTGCATTTACAAACTGCTTCTCATTTGTGAACCTGTCTACATTTGTGAGAGAAATTTCTGCGCTGCCTTTTTGAGACTCGTCTAACGGGCAGGTCAACGAATGTCACCATTGGCTGATAAAGCTGTGTGATTCTGATTGACAGATTCATCAGCCAATCAGGTGTTTGCTTTCAGCCAATCATATGGCTCCTTACATTTTTTCCACACGTTCTCCACACACGGAGCTACTGTTATGTGCGCATGCGCACAGCGTTCAAACAATGGCAGGCAGAAGAACACACAACAGCAACAGCATGGAGACTGAGAGCTTCTTTTAATACATCCATGATGGAGAGACTTAATCAACCTCAACCTGTAAGTAACACATTTATCTCATTATCCCCTCTAGTCATACCTTCCCCACGGTATCAGCTGTTTGTTTCCCCCGAGTGCCCAGGTCGCATAAGCAGGCTGTAGGTTATTGTTATTCAACGTGATGGCTGCTGCGAAGCCCCAGAACTTTCCCCCCGTCGAAAAAGTCTGCGTTGTGGGAATATTTTTGCTACGTTAAAAGCACTGATGGCAAGGAAGATTAGAGGAGGAAGCTCAGCCAGTGACTGCCACACGAGGCAATACCACAAACATGATGCAAATCTGCGCGAACACCACCCGTCCTAATTTGGCAACATCTTGCTCATAGCAGATACCGTTAAAGTCAGATAAACACTCTCATAGGCTATCTGCCGAGGCAGATCACATGGCTAATGTTATACGTTAACGTTACTTGACTGAGGTATGAACGTATTCCACTGAAGAGAAGTAATAATAAAATGATGAAAGACTTCTCCAACTGAGGTACAAACTGTGTGTGCATAGTGAGTGACTGAAGCACAGGGAGGGAGGAGAGAGGATCAGCAGAGAGCAGCACAGGAGGGACAGGCTGTGTGTAGTGTGAGAGGGTTGGGGGGTGTCACTGTGTGTGTGATCAACATTGAAACTATTTATGTCCAGTGTGTCCATTTGATTTGACAAAAGATAAGCATTTATTTGATATTATTAATATTATGATGTGTTTTAGTTTTACATAAAATTAATTGGATGAAATAAATCGTCACACTGCAGGTTTAGCCTCACTGAAGATACTGCGTTTATTTTAATTTTGTGAAAAGTAAAAAGTATTTTTATACTGTTAACTTAACATACAATGTTTACTAATGTTCCAAATGAATGTTCTATTATGTTATTAATAAAAATGTTGTTCAACGGCAACAAAATTATATATATAATATATAGCCAGATTTTACAATAACTCATAAAGGTCCACCAAATACACCAAATAGCTCAAATGTGAAAGATAATCTATACATGTTGATAAATGAAGATGGCTGTGAACCCAAAATAAAAATAATTATAATATTGTGACCCAGAGTTTAACTAAACTTCTGTGGGCACTGGACAGGGCTCTGCTAAGCACTGCAGTGTATGAGATTAAAAAGTGACTTCTTCTGTTTTCTTTGCAGGTATATTTCCACCAATTCCAATGGATCTGTGTCCTGTCAGAACCCTCAACTGCTGCAGTGTCCTGCAATACAGAACCATCTAGGTCACACATGGGCCGGACGCCCGGACCCGGCCCCTGGACCATCTCAATCCGGCACCCAACGTCCTCAAAGGAAAACAAAACAACGCACAAAAAGTCAATAAAAGACAGCATCACGTTAATAAATCTAATCCGCTACAGCCATTTGATTTGTATCACTATGATATCAGGAGATTAACAGGAGAAATTACCAATCACAGCGGGAGAGAGGGTTACAAATAGAGAGACCCCCACGAAAATCAGGAGTGTTGGCAGTTATCAGTCCAATGTGTTGCACTTCGCTTACTTTATATTATGTAAGTTAGTATGGCCCTCTGGAAAAAAAATGTCCCACCCCTGATCTAGGTTGTTAGACTTTCAGATATCAAGTATCTTGGTCAACAGGCTGGCATAAGTAATGTCTCTTATAATGATCATTAAAACTGATTTGGTGACACAGAGTATTTAACACTGTTTCATTATTTGCATCATCGAACATAGCTGCTATCAAGAGGTTTTGAGGTGTCTTCAGTGACCAGCTTACTGTACCAGGTCACTCTTAACAGAAGTGACTACGCTGTTGTCTGTTAGCCAAATATATTTCCAGGCTGTTAGATTATAGATTATCTGACATCAGCTCTTTATAGATATTCCACTGTCATTGTTTTAATTTTGCAGAGTTGTTGGCTGATTTGTTCTCTCTTTAGTTGAGATGTTTTGCATGAACTGTAATACCATCTGATATTTTCAGTGTTCCTGCAAAAAAAATCATCCACAATTCATTTAAACAGATGGACATTTGCTGGTCTCAGTTCATTTATTTTCACGGCAAAAACACAGCTTTATTTTCACGGCAAAAACAGATGCACTCATTTGGCTTTTACATCAGGTCATCCTGTCATTGAAGGTTGGAGGCAGTAGATTCTTGCAGACAACAGTGAGCCATGTCAGCCTGGTTTTGCAGCATGTCAGATTTTCAAACCTGTCCAACAAATCAATATAAAATATCAAACAATGTTGCTGCCTGTCCAAAAATCTATAAGTAAGTCACATTGGTTAATTTTAATTAAAATGTTTGTGTTATTAATACAAATGTAACGTTACTCTAGATTAGAGACTAGTGAGCAGATTACTAAAATATACTATAGTGGAGGTAATAGCCACATTTTTTAAATGAGGTTGATAGTTTACCCACCTCATTTACCAACCATTACACCCCTGACTGTAACGTTAGTTAAATATGCTGGCTGCTGTTTATTATGTTGGTATTTCTAATATAGTTAATCACTTAGCTAGCATTTTAGTCCAAGTGACAGGCTATGCTTCCTGTGGTCTGTCAGGGAAGCATAGCCTACAGACTGATCAGTGATATCACGTTGTGCTCATAAACTACTAGCGTTGTACTGCATTGACTAGCTCACAAAAGTTGCTAATGAAATAAACAGACTTTGAAAGGGGTAACGTTAGTTGTAAGAGCAAATTTACCAAAGAACTTACCATAAATTAGTATTTTATCTGGCGTGGTGTGCCCCGGCCACTTGCCACCAGAAGCTGCCGAGCCTTCACAACTGACGTCACGTCTTAACACCGAATTGCTGGCTAAGTTAATATTATATAAATTAATGCAAATCATAGTAAAGTGCCACTGAAAATCATTCCAAAAAGTTAACAGCGTGTGATGTTGTGGTGTTTGGATTTGACAGTAACCAGGAACTACAAGAGCAACGTGAACCACGTGATACTTTTCCAAGCCCGCTATTGGATGATAAGTACAAATACGTCATGCACATGGACACATAGCTGTCCGCTCTCTTTACCGGAGAAAATGCAAGTTGACAGAGTTAGCGATCACAAAATATGGCAAGAAAGAACGGGTGGCAACAAATTTATTTTCATTTGTTGAGACATGTCTCAGTTGTTAATAAAGGACTGGGTTTTCCCTCGGTAGGGATAGTTTAAGTGCACGAAATCTCCGCTGGGCCCGCCCAACGTGTGGAAAAAATGTAAGGAGCCATATGATTGGCTGAAAGCAAACACCTGATTGGCTGATGAATCTGTCAATCAGAATCACACAGCTTTATCAGCCAATGGTGACATTCGTTGACCTGCCCGTTAGACGAGTCTCAAAAAGGCAGCGCAGAAATTTCTCTCACAAATGTAGACAGGTTCACAAATGAGAAGCAGTTTGTAAATGCACATTGAGCAATTCGCATGATCTGTGAATTTATATTACAAGTGTGCCTCAAAATAATATTTGTAAAGCAGAGCGTGTGCATTTCCGAATTTATATTACAAGTTTGCATAAAAATTATATTTGTGAAGCAGAGCGTGTGCATTTCCGAATTTATATTACAAGTTTGCATAAATATTACATTTGTGAACCAGAGCGTGTGCATTTGTGAAACAGATTGTGTGCATTAGTGAGTCCGAAATACAACTGCGAACCAGAGAATGTGCATTTGTAAAACAGATCGTGTGCATTAGTGAGTCCGAAATACAACTGCGAAACAAAGCATGTGCATTCGTGAAAGGTCAAGGTCAAGGTCAATAGATATGAGACTATACTGATCCCATACACATGCGTGTGCCTACCTGCCGTGCTGTGAAGCAATGTAGCCTGACTTGCTCGACAGCGTGATGAGCTTCCTTTGACGATGATTGCAGGAGAAGCAAACATGAACAGCATGACGGCGTGCACAGAGACATAGCAGAGTTGCAGCAATCACACTGACAGCAGAGTATGAAAAGAGAACAGCTTTTAAAGGTTGCTGCTAAGGCTGAGATTGGCTGAATGGGAAGATGTGGCCAACTGTGATTGGTTTAGCAAAAGCGCTCACGCCCCCCTAATCAGCTGAATACAGGGCACCAGTCACCCAGGAAATGGTCTTATCACCCGACTACCTTCGGGCAGACGTTTCCGATGGGAGCGCTCCCCAGACAGGAAGGTTAAGGGTTCGTACAAGCAGACTTGTAAACAGTTTCTTCCCAGAGGCAGTCAGGTTCTTAAATGAATAGCACCTTATTGCTTTAATCTGCTGCTTTCATTATTTTATAATTTTATTATATTATCTTTCTAATCTTGCACTGTGTAGACATGCCACCCTGGCATGGTTCCTAGAGAACAGCACAAAGCACTTTATTCATATGCCCTTCTTATTATGCCTTTTTAAAAATCATTATTTTTTATACTTTTTATTCATTTACAACCATGCACTGTGCCGACATGCTGAATGTACATCCATGTCTTACCCTGTTTAATGTTTTGTTGTGTGCTCTCTGTTTTTGTACTTTCTTTTTTCTATACCATGTGGAGGTGTGGCTTGTGTACAAGAGTATTCAGAGAATTCCAATGCATTTTAATGCCATATTTTAATGCAAATGGCAAATAAACTTGAACTTGGAATGAATGAGTGTAAACCAACCAAGGTCTTTCTGTCTGAACTTTCACATGAGCTTCAAAGTTGACTCTAACTCTATTCAAAAAAGACTATGACATGTTAAGATATGGTACATTGTACCATTGTGAAATGTAACAAAAAGATATCAGAAAAATATTTGGTATGGTTATTGAAAAAATGTCCCCTACTATTATGTTTGAAGAAACTGCGGACCACAACGTAGTGTCAATGTTTTATTATCATGCGGTTATAGGCAGCCATCATACCAACACACATCCGCAATGACACTCAGACACTCATTGACGCTTTCCGGCAGCTGTCATAAAGCTGCTCGGCTTCTCTTAAAGGTACAGCTACAACGGTGTATCCACATACACAACGCCTACTTCTGGGGCATTTGGGCCAACTGAGACACCTTTGATGGGCTGTTGTGGACAAATGCTGGACTGTTAACAATGCTGAATGTTTAGATTGATAGTTCTTCCTTTCTAGATGACATTTACATTGACATTTCCCCATGTCTCTGTGTTTCAGACTGTCCGGCGGAGCCTGACATCGTCTCCACCATGGCGGCAGGGTTCTGACACATCCTGGAAAACAGTTGGTCAATTTTCCAGTCATGGAAAACACATGGAAAATGAGAGGAAAATAAAATGTCCTGGAAGATCTTCTGTTGCCCTGGAAAATTATTTCAACATTCTCCTAATTTATTAATAAAACAACCGTGCAAGATGCAGTCACACAATTACATGTGTTTAGTTCAGAATGAAGGCGGAGTTCGAAGATGGGTGTGGTCTGAGCAAGGGGGCCGGAAGTAGGTATAACAACACCAGAAATGTTAGGGCTATTGGTGATATCCCAAAGTTTCCTGCAACTGATACCACACATATCACTTTCCAGATATTAACATAATGAGATATGAGATATTTGGGCAGAATATAGTGGTATAACGACACCAGAAATGTTATGTGCTGGGGATTCAAAATATGGCATGAGTCAAATCAGGAATCCAGATTCTGTCAAAAGAGGGACATTTCAGGAATCCAGATTCTGGTAGTATGACACTTCCCATATCGAGTCAAGATCCTGATATGAAATCTCCTCTGTTCTGTGATGGGAGAGTTTCCAACACAGATATCATCATATATGGGTTATGATTCGAAAAATATGGGCAAAAACATCCCTGGGTTTTGGGGTGTTTTGCGCAGTGCCCACTTGACGCACCTGGCCCGCATTCGTTTTATGCCGCAGCTGCTGTGATCCCTTCGCAAGATGGTCTCAAGTTTGAAACATAATGTCCCTCATTTATCAAAGGAGCGCAGGGTCCATGTGTCATTTATGAATGAGCGCTCATTGTTAAATGTGGCGGCTGGAATCAATTGTCATTTAAATATCATGACGGCCCTAAATATTGGTGCGCTGTGTGCAGGCATCAGTACAGCGCATGCGCCTCATGGCAAATGAGGAAGTAGCTTCAGTTACTCTTGGTTAGTTTGGTTAATCTTTGTTACTGGGTGTGTGGATTTACTTCGAAAATGAGCGTTTCCAGTAACTTTGGATTATTATTTAATCGCGTGGTGAGTACACGAATCATAACATGGCGCTGTTGGAATGTGTATTTTGGGCGACTGAACGGGAGTAGGCAGCTGTACCGTTCACTACCATTGTAGCGCTAAGCTAAGTAGCAGCTAAGGCTGTGCCGCTCTTTGTAGGGAACGCACAGTGACGATAAAGGCATCCACATTCTCCATTTACTGTCGGCAATATGACAAATAGGCGAATCTCCCAAAATGTTGGCATATCCCTTTAAGAGAAAGCACACAATTTGTTTGAGTATTGATATTATCGATACCCGTTGCAAATGAGTATTGTATTAGTTTCAAATTTTTAGTGATACTTATTGATACTATTGATACTTTTGACTCTAGAAATGGCTCCTACACCCTGATTCAAATTGTTCTTTATAAATTAGAATTAGAATACTATTAATCTCCACCCGCGCAACCTTCAGGCTACTAGTCTGCTTCTCTAACCTCTGGGCTACCTACAGCCCAAGTTGCCCACCTATTATTTCTACCAGCCCACCCTAATATAGCAGGCTAAAACCGGCCCTGGCACCTAAGCAGGATACATTTGGCGGCCCTGCATCACAATGGATAGACAGTGAAGTATTCATGGAACCAGCTACCATATGAAACACTCAAGCCAAGCTGACTGACTCCACTTGCCATTTTTACCCTACTTTTTGTCTGAATGCTTAGTGTTTCTAATTTTAAAATGGCATTAACTGTGTTTGTCCACCAGACAGCTCCAAACCTCACTTCGGTATTGCTCGTCCTGAGATTTATTTTTTTTACAATTACATTATTTTGAGCAGAAAATTATGCTAAGCGTAAATTAATGTAAATCCAGGGGTAGATGATCTTATTTCTTATAGCCTACAGCTTTAGTTTGGGTTTGGCGGCCAAGTTTTAGACAATGTTACCATTACATTGAAATGGTTAGGCTACTATGAGGCCATTATTTCATCACCCACTAATGCAATTAGTGGGCTCTTTGGCTCCACAAATGCTTCAGTTTTGCTGCCATACCAAATGTCTACAATTCCATGACTGTGACGGCACCACAGTGTGCAGAAATGGGGGGGGGGGGGGGGGGACAGAGTATAACATCTTTTCACTGCATTCAGTACTGTCTTTAGGACCCTGGGAGCTCTTCAACCCTATCGAGCTGACATGTCAGACATGGCTGTAAAGCTAAGACTTTTACAGTTCTAAGGAGTCCAATTTCATTCAGATATCTTGATGTGAGAGGTCAAGGGACCCGTTTGAAAATAGTCATGCCCATTTCGCTTTCTCAAAAATGTTCCTGAATTTGGAGACATTTTACGCCTGCTCCCCAATGGGGAGATGGCTGGTACTTGCTAATATGCCTGGAATTCTACTTTCTGCCAATACCAAAAGCACTCCTCAAACTGCACTATGCCATATTCTTCTTCTTCTTCTTCCCACGGGGCCCTGCGCAATACATCCTATTTAATGCCCACCGACCAAAGTGTCTCCCTGGCTCTGCATCAATCCACCATTAAGACAATTAAGATAAGATAAGACAAGGTAATACTGCCACAGATAATACTTAGCCAGACTGATGACGATAATTCCCTACAAACCGTTCTCTTTGAGGTGGAGAAAACCAGTGAAAGGAGTCTTAATTAAAACATTTATTTGATCCAATTCTTTGGAATGTAGTAGTCAATGATCAGAGTCTGAGACAACAGAGACGAATGAGTCTGGGTGCTGACCAGAAGGTTTAAGTACAAACAATACTTTTAGTCACTTAAGGCCTCACTGCTTTTCCGTGATTTTTTTTTAAACTTCCTTCTTTCCTTTCTTGTTTGTTTTTCTAGATCTGAAACAGCAAAATTACAGAAGCAGTAACGTTACTGAAAATTAAAACATTTTTCGTCATAGAAAGAAAAAACAAAACAAAACCAATGGCACATACATCAGTGACAGTACAAAAACACAAGGTGATATTATACCAAGTAAATAAAATGGATACGTTTCAAAGAGACGCGTATAAGCTTTTTCGAGAATGAAAAACATCTTCGTAAATTGTACATTTCAGAATTATACCATGTAATCTGAAACCATGTTAAAAAGAATCAACAATAACACTGTCTTCTCTTTCTTTCTTTCTTTCTTTCTTTCTTTCTTTCTTTCTTTCTTTCTTTTCATAAATCAACATCATAAACACATAGATTTTATTTTAAATATATCAGTGCAACATTGTTTTCACATTGTAGTGCTGCAGCATCCTTTCTGGTTTTACAGGTGGGAGTTATCGGTTGCAGTGATGTTGCTGCAGTTCCTACTGTCTGCCCATAGAGGCTGCTAAAGATAACAGATTTGTGCCCATTTAAAGGCAATGACACAAGTTTCTCTTCTGATAGTCAACACTGGAAATACATTGATGAAAAATACAAACAGTACTGTCAGGACAAACATTGATTCTTGTATCTGTGCCTTGGTTTTCTGTCAACCAGTTTCAGAAGCCACCCTGTCAAGACAATGTTCCTTGCGGAGACTCCTATGCCGAGCAAACAGCAGTCCAGGGAACCTGAAGTCGGACACTTGAGGTTTTCCAATGGGTCTCCAAACTACTGGCCAAGCCTCAACTTAATGCAGTCACATTAGCATACAAATGATTTCTCCATCCCCAGCATGCTGTCAGTCTCTTAGTTGAACTGAACACAGTCTTCCGTTTTACCCTGTACAAAAACTCAACGTCCCATGAGGCATTTCTCCATAATCTCAAAACCGTTAGCACCATCTAAAAGCCCTCGTCCTCCCGGGCAACACTGTAAGAACGGCAACCCAAATGAAATAAGAACACATGCTCCCAACTGCTCATATACAGTACTGCCGACCGGTCAGGCACCCTTGTAGTCACTCAATGAGCAGGGTAGTGGGGGTTGAGGTTAGGCAATGGTCCCCCTGGTGGTTGGTTATGGTCAGACACTGGTAGCCACTTGGGGTTAGGGTTTGGATATGGGTCAAGGTTAAGGATGGAAGCTCCACGGCCTGCAGAGCGCCAGATAGAGTACCGCAGGGATGACGTATTTTTGTAGGCTTACCCAGAAAAACAGTCCCTGCACTTCCTGGTTCATAAAGGGATAAGGCAATGGGTTTTTTGTATGGGTCAGTTCAATTCATGAAATACGGTCTGTAGTTATCAAAAGTTTTCTGAAAATTGCGTTGAAAAACATTTACGCAAATCACGAAAGTGGTCCTCATTTGTGAAGATTATCTTGCTGTACACAAACTTCGCTGTTTCATAAACTTTTGTTAACCACATACCTTATTTCATGCATTTAATGGAAATCCCCATACAAAAATCACATTTCCAGGGGGCACGGTGGTGCAGTGGTAAGCGCTGTCGCCTCACAGCTAGAAGGTCCTGGGTTCGATTCCCACCTGGGACGCTGTGAGCCCTGAAGGAATGCGTGCCAGTCCGCATGTCCTCGAGTGCCCACCACCCGGGTGGGGTCATCAAAAGGGCCTTTCTGTGTGGAGTTTGCATGTTCTCCCCGTGCCCCCTGGGGGTTTCCTTCATAGGAACCCTGTTTGAAAGCCCCAGGCATACGCATCGTCGGTGCTTCTCCAACAAGCCTTCATTTCACGTGAGGGTCCACCTCGCTTCTCCAAATTCAACACCTTGTTTCCCAGAATTCAAGCTCACGTAATTACCGTCGCCGTGCCCGCAACGCTGCTTTCTGACAGCAGGCGGCGACCTTTCTCTTCGGGAAGTAACAACATGACGTGACCAAACGTCAGGATGTGCCGACTTGGGAGTGAGAATGCGTTGGAAAGAAACCACTCTCCAGTTCAAGTCAATGTTGAGACAAAATTCCTGTACATTTGTTATATATATATATATATATATATATATATATATATATATATCAATAAAGTGATTCTGATTGGCTCACAGAAAGGATACCACAGCACATGTGTCTTCTTCTATAGAAAAGGGCGCTCAAATATATTAAAACCTACTGTATGTACAATATGTCATGTGCCATGAAGCGGAGGCATTCAGGGTTCCTACACATTTTCTGCTTACAAACTTTTCCGGACCCTAAACTTTTTCATGTCAAGGATCCCTAAACTGACACAAATTAGACCACAGAACTCAATCTGATATATTTTTTTTTGCTTTTAGATGCTCTATTAGGCTACAGCAAGTGTATGAAAGCCATGACCAAAACAGTCATACATTCTGTCATTTTGTTAGTTATTATGGATGGAATTATAGTGAAAATAAATTATTCCCCTTTTTTCTGGAACCCCCGTAAGGACCCCTGAGGGTCCCTGGACACCACTTTGAGAACCAATTAGATCTGAAGCTGAAGATTGTTCTCTACACAAACAAATATCATTATGAATTTTCCAGAATTCTCCAGTTTTGTGTAGGAACCCTGGATGTAGCTTTTGATGAAAAAACAACCAGCAGAAAACAAGGCAACAGAAACGTTTGAGGAAAAAAAAGGCACTGTCGGAACTAGACACAGGTCAACGGGGTCAGCCAGGGCACGCACGCACGCATGCACGCACACACACACACACACACACACACACACACACACACACACACACACACACACACAGGCTGAAGGATGCATGCACTTCATGTATACAGATCAACATGAGTGTAATGCACATATACAAACACACACACACACACACGCGCGCGCACACACAGGATGAAAGACGCATGCACTTCATGTATACAGATCAACATGAGTGTAATGCACATACAAACACACACACACCCACACACACACACACATGCACATGTGCACACACACACACACACACACCTACACTCCATGTATCCAGGTGTATGTGAATGTAACACATCCATGAACACACACAAACACAAACACACAAACACACACACACACACACACACACACACACACACACACACACACACACATACTGTACACAGGGACATGTCATGGCCATCTTCAGAGCCAGATATCAGGATAGCAAATCGAGTTCACACTCTCTGCTCTTTATGTGAAACAATGATCTCTGAAAAAACAAAAACAAAAATAAAATAAAATAAAAAATGGAAAATAACAAAAATTTGAATCTTCTTATCTTTCCACAAAAGTACACAAACGATAAATACTTTCATCTGAATTGGTCTCAACACCAGCATGTGATTACATGAAATCAACAAAGCACGCCGAAAAAACAAATATAATCCTTAGTTTTCTTTTTTCGCTGTACAGATACTTTATACACAGTGCCCCCTACAGGTCAGTCCCTTCCACTGCAGCTCCTGAGAAAAAAATTACATCGGCTCAATCGTTTTTTGTTTTTGTTTTTTTCGTATGTTTTTTCCAGCCTGCCCTGCCATCCCGTGGGTGTGGCTTCGGCCCCCGTTCCTCCCACGTGATTGGCTGCATTTTAAGTGTCCTCCCGGAGCGTGTGAGCCCCGCCCCCTCCCTGCTCACGCCTCCGAGTAGTTGCTCTGTCCGTTCATCTTGTCCTTCTTTAACTTCACGCCGTCCACCAGCTCAAAGTTATAGTTCTCCAGGGCGGATAAGTTCCTGTCGGTCATGCTGCCCTGCGAGCAGGCGCAGTACAGCACCACGCCACAGATGGCACCCAGGAACACGCCCAGGGCCGACATGGCGATGATGGTGATGAGGATGGGGTCCAGCGTCTTCAGCATGTTGCCTGGACCGCCCAGCTCGCTGGTCTCCTGGGGGAAGGAGTCCATGGCTGCAGAGAGAGAGAGACAGAGAGAGACACACCGAGAGAGAGAGACACAGACAGAGAAAGAGAGAGAGAGAGAGAGATGTGTGGACACGAGTTATGCTTCCTTCCATTCAACTGTCAGGGGAATTTTAAAGGGACACCACTTCAAAAATTATTTATTTTGTTCTCACACATATCTGAAAACTGTAAACAGTTTTGCAGGCGTTCATTTAGTTTGACAGTTATTGAGAGATGACTAGAGTTAAATTTGGACCAGTGATGTCATCAGGAGGCACTGAATCATTATCTTTTATGTTATGGCCTCCTTAAACAATCATCATCATCATCATTTCCTTTATTTTACCAGGTAAATTATTGAGAAACCCTTTTTTAGGGTTTTTTCCCTCTATCTTCCCAAAAGCGCTAATTTAGCATTTGCGCTCGTTTAACGCCGTGTGCAATGCAAATTGGGGGCGGACACAAGCGCATGCCTGTGATAATTGTACTGGGCATTGGCTGCCCCATGCCAAAGCAGGCGTTTCAGCGCTAAAATGTGGGATAGATGGCGTTACCCTATCGTCAGCAGCACGCAATTACTTTGCACTAAGAGCTTTGAAAAGAACCTCTTACGGTGCGGTGCGGTGCGGTGCACGGAGATTACGGCTGCGCTCCCAGCGCAGAGAGGTATTTGCGCAGTGGAAAGTGGAATGCCACGTCAAAACATCAAATTATGCTGCTAAAATTGGGTATTAGCAGATAATTCAGTGAGGCAATCAACTATAACTCACTGAGAAACTTTTATCACATCGCAAAGAGGGAAATGAATTGAGAAAACTTGTTGGACAATGGACATAGGCTATTTACCTTCATAACCCGAAGGGTCGTTGGCACCACAGACGATCTGTCAATAAGCTCCCTCTGTCCTCGCACGAGTGAGTACACTCTATTACGCATGGCGAGAATTACAGCATATTGCATGCCTCGCGCAAACAGCCATTGCAAGACGGGAATCTGATTGGTTTTGATTGACGTAATGCCCAGCCTTGCCTGGCCACGCCTGTGAATAATTCTGGTAGTTAAGACCGCCCAAATCCCGTTTGCGCAGGCATTTGGGGGCGCAGGTGAGTTTTGGCAGAATTGGCATGGCTCTAATTTGCGCTTGCAACAGGTGCCGTGAACGTTTCCGCATGCCCGCCGAGAATTGCATCCTCAACATTTTTCGGGGCTGTTTTAACTTAGAAATCAGGGAGGTCACGTCTACCAGAGAATTATATCACTTTTAAAAAGTTACATTTCTGTATAAATCATTACAAGTATCTCGCGTGAGGTGGGAATGCTTGTTTTTGCTGCTGGGCGGGGGAGCAAAACTCGGCAGAACACCTGGCGGATGGCGCAAGGCGGAATGCTATCTTCCGTGCCTTAAGGCACGCGCAAACAGTGCGCAAAGCGCTATTAGGGGATATCGCCTGTCGGAAGATAGAGCCGCATTCTCTTTTACAATAATGACCAGGCCAAACAATACCAGGCTCGAGTGGAGACTGAAACATATAAAGGATGCCAAGACCCGGGTAACAGAAAATAATAATGACAACTCTTGTGATGACATCAGTTATCCAAAGATTAGGACCGAGCCTCTGTTGTACGCATACTACCATGTGCTACCATGTGAGCACAGTACTTCAAGAAGTTAAAGTATTGGACAAGTTGTCATAACCTTCGCACAAGATCATGACATCACGATCACACGGCAAATCCATCTTGCTCCAATCTATAGACGGTTTTAACTTGACAACAAAACCATTCTAAATTGAACCCCAGCTCACTTCCTGTTGCCGTGTTTGCTATGGACAGGAGAAAGAAAAAAGAGAAACAGAGCAGGACTGACAATTCTGTGAAAACCGCCTATAGGTTGTTTGCAACCACGTGATTCCGATGATGCTGATGGCGTCACTGGGGGGCAGCTCTCCCAGAGCTACTATGGAGAATTGAGGAAAGCGAGTATGCAAGAGGGTTGGATGCCGCTCCACGCTGCAGCCAGAAGATTGCAAAACATATAGGATATGATCCGTATACAGGGAGAAGCGATTTTTCTAGCAACTTGTCCAATTTTGCTAGTGCTTCCCTATCGCTTTCTATGTAGCCTGCTGCCCCCCAGAATGATCACATGGTTTGCAAACAAGCCAATGGTCAATGGCCTTGCCCCGGTCGCCATCTTGACGTGACGTCACTTGAAAACAACATATTGGTTTGAATATGAACCACCAATGGTTCACACCAATCAACGTCCTATGAGGCAGCTACAGGCGGGCTTTGGTGTGACGGTTCATCCAATCACCTGCCAGGGATTCTTTTGAAAGTGCCTGCCGTTTGAAACGGTTTCCGGAGTGACTTGTTCCCAGATGGTTATGTGAAAACAAGCCATCTGGCAGCGTCAGATTAAAGTCGTCATGCTGTATCATTATTTACTCGACAAATGCATTTCCATCAATTTCTATCACATAATTAATTTGTTCTTATTTTTCTTCTTCTTCTTCTTCTTCTTACTATTATTATTATTATTATTATTATTATTATTATTATTTGCCTCAAACCAGCAGAAAAACCTGCAAAACTCAGGACGGCGTTTCTAACTGGATTAGAGTTTGAACAGACAGACAAGATCTCATGTTGAAAATGGGGCCACAGAAAACTAACAAAACGGCAAACGTCTTATGCTGGTATTAACTGTGTATTATTCTGATCCAAATGACTAAGGCCTAAAGATAAGAGTTCAGGAAGGGTCAATAACCAATTCTGGGCGTCCATAGCATTCTTTTAAACACAAAGGTCATTTGTCCACTCTCACTATACAGAACTGTAAAGAAAAAACTGGCAAATATCTCGTGTTGTCATCTGCAGTCCTGTGGAGCTGTGTGCACTGAGCTGTGTGCACTGAAAAAGGACATGTTCTGCCAAAGTTAACTATCACCAGGGATGATATCATACAGTAACAACAAAATGATCATCTCTGAGGTACGTACGTAAGATGAAGATCTCAGTCGGCGGAGACGTAGGAGCTTCTGGATCTAGAGAAGAGAAAACCAATCCTGGTTAGACTGAGGCACAGGGATCGCACAGAGGTGTGACAAGGCAACTTCACTCCAGTCCAGAGTCACAAGTCGTCCCAAGGCTAAATGTGTAGATTACCAAGTCAAGTCATTAATGTCAAGTCTCAAGTCTAACTGTAGAACAGCAAGTCAGGTCAGAACAGAACAAATCAAGAGTCCAGTATCAATATAATATCTTAAAGAAAACTAAATATGAAGAATTTTTCCATTCATTTTGGTTTTAACAGGATAACAACTTGGCAAGAGCATCATGAGTTTGTTTGACTTCTATAATCAGCTTCAACTTCAATAAATTGAAATATTCAAAACAAATTCAACAAACAGAATTTACATTAAGTCGTCTGCTGGAACAAATCTCATCACTTTCAATCTAAGTCACTTAAACAAACATAACATCTCAAGTCAAGACTTAATAAACCTTTTCGAAATCAAAGTCAGGTCCCAAGTCAGCAGAACCCAAGTCAAGTCTCAAGTATTCTCTTCATGCATCAAGTCAAGCCTCAAGCAATTCAAATTGTGGCTTGAGTCTGATGTGTCCAAGTCATGTGACTCAAGTCCCCACATTTGCATTTTACAGTACAGAATAGAATAGAATAGAATAGAGTGGAGTGGAATAGACTAGAATAGAATAGAGTAGAATAGAATACAATGCTGCTGTCACACACCCTTGCACTCCTCGGCGTTGAGTCCATCCAGGATCTGGATGTTGTCCACAGCGATGTGTCCTGTGCTGCGTCTGTCTGCCACTCCTTCCACCACCACCTGCACCACCACAACAACAACAACAACAACAACACAATCAGCCTCAGCGAGCCTTATGCTTTCATTTAGATGCACAGCGGAAGTAAGGCATGACTGCAAAATGGTAGCTGGTAGCTGATGCTGGATGCTTGTTGGTATGTGGTATTTCTTTCAGATACATCCAATCAAACAACCACATGTGTCTGTAATGCATATTTAAAGCTGCAGTATGCAACTTTTAAAATGTCATTAAATAAATAGGATATATTATTATGTGCCAAAAACCTGCTGCCTCACATTGGCTTTTTAATGACGTTCGGGATATTTTCGGGGTGTGCTGTATGCTTAATTGTGGGCGTGTCCAGTGGTGAGCTGGTGCTAAGGATGACGAGGCTAGGTGTGCTGCACAGGCAAGTCATCACAACAACAATGACGGAAAGCAGAAAGAAATGGAAGAACAGCGAAGCTAAACATGCAGCAATCAAGACACCGACAACAATGGCATTGTTTTTCCCGCAGTTTGTTTGTGTTTGCCGTCTCAGCTTCAGACTAAACACCATTTCAGTTTAGGTAGGCTGTTAGGGCTCGCTAACAGTGGTGTAATGTAACAAAGTAATAATACTTAAGTACAGTACTTAAGTATTCTTTTCTGAGTATCTGTACTTTACTTGAGTATCTATATTTCTGTCAATTTTCACTTTTACTCCACTACATTTCCCAAATAAAATGTATACTTTTACTCCACTCAAGAAGAGAAGGTCCGCACACTGTAGCTTCCATTAAGCAAGTTTAATGGACAAACTAACCCGATGTGACGTAACTGACGTTTCGTGCCAATGCTCTTCTTCAGACTCCACTACATTTCCCAAATGAAATGTATACTTTTACTCCACTACATTCCCCTAAACATCTTAGTTACAAAGTATAATCAGAAGAAATTTGGTAGCCTGCAAGCACCGCTATAAAACTCAAGAAGATGATTTCCAATCAAGCCCAGGCATGCCTAGCATTTACTGGTACTTTTACTTTCAATAGTTGAGTACATTTAATATAAGAAAATTACTTTTGATACTTAAGTACAGAAAATATCAGCTACTTTACGACCTTCACTCAAGTAATATTCTAATAGCTGTACTTTTTCTCAAGCATGGCTTTTGAGTAGTCCTCTCTGGACTTTCCTACAGCTGTGCAACAATCTCTGACACAGGGGACAATTGGACCCCCTTGTGTGGGATCCCACGCATACTTTTTTTTACAAGCACATAACCTCCTTATGCAGCTGGTATCACCACATTGTAATTTTGGAGTGTATGTATGTTTTTTCTTTCTTTTCTTTTCTTTTCCTGTATCCGAGTTTGTTTGTTTTTGTTTGTTGTTCTGAAAATTGAAAATTGCAAAATGAAACGGCTTTTGAGTACTTTATACAACACTGCTTGCTAAGATTTGCTTTTGTGTATCTTTTCCTGATGTTTGTCTGATATCAGTCTGTTCTATGGTTGATTGTTGAGCAGTTAGATAGTTAGGCTCATTCTCTGTACAGTCCTTGACATGCATGTGATGAAGGGCTGCGTAAAAAAAATTAACTTGAACTTGAAGATGAGTGACAGGAGTTGGGGAGGGAAACTGTTTAAATGAGGGGGAGGGCGGGACTAAAAATACAGTTGGCTGCCTCAGTGAAAGCTTGAATGTCATTTTAAATATTAACTTTTGATTTATTTGATGTTGCCAGTTGATAGAGACAGAACGTGCTAGAAGAGAGAGAAAGGGGAGGGACATTCTACAATGCTTTAATGCAGTAATTCTCAAAGTGGGGTCCGGGGACCCCCGCAAGTCGCTGAGGGGGTTCCAGGGGCTCCCCAGCAAAAAGGGGAATAATTAATTTTCACTATAAATCCATCCATGAGTAAAACACAATGACAGAATGTATGACTATTTTGGTCATGGGTTTCATAATAATAATAACATAACATAAACATAATAAAATCTCTAAAAGCAAATCAGATGGGGAATACAATCTAATCAAATGAGGTTCCATGGTCTAATTTGTGTCAGTTCAGGGGTCCTTGACATGAACAAGTTTGATCAGCTTCCAGGTATGAATGTGTGTGTGAATGTGAACAGGGCGCTGCTGAAAAAGAGAGCATTGCTCTCAGTGAGACTCCCCCTGTATAAATAATGGTAAAAAAAAAAAAAAAACGTAATTCCAGAGTGCTTCATTGTGCCTCTACAGTACCTGATAGGAGGTGCTGGAGTGCGGCAGCAGCACCCGTGCCTCTCTCCAGCGGCTCCCCTGGTGGCCGCTGACGGTCCAGAGGAACTGCTCACCCTCTGCCTTCCTCTGCTTGATGTGCAGCGCCCCCGCCTGGCCCAGCATGTGGTACCAGAAGGACATGCACAGGTCGGCGTGTGGTGCCGTGATGGCCGGGCTGGCCAGCCGTGCTGCACGCTCACCCTCCCAGTCCTCGACTTCGTCTTCTGCCGTCTCTGTGTCACTCAGCTGCATGTAGATGAAGTTCCCCAGTCCGCCTGCAGAGGGCAGCGCAACACAAGGTAAGAACTGAGAGTGTATTGTGAGGTGATATAAGGGCTGCTAGTAGGTTCAGACAATTGCAGATCATGAAATTCACCTTTTTATGATAAATTCAAAAAAGATGACAGTAATGCAGGTTCTCTGCAGCAAAGGCTATTCATATCCATATAAAGCACACACCTCATTATAGTCACTTGTGGTATTAAAACATCAATGTAATGCTATTATAACAAAGAAAGTATTTGTTGCTTATGCACTGAGGTTCATTCTATTTTGCTAAATGCTAAATGTGCATTACTGTTGTAAGTGCTGCACTCAATGCCCCCTGTACAGCAGAACTACGAACTGTCCTTGCTAATCACAGAGTATAAAACAAACACCCTAAATTCACCTGGAGATACATTCACCTGGACATTACATTCACCTGGACATACATTCACCTGGATATACATTCACCTGGACATAACATTTACCTGGACATACATTCACCTGGATATACATTCACCTGGATATACATTCACCTGGACATACATTCACCTGGATATACATTCACCTGGACATTACATTCACCTGGACATACATTCACCTGGACATTACATTCACCTGGACATACATTCACCTGGACATTACATTCACCTGGACATTACATTCACCACACTTTATTTATTTATCCAATGACTCAAAATTGGCATGTTTTGGACATGACATCGGTCAGAATCAAGTCTACACATGATGGTGAAATTATTCCAAGACTGCCGCTACATCTATGTCAACACAAATATCAATCATAGAGTTTTCCACAGTGAAGTGTTGATCCTACGATTATGATGGATGCATTTGGATGCTATAATTTACAAATACAAAATTAAGCATTTCATTCATAAAAATAAAAAAAACATGAATATTCTATTGAGTAGAGAGATATCTATAGTCTACTGTTCTTTTCGCACTGTACACAGGTTCATCAGTAGGCCTATGTACCTTGTGCCTAGTGTTACTATAGAGCACATTTTCTCCATAGACATTTCGAAAAATCCTTATATAACGAGTTTTAAGCCTGGAACCAAGCCAACCCGCCACCGACTGAATCATGTGACCATAAAACGTTTAACTTGGAGTAAAAACAAAAAATAAAAACGGGGGTGGTGCGGTGTTTGAAAATATAATTAGAATTTGTTTGGCTCCAAGTGAAATGTCTTATGGTCACTCACGATTCAGTAGGTGGCTGGTTGGCTTGGTTCCAGGCTTAAAACTCTTGATAAAGATTTGTTTTAAATGTCTATGGAGAAAATGAATGGGGAATTCTCTTCCGGACAAGGAGCTGAGAAAAACTGGGCGTCACTGTTGAGCTTTATGGCATTGAGGATACTGTACTTGCATTGCGTCTGATTCCAATTTAAATTTTTGGGCAAACGACTCCTATAAAAGCCCTATTTTGGAGGGATTACGTTAGCTAGGACGAAGTAATAATTTTCCTGTCTCAATCTTTCATGTAACTTTTATGGACTGCACATAATCACGTCAGTCAGGATTCTGGACCCTCTTACCTACGGTTATTCTCGTCTTGTAAACTTACGTCAGGAAAAACGATCCGGGTCTAAATCAAAATCTCGGACTTGTTTACGATTCTGAGAATGTTTCTGTCTGCAGCAGTCTGGCCACTCCTCTGTTTCTGCCTCTATCCTTGGCTCGGACCGTCTCCAAATTCATTGTCAATGGAGCAGCTCCAGGCTCTACATGAGACACCACAAATCAGGCTCGGTTCAGTGGTTTGTAGCTTTCACACATTTGTTGGATCCAGACCACAGGGGCACGTTTACGTCCAGCGGGAATCTCTCCTCAGCCTTGGCTTGTTTCTCTGCTTATTTTACAATGGAAAAGAGGCACTGTTGTAAATTCCCAAGAGCGCCAAGACTTTATTAGGCATTTAACAGGTACAATTTTAAACTATTGGGACTTTTAGCAAGAGCTCCGTGCTTCAGATGGGTTTTCAACAGCTGCTTAGCTTAGCGTTGTTGCTAAGCTCTTGTTGTTAAGAGCCACAAAGAGTGCGTCGCAACCCTTTTCATATCAAGCATATCCTTTAGTCCACATTGCAGCCACAGACCCTCATTGGATGAGATTGTGTTTCTCAGACCCAAATGTGAGAATATTCTTATTGCTAGATGTGATTTTGGCCATTAGATTATCTGTATTGCAGGTAGAGAGATACCAGTCAAACTAGCATAAAAAACATAATTCTTCTACGTTCTCTAACTTCTACATTCTCTAACTCTAAAGGTGCGTTCACACCGACCTATTAAAGTTTTTCGCTGGCATCGAGTTTACAGTACATACAAAGTCAATGCAAATGAGCGATTGAGTGTATATTAGCCCGGGAGAAAAATCGCTGGGCGTCCGAGCGACAGAGACAAAAATTCGCTTGTCGCCCGAGATGAAATATCCCAACAAGCGAAATTTTGCTGGCAAAAGTCGCTTGCCGCCCAACGCTGATTGGCTGCCGTGTGAGTCAAGGATCACACTGGCTTGGAACAAACCGCTGGTTTATTGGTGTGGCAACAAACCGCATTGACAGACTGAGTGACAGCTGACATGAAGTGAAGTCTGTACTACCGGTATAGACCCACAAGCTTGCGTTAGGAGCATGCTGATAGGCTTAGTTTGTAAACAAATACGGTGGCTCGTAGTGGACAAACATCATGACATTTGCGTTTTCATCCCGATTCCTGTCTAACGGTAGCCCCCAGATGTCCGTCAATTCTTGTGCCAGTTGACGAGCGATTTAAACACAGCGACAGAGCGATTCCAAAGGGTTGAATCGAGCGACAGGGAGAAAAATAAATATCTCGGTGTGAACACAGCTTAACTCTACAACTAACGGTCTTAAATTAGTCCAGAATGCAGCAGCTAGAGTTCTAACCAGAACAAGGAAATTCGACCATATTACACCAACGCTCATATCATTGCATTGGCTGCCGATACAGGCCAGAGCTGATGTTAAGCTGCTCCTCCTGACCTACAAGGCCCTGAATGGACTTGCACCATCTTATATATCTGATCTAATCAAACCTTACATTCCAGGATGGTCGTTACGCTCCCAAGATGCTGGTGACCTGACATTCACCAGGTTCAAGAAACAAAGAGTCGGGGGCAGAGCATTCGCACATCTCTGGAATGCCCTTCCCCTGACTGTTAGAGAAGCCGACTCTGTAGACATTTTTAAATCCAGGCTTAAAACCCACCTTTTCTCTCTGCACTATCACTGATCGATAACATGCTGTCATTTATGTACAACTCCTCAATGTTTTACTGTTACTACTGTTTGTGGTGATCACTAGTCATTCCATTTCCTCTGTTACTCTCGCCGCAACTACATCCATATGGGTTTTACATTTTCCTGTTGATTCTGCTTTGTGAATATTCATGTTGCCCATTGTTGTCTATGTGGGTATATCTGTGCAATAGTTTGTGAGACTGTGTGTGTGTGTGTGTGTGTGTGTGTGTGTGTGTGCGTGTGCGTGCGCACGTTGCGCGCGTGCACGTGTGTGTGTGTGTGTGTGTGCGTGCGCGCGTGCGTGTGTGTGTGTGTGTGTGTGTGTGTGCGCACACGTTGCACGCGTGCGTGTGTGCGTTCTTTGTTTGTTTGTGTGTGCATACATATATTTCAAATTGCTTTTTTGCTGTGAAGTGTACACAGCCCCCTTGGGGTGATGTTGCACTATAAATAATTAAACACTGAACTTAACTGAACTGAGTGTTTCCCAAACTTTTTTTTTTTCTTTTTTAATAACTAGACTAGAAACTATCATGACCCAATTCACAATAGGCCTTATCTATAAGTCATGAGAAGAGCAAATGTGTGTTTACCGGTGCTCCCGGGGCCCAAAGTGTAGAGAACCACTGCTGTCAACCATCTGTTGAGGGGTACCAGCTAAAGAGAATGAGCCCACTGAACATCAGGCCCATAGCCGTCTCCTACCTGTGTGGTCCAGCGTTGGTTCCCTGTGGACGGCGGACACTCCGTTGGCCTGGATGAACCACTCGGCCCCGGTCCCGCTCTCTCTGGTCCATCCGCAGAAGGGGATCGACGAGGCGGAATCAAAGTTACAGGCAAACCACAGGTACTCTGCAGGACAGACAGGAGCTGGGTCAGTCAAGTATTGACATTTACATTCATTTGAGATAGAACGCAGTTAAAAACAGTTGTATTTTCCACCTTTGTAATCAAGAGAGAAATTTGACTTAATTCACAACTTGAAAAATCCTCAAGGTACTTTGAAAATCAGCTTTATTGTCCATCTTTTGTAAACAATTTGCCATGACAATTTGCAGGGATGCAATCTCAGGAGTGAATCGCAATCGCAATCGCAGCCACATTCAAACACTGTTTCACAAAGTCACCACATGAAAAAGCTCGTCCACCCTTTGCAATCAGTGCAGATATCTGATAACTTGCCCGAGTTGCATTCTGGATAAAAAAATCGGGGGGGGGGGGGGGTCTATAGGTGGGGCTTAGTTCCTACAGTATTTAATAAGCCCCTGTCTGCTTCTGTAAAAACATCAAGACAGCAAACTGGAACTGTGAACCGGTGGGCTCTCTTCTGAAAAGGCTGCTACAGCAGCAGTGTGTCTGCTATGTGTCAAAGACACTGAGTGACTCACTCAGCGTTTTACACTGGCTGTTCAAACATACTGAGAGTCTCGTCTTTCCCTGAAATAGAGTGACCTGGTGAGTCCAGGTGAAAGCTATGATCCCTCATTACATTCACCTGTGGAAACCGCTTCGATCACAACGACGTAGAGGAAGGAGAGGAGACAGATTGAAGACGTAGAGGAAGGAGAGGAGACAGATTGAAGGGGGAATCTGAAGCCGAAGAGAGGGCACGCACAAAACGCTCTGCGCATTTCTCCAACTTCGTCTCATTGTGAGGAAGGAAAAAGGTCCAGAGTGCTCAGAAGTCCAAAACTGGTGCGGTGAAGGTGCTCTTTGGTGAGGATCACAGAGGTTCAAAAAAGAAAGGTCCAAGGCACTCTTCTGACAGAAAGTAAAAAGCCTTTATTTAGATGCCTAGTTCATTATGAAAGGTTTAAATCATAACTAGTGCAACAGCCTTCTTCGGGGTACCCTGAAGAACACCCTGAAGAAGGCCGTTTGTGTTAGGGCATTCACAGACTAGTCGACTAGTAAAACCACTAGTCGACGCTGTGCTTAGTAGTCGACTAGTCGTTTTTTTTTTTTTTTTATCTTTAAGAAAGAACATGAGGTATTTACACGACATACACATGGACTATCATATCCCATATCCCCCACAAAGAACATCAAAAAACAACAAAACAAAACAAGGAAACTGCATAAGATACACAATAATCCAAGAACAAACAAGACTATTGGACAAACAACCAAACAAAAACAATGCATTCAAAGTAAATACATAGATCTTGCCCTGTTGGCAGCTAGGAAATGCATAGCTTTAAATTGGAAAGCATCCAATCCCCCAGCTGTAGTTCACTGGTGGAATGAACTCTTAAGCTACCATACGTTGGATAACATTTACTACAAGAGCAAAGGCAGATTCTTAGGCTGGTTTCACACCGGCGACCCAAGCCTTGCCTATGCCTTGCCTTTACCCACGCTTTTTAATAGGCATCTGTTTTAGTCAACGAGGCTGTGTACACCGGACGCCTGAGCGTGAACCCTGCGTGTACCCACGCCTTGCCTGTGCCTTGCCGATTTTATCGAATAGGCGAGAGTTCTATTTTCACGCCGACAAGGCGCGTGCAGGCAGGCTTTTCTGTCAAGCCATGAAAGAAAAACGCGACAATATCCGTGGGAACTGGCAAAGTCAACTGAATTTCAAAATAAAATGGAGTTTCTACAACAGTATTGAGCAGAGAGAGAGAGCGAGAGAGAGATTGACGGGTGGCTATCACGTGGGGCTTTCTCCCTGTCGGCAAACAAATCTTCATGAGAGAGAATAGCGACCGAAGAAGCAAGATGGACAATGTTGTTGTGCCAGCACATATTCTTGCAAGATCACCTCTCTAAAATGTCCGACTATAGTCAGACCTGGTTATACATATCCAGCATCAATAGAACATTAAATATATCCGATTTATTTTACCTAGAGGCTACCCATGACAATTCTGGACAACACGTGAAAAAATACAGTCGGGAGAGAGGAGAGGCGCTTGTGACTCGGCTCCAGGTTCGGCGTGCAAAAGGCGTGCGGTGTGATCGCAAAAGCGTGTAACAGGTTCACGCCCAGCTCGGCGTAGGCGTGGGTTGAGGCAAGGCAAGGCTTGGGTCGTCGGTGTGAAACCAGCCTTAGACATCCCCAAAATATGGCAACCACATACAGAGTTTGACTTGAAGAACTTTTTACCCCAGTGTCATTAGGCTTATCAGGATAGGAGCTGAATGCATTGTTTTTGTTTGGTTGTTTGTCCAATAGGCTTGTTTGTTCTTGGATTATTGTGTATCTTATGCAGTTTTCTTGTTTTGTTTTGTTGTGTTTTGATGTTCTTTGTGGGGGATATGGGATATGATATATATAAGTATATATAAGTATATATACGACATATATAAGTATGTCGTGTAAATACCTCATGTTCTTTCTTAAAGATTAAAAAAAAACAAAAAAAACGACTAGACTACCTTTAGGGATGACTAGTCGACTAGTAAAATTCACTAGTCGTGAATGCCCTAGTTTGTGTCGCTACGCGTGGGTCATGTCCCAGCTCTTTTAACATGCACTAGCTATGATTTAAACCTTTCATAATGAAATAGCCATCCAAATAAAGGCTTTTGACTTTCTGCCAGAAGAGTGTCTTGGACCTTTCTTTTTTGAACTTTTCATCTCATTCTGTCTCTGTGAGTCTGATCATCTCATCCGGTCATTCCAATACACAGACACAGGAAAGTCCCTTGAGCCTGTCTCTGTCTCTGTCTCTGTCTCTGTCTCTGTCTCTGTCTCTGTCTCTGTGTCTGTCTCTGTCTCTGTCTCTGTCTCTGTCTCTGTCTCTGTGTCTGTCTCTGTCTCTGTCTCTGTCTCTGTCTCTGTCTCTGTCTGTGTCTCTGTCTCTGTCTCTGTCTCTGTCTCTGTACCCATTCAGTGTCTCTGTACCCATTCAGTGTGGTTTCTTCTTATGTTTCATCTCCTCCCCTTCCTTTCTTCTTCCAGAAACAAAAAACCAGGCAAGACCTGACGCCAGTTGCAACCACTGACCTAAAAATATGGACAGAGCTTGCCATTGATCTTGGTCTCCCGTTTGGAGTTGAAACGTTGGCCGTCGCCATCTTGATTTTTCGTCAGCAGAGTGGGAGGGAATGGGTTGAGTCCTCGCGCACCTCACGTGAGATGGGAGTTTCCCAGAGCCGCAGCTCCGCCTGCTATTGGTCCGTGATCGGCAAGATGCGCGATCACTGGACAGGCGACCTGTCAATCACCCCTTTTTCTATCGTGTATTTTACTCCAAACGGGCGAGTTATATAAAAATGTACCCCCACAGTTGTTATGAAAAGGTGAAATTAGCTATATAGACCAAAACTGTGTTTTGCCCCTCACTGGAAAGATGTTTAATCCTGTTACAAAGTCAGGCATTTTAACATGAGGGATATGCCTACTGCCCCCAACACCTAGTGGCCATTGGAGGAACTACAGCTTTTCAGTTCACTTCCGCGTCATCAGAGGAAAGCCGGGGGGGGGGGGGGATTGGCCACTGGGTGCAACTTCTTATCAGACATATTCTCGATTAGAAGTAGGCAAACAACGCCGGTGCAGAACGTGCTAGTTGACAGAACGTACGTGCTAGTTGACAGAACGTACGTGCTAGTTGACAGAACGTACGTGCTAGTTGACAGAACGTACGTGCTAGTTGACATTTTGGCTGTGAAAAAGGCGAGGCGACAGTCTGCCTTCGTTGACGCTATAGTTGTTTGAAGTTGGCTTGATGTGTTCCAGCTTTTAGCCTTCAAAAGCTTTATCCAAGTTGCTCCTGCATTGTTTGTACACACTCAAACCCTGTGTAGCTTGTGTTTTACACACTCAAGCCCTGTGTAGCTTGTGTTTTACACACTCAAACCCTGTGTAGCTTGTGTTTTACACACTCAAACCCTGTGTAGCTTGTGTTTTACACACTCAAACCCTGTGTAGCTTGTGTTTTACACACTCAAACCCTGTGTAGCTTGTGTTCTTACACACTCAAACCCTGTGTAGCTTGTGTTTTACACACTCAAGCCCTGTGTAGCTTGTGTTTTACACACTCAAACCCTGTGTAGCTTGTGTTTTACACACTCAAACCCTGTGTAGCTTGTGTTTTACACACTCAAACCCTGTGTAGCTTGTGTTACACACTCAAGCCCTGTGTAGCTTGTGTTTTACACACTCAAGCCCTGTGTAACTTGTGTTTTACACACTCAAACCCTGTGTAGCTTGTGTTTTACACACTCAAACCCTGTGTAGCTTGTGTTACACACTCAAACCCTGTGTAGCTTGTGTTTTACACACTCAAACCCTGTGTAGCTTGTGTTTTACACACTCAAACCCTGTGTAGCTTGTGTTACACACTCAAGCCCTGTGTAGCTTGTGTTTTACACACTCAAGCCCTGTGTAGCTTGTGTTTTACACACTCAAGCCCTGTGTAGCTTG